>NC_058133.1:463578661-463724793 GCF_016433145.1 Gracilinanus agilis
TGTGTATAAGAGACAGTTCCTTTCCTTTCCTTTCCTTTCCTTTCCTTTCCTTTCCTTTCCTTTCCTTTCCTTTCCTTTCCTTTCCTTTTTTCCTTTTCTTTTTCTTTTCATGCAAAACACACTTCCATATTGGTCATTGTTGTAAGAGCAAAGTCATACATAACCAAAACCCCAGAATAATACAAAAGATACACTGATGTGAAAGATGACTCCATCAGCTCTTCTCCTTGGGAGCTGGATAGCATTTCCCATCATAAGTTCTTCAGGACATCCCAGATCATTGCATTGCGGAGTGTTGCCAAGTTTTCACAGATAATCATCATCCAAAATTGCTGTTACTGTGTACTATGTTCTTTTGGTCCTGTTTATTTCACTCTGCAGCAGTTTCCGCAGATCTTTCCATTTTTTTCTGCAATCATCTTGTTGATCTTTTCTTAGAGCACAATAGTATTCCATCACCAGCATGGACCACAGTTTGTTCAGCCATTCCCCAATTGAAGGGTGTACCTTCAATTTCCAATTCTTTGCCATTATAAGAAAGGCTGCTATGAATGTTTTTGTACCAGTAGGTCCTTTCCCCCTTTTTAAATTATCCCTTTGGGATGCAGACCCAGTAGTGGTATTACCAGATCAAAGGGTATGCTTCCATTTTATAGCCCTTTGGGCGTAGTTCCAAGTTGATGGCAGTCCTTTCAAAGGCAAAGAGAAAGAGAATCTGAAGCATGATCCAAGAGAGCATAACCCAAAGGCTAGGTTGAAGTGAATCCGAGATTTCTTTCTAATGATAAAATTCATATGATTGAGAGCCAAGTAAGAAGCCAAGTTCTGGAGTGGGTGACAGACCATGGGACCATTAGTGGGTTATTCAATGTGAGAAGATACTTACTAGATCAAGAAGTTAAATATTGGGAGTTCAGATCAAATTTCACTTAATCAATCAACCAATAACCATTTATTGAGCTAAGAGCTAGAGATACCACTTCAGCCAGCCAAAAAAAAAGTCCAAAACCATTCCTATTACTTACATTCTAAAGAGGGATACAACATTCCATAGATAGATAATACAGAAAATATATACGTTCAGAGAAGAAGGAAGGGGACCTCAGAGGGGAAGACCCTAACCCTGAAGACCTAGGAAAGGTCCCCTGAAGAAGGGGGATTTGAGCTGTCTGGAAGGGAGTAAGGTAGGTATCCAAGAGCCAAAGATAAGAAGATAGAACATTCCAGGTATAGGAGGCAGGCAGTGAAAGTCAAGGAGTCAAGAAATGGAATGTGAAATATGAAAAATAGCAAGTAGGCCAGAATAGAGCAGGGGGTTAACACTGAAGAAGTCAAAAGAGTTTAAGGGGTTTAAATGGCAATTCCCCCAGCATTTATTAAACTCCCACTGTATGCAAGGCACAACACAAGGCCTTTAGGGATTTTTTTGTTTGTTTTTTTGGACTAAATCTATGACTTCATGGGTACTGTATTTGGAATTCTAGAGTCTGAATGCAGTTCAAAGTACACTATTTTTTCATTTTCATTTTCATTTCTTTGTGGTTCTTTTGTGTCTATGTATGTGTCTATGTATGTGTGTGTGTTTTCATGTGTGTCTTCTACAACATGACTAATATGAAGATGTGTTTTGTAAGATTATATACGTATAACCTATGTCAAATTGCTTACCACCTTAGGGAGGAGGGAGGGAGGGAGAGAATCTGAAGCTAGGAAATGTCTGGTACCAGATTGGAACCCAGGACCTCCTGTTTCCAGTCCTGGCTGTCAATCCACTGAGCCACGTAGCTGCTCCCTGATGATGGTACTCTTAAATGATGCTAGGCAAATTTGGAAGAGGAGTTGGTTTGGGAATAAAGATTTTTCAGGAAAGATATTGTAATCAGAACTTTGATCTGTAGCAACCCATCCATGCTACTCATCCTGTGCAATTCATTCTTTTTCATACCCCCCCCCATCCAAAGGGGGGAATCAAGGCACTCACTCATCAGTCACTGCCCCCAAAGTACAAAGCCCACTCTCCAAAGGACGCTGTAGATGCCAAGTGATCTGAAGGGAGAGTGCCATACTTTCCCAATGGTACCGGCTGCTTCTATGGGAGCCCAGGCAGTCTTTAGGAGATACCCTTTCTCATTCAGCTCCCTAGGTGGGTTTTAGGGGAGCAGGCACAATAGAGGGAGAAGGCAGGTGGGTGAAGATTAGCTGGATTGTATTGGAGACAAGCCTCAGGCTCATGGAGAGGAAGGGATGCAACCCAGAGTCCCACTCTCTGATTGACTGATCAAATACTCCTTGAGGTCAAAGCATGGGCTCCCCCAACTTTGGAGACCACTTCTCTAGACAAGGCTAAGGAGGTCCAAGGTATTCTGTGGATCTGAATCCATTTGAAACCACAGTTTATGAGTTCCCAATAATATATTTACCATTACTTACAAAAAACACAATTAATTTAAAGCAAAGGCATTTAATGAAATTCCACAGTAAGAAAATGAACAATCAAATATTTCCGCCCTCAATCTGGGCACCAACATCACTACTCTTGTACTTTAGGGCCATTATTAATAACTAAATAGTGTTAATGAAACAAAGGGAAGCCCTGCTCTGTCCAGGACACAACTTGTTACAAACAAGAACTCCTAATATTTAGCATAAAACAACATAATATCACACAGGCACCTCTCAGAGCAAGAATGATTGTGATTGAGAGAATTGCTGCGAGACTTTATGGCACTTGGGAAAAAGAGGTGAATTAGGCACATAATTAAAATGTAAAATTTTAGGTATTTTTCTGCCTTTTCTTTTCTTTTTTTGAATGCCAATCACATAAACCCGAGCTTGTGTAAAATGAGGTCCTACTAAACAGTTCAGGGAAATTCAGATAAAGAGTGCTGGCCTCCGGAGAGAGTGTTAACAAACTTTATTTTTACTCACAAGTGGAGGAGGAGAACTGTTGCTAGCAGGGTCAGTCTTGGCTGGGAGGGATAAGTGTGGGGCTGGAGCCAAGTTCCAGTCAAAGGCTCAAGCCTCTTAGGACTCAGCTTATATATTGTTTGAGACAGAGCCAATATGATATCAAGAGAAGACTATGCTGTTCTCTAAGGAATGAATAAAATGAGCCTATTTTCTAAATTATATAATAAGGAAAGAAGAATGAGGAGCAAGAAAGTAGGAAGTTTAATGATAATCATTCCAGTAAGAGGCTAAAAAAGACTAATGCCCAGGCTCTAGGATTATTAGCCTTGGCATACTTGTATCCTTGGGGTTGGGATTGGGTCTGGGGCTATCCTAAACAAACCAGTTTTCATTGATGAACTGAAAAACAGGATCAACCTGATCATAAAACCAGGGGAAATCTTCTTAGTTTTTTTTTTCCCTCCATGGGAAGGGCTCCATCCTTCAGAGCCTTGGCTAGAATGGGAGAAAGATTCCTTGCTCCAGGAGCCAGGCTCCTTAGAACACAGAGTAAGGATGCTCTCAGCTAACACCTGCTTTCAAGCTTGAAACCAATTATTTTCCATCTAGTTTTCCTGTTGGCTTGGGGTTAGGTTTCTGTCCCAAGTCTGACTTAGGGTCAGAAAGTCTATATAACTTTCCTTAATTTCTAATTGTCAAACTGTTTTGGGTCAGTATCATTTTAGATCCTAGCCTACTCTTTCAACAAATGGTGAAGAGGGCTGAGTTCCCCCAATCACTCAATTCTAAAACTCCTTTTTTTTTTTTTGTAAAAGTATCATTTCTTAAAAATTAAAAAAAAAATTTATTTTGTATATTTTCCCGTACTTACATGTTTCATGTTCTTTCCCTCTCCCCCAAGCCCTCTTTGCCCCCCTTAGCCAATGCACAATTCCACTGGGCAAAACTCCATTTTTTCCCCATGAAGATGAGGAGGAAGGGGAAAAGGCAATGGAACAAAATTAAACCAAGGGGACAAATGTTACATGCATCTTGTTTATACCTATTATTTATACATTTTCTCCTCCATTTGAATGTACTCTTCTCCCTAAATGGATTGATACAAAGTTAAGTGAATAGAACCTGGAGATCACTGTGGACAATAACAGCAATATTGCAGTGATGATTGGGTGCAAGAGACTTAGCTATTCGAATCAAGACAATGATCCAAGATAATTCCAAAGGACTCATGATGAAAAATGTTATCCACCTCCAGGATGAGAATTCATGAACTTTGAGTGCAGACTGGAGTAAAATTTTTTCACTTGCCTTTTTTTTTATTGCAACATGGCTAATATGGAAATGTTTTACATGATTTCCTGTGTACGATTGATATTATATTGCTTGCCTTTGCAGTGGATTGGGGAGAGGCTGGAGGGAAGAGAGAATTTATAACTCAAGATTTAAAAATATTAAAAATAAAAAATACTTTTTAAATTAAAAAAGTTTAAGAATATATAATCATTGAGAAGAGTAGCTGTTTTTTTTGTCTTTCTTTGTATTCCCAGGGCTTTTCTACATTTAGTAATAGCAGCCTCTTTTCATTCAGGATGAGTGAGATGGAATGGTGATGAAGAGTCACAAGAAAATAGAAAGACTCAAAGGATCCTAGATTAAAAATAGAAGGGATCTTAGAGTTACCGAGCTCAAGCCCTTCATTTTACAGATGGGGAAACCAAAGTTCAGAGAGGTACTTGCCCAAGGTAGGATCAGAGGATTAGTACAAAAAGGAACTTTAGAGGTCTAATCTCACAGTCTTTTTTTTTTTTAAATCCTTACATTCTGTCTTAGAATTAATGTGTATTAGTTCCAAAGTAGAAGAGCTGTAAGGACTAGGCAATGGAGGTTAAGTGACTTGCCCTGAATCACACAGCTAGAAAGTGTCTGAGGTCAAATTTGAACCCAGAATCTCCAGTCTCTAGGATGGATTGGCTGTCCCTCCACTGAACCATCCAGCTGCCCCCTCACATTGTCTTTTTATTCCAGATACTCTGATTTGAAACTCAATGCTCTTTATAATACAGCTTGTCACTTAAGTGAGTATTCAAAAGAAGATCCTTCCATTCCAAATCCTAAACTTTTGTGGTCAGGTGAAATGGGAAGAGAATGAAGCATCCAAAGAAATATTGCTTAAGACTAACATGTGGTCACATATTCATCTGCCATATTTCTTCTTCTAGGAAGTTCAGGTTTTTTGAAAGTTACAAGAGACAATCTTTTGCAGAGATTTTTCCTTTGCATGGATCAATAGTAGATTGATCAATAGCAGACAGATTAAAAGTAGATCAATAGTAGATAGATCAATGGGGAGGGAAGGAGGAAAGAGAAAATGTTCTCTTTGAGGTTCCTGGGTGGGATTCTGGAGTCAGTAAGACCTAGGTTCAAATATCACCTCAGGCTCTTAATATAGCTACTTGACCCTGGGCAATTCACTTAACTTTTCCCAGCCTCAGTTTCTTCAACTGTAAAACAAAGGGTTTGGATGCAACAGCTTCTAAGGTCCCTTCCAGTTCTAAATGTATGATCCTATGATCTAAAGGGATGCTAGGGGCTGAGTGCAGCACATTTTCTCTGGGAGGAGAGCCAAACACCCTGGCTTGCTATAGTTAAATATTTATTCCCAGATGAAAGCTGAGGATGGCAAGCATAAAGCTTTGCCTCCAGTTATGATATGATGGGAGCAGGAAGCAGGAGACCTTTAAAGGCTTTTACTTTTCTTAAGTCATTCCACAGGACTTTTTGTTTAAACCCTTACCTTTTGTCTTAGAATCTATACCGAGTATCAATCCCAAGGCAGAAGAGGGCTTGATTTAATATTTTGCTGATTTTTAGACTTAAGAAAATGATGGAGGGGGCAGATAGGTGGCTCAGTGGATTGAGAGCCAGCCTGGGAGATGGGAGGGTTCCAACCTGATCTCAGAAACTTCCTAGCTGTGTAACCCTGAGTAAGTCATTTAACCTCCCATTGCCTAGCCCTTACTGTTTTCTGCCTTAGTAGACAGAAGGTAAAGACTTGAAAAAATAATAGATGCACAAAATGAAATATACAGGATTATTAAGGAAACCCAAAGTTAGTGAAAATAAAGACATTTTTTCTCTTCTAAGTTTATGGGCCCCTTGAAATTTATCCATAGACCTCAGGTGAAGAACTGGATATGAAGCTATGTCTGAAAGGAAGAGAGGAATTTCATGAGGCTGAGGCAAAGAGGAAGGCTATTCCAGGCATCAGAAAATGGCTTGTGCTAAGCCACAGAGCTGAGAGATGGTAAACACTGTCTGGAAAAGAGAAGGTTAGTTTGGACAGATCAGAGAGTGATGGAGGCATCACAATGTGGGGGAACACTTGGCAACTGATTGAAAATGTAGGGTGAGAGACAAAAAGAGGAGTCAAGGATAACTCCAAAATTAATGAACCTAGGCAACTAGAAGGATTTTGAGAAAATAAAATGAAGACTTTGGTGGGAATATTACTCTTTTGAATACTAGATGCTTGGTTAAGAGCCATGGTTAGGGAGATGTGAGAGAATTTATTTTTCATGTACTTTATTAATTCCTTTATGTTAGGGAGAAATTACTGTGTATTCCTGTGTCTGGGATCTGGGTCAGGGATACCATCTAGTCTGCTGCTTTTTGCATTTTCTTTGTCCTTTGGAATTCCAAAGAATGTCTTCCTTTTCAACAGAATTTGGTTAATAAATGAAGGAGAGGAGGGTTCTTTCCCAGTGGACTGGTGACCTGTTCGCCTGAGGTGATGGGGAAGGTGGATAAGTTGACCCACCACCTCTAAATTAGCTATCAGTAATTAAAATTGTCTTGGGATGGTCCAGGTAGGGGCTGAATAATGAACTCCTAAAAATCTTTTTTATTAGGCTGCCTGGCCCAGCTCAGGTCATCCCTGGTTATAAGAGAGCCTTGGAGACCTATATCACATCATTGGATATGATGCTGATAGAATAACCCTGATAGAATAAAAAAACTTATACTCTTACCCCAAAATTAGTCTCTTGTAATTTTAATCATAATAGATGATGGATGGTGCTAGCTAGCCTTGAAAGTAGGGATGGGTTTAAAATGTGAGCTGAGATTTAAGTATTTGGTTTACAATAGGAAAAAACAGTGATTTAGAGTCAAAGTATGGGTTTAAATTCTATACCTAGCATCACTTGTTTGGTTGTGGATAGGTCATTTCATATGGCATCTTCATTTCCTCATCTGTATAATGAGCTGGGTTGAAGGAGATACACCTTGCAGCTGGCCCCTTTACTCAGTTCATGTGGCTACTATTCTCAGTTCTTACCCTCCTTACTTCTGTAAGAGACTCCCCTTTTGCAAGAAAAAAATCTTATTGATATATTTTTATATGCCACCATAGTTTTTTCACAATATTACTCTCCTCTTTTTATCCCATATAATAAATAGTATTTTTTAAAGACAAAGAGAAAAAATCAGCATAATCGATCAATATATAAAACATTTCTGAAAAAATGTGCAGTATACAACACTTGTGGACTTTTCAGTTCTGCAAAAGGGTGGGATGGGAGCAGGACTGTATTGGAAACAGTTTAAAACTGGCTCGAAAGAATCAACTGTTAAATTTTCAGTGTGATGGCAAATGTTGCAAATTAGGACTGGAATTAATGGAACGTTGAGTGTCTAGACTTAAGAAATTGATGGAGAAAATATTAGTAAGGAGATTAATTTTAAAATATGTCATGGATACATTTTTTTCCCAGAGAGTTGTTTATTAATTTGCCAACACCCCCCTAGATGTAAAGGGCTTCTCATAGCTATTCTTTTGAGCCATGTTCACTCTTTGCCACATTCAGTTTTTTTTTTTTTTAAACCCTTACCTTCCATCTCAGAATCAATACTGTGTATTGGCTCCAAGGCAGAAGAGTGGTAAGGGTAGGCAATGGGGGTCAAGTGACTTGCCCAAGGTCTCACAGCTGGGAAGTGTCTGAGGCCAGATTTGAGCCACATTCAGTTTTGATTTTTTTTAATATCTGGTTGTTTTTTTCCCCCCATTTACATTGTCGCTTTAAATACATACATCTGTGGTTGTTGTGTATATTATTTTCTTGATTCTAATTACTTTACTCTGAATCAGTTTATGTAGCTCTTTCCATTTTCTCCGCATTTATCACATTCATCATTTCTTTAGCACAATAATATTCCATTACATTAATTTACTACTAATTTATTTAACCATTCCTTATTTGATGGATATCTGGTTTGTTTCTAATTCTTTATCACAAAAAATCTTGCTAAAATATTATGATGCATATTGGACTTTTTTCTTATCAGTGGACACCTAGGAGTATAATGTGAGTAATGGAATATCTAGGTAAAAGTATAGACATTATAGTCACTTAATTTTCATAATTCAAAATTACTTTTCAAAATGGTTTTATATACTGATTAATAGCTCCACTAACAATGTACAAGTATGCCAAACTTCCTATAACTCCTCCAACACTCACTATTCCCAACATTTGTTATTGTTGCCAAATTGCAGGTTGTGAGACCTCAGGATTGTTTTGATTTGCATAGCTTTTGCCAATGCATTTATATATTTGTATGTTTATATATAATTAAGTTATCACATATATTTGTTCATATATATAAGTGGCTTTGAAAATATTTTAGATACCAAACCTTTGTCAAAAAATATGATGCAAATATTTTTTCTCCTAGATTGCCTCTCTTCTTATCTAGGTACCTTAATTTGGTTATGCTGAAGCTTTTTGGTTTCATATAATTGAATTTATTTATTTTATCTTTGTAATTGCTTCTATCTCTTGTTTCATTAAGAATTCATCTTCTATGTGTAGAAAAATTTATGAATAAACAAAAGATAGAAAGATGTAAAGTGTATAATTTTGAATATATTAAATTATAAACAATAGTTTATAACAAAATATAATATTATATTAATTATAATAACAAAAGTTAAATTTAAGTGTTTTGTACAAATAAAACTAATATAGCCAGGATTAGAAGGTAAGCAGAAAATTTGGGGAAAAATTTTTTATAGTTTCTCAGAAAGAGGTCTCCTCTCTAAATATATATAGAGAATTTTGTCAAATTTATAAGAATATAAGCAATTCCTTAATGATAAATAGTCAAAGGATGTGAAGATAGTTTTGGGATGAAGAAATTAAAGCTTTACATAACCATATGAAAAAATGTTCTAAGTCATTATTGATTAGAAAAATGCATAGCAAAACATCTCTGAAATATCATCTCATAGCTATCAGGTTGTCTAAAATGAGAAAAGACAAAATGATAAATGTTGGGGGGATGCGGAAAAATCAGACACTAGTACACTGTTGGTGGAACTGTGAACTGATCCAAACATTTTGGAGGGAATTACACCCAAAGAATTACAAAACTGTGTCTACTTTTTTGAACCAGCAATATCACTATTAGGTTTATTTCCTAAGGTGATCAGGGAAGAACCTATATGTTTTAAAATACTTAGAGCAGATCTCTTTGTGATGGCAAAGAATTAGAATTTGAGGGAATATCCATCAGTTGGGGAATGCCTAAACAAGTTATGGTGTATGATTGTGATGGAAGACAACTGTGCCAAAAGAAATGATGAGCAGGTTAATTTTGGAAAACCACTGCAAAGATCTACATGAAAATTATGAAGAGTAAAATGAGCAGAATCAAGATAACAATGTATATGGCCACAGAAATATTGTTTGAAGAATTACTTGTATATGTTTGCCCCCAGAGAAAGAACTGATAAATAGAAATGAGCAAGACATAGTTTTATATATATATGTATATATCTCTTTTTATCAAATGATGCCTTATCTAATATGTGGTGTGGAGGGGAAGGAGGGAGATACCAAGGAATTTTAATGTAGCAAGCAAACAAAAAAGAATTTACCTCGCGTTGTATGACCTTTAATATTTAGGTAACACCCACCCATATAGAACATATTGTAGAATATTGTGTAAAGTTTTGCTCTAAGCTAATTCCTGCTTCTCTAGTTTTCCTAGCAATTTTTCTCCAATAGGGAGTTCTATCATAAGTAATTTGTCTTCTGGTTGATTGAATACTAGGTTATTGAGTATCATAGATTCTGATTCTTACTAGTTCAGTCTATGTACCAATTTATTTTTTAGCCAATCCCAGATGGTCTTTATTGTTATATATATTGCAAACTATGTAGAATACAGTTTGAGGTTTGAAAGAATTATTCCTCCTTCATCTCTATGTCTTTTCACAATTTCTGTTGATTATCTAGATATTTTACTATTTTAAATGAATTTTGTGATTACCTTTCCAAGCTTTATAAAATATGCTTTTGATAATTTGATTGGCATTGCATTAAAATATAAATTATAATTGGCAATATAGCATTATTTTTATAATATTATCATAGTCAACAATTAGCATTGAATATTGACTTGATTTTTCTGTAGTTTTCTTTTTAATCATATTGGCTGAAGGTTTGTAATTTTTATTAATTTTTTCAAAATACTGGCTTTTAGTTTTTTTTATCATTTATCTAATTTTTTTCTGACTTATTTCTAGCTACTTAAGTTGTTCTCTATTTCTTTAAGGAGCAATTTGTAATTACATTTATACAAGTCTTTTTGTGTGCCTTTGTAAGGCAAGACCTCAGAGATTTTCTGAATTTCGGTTACATGGAATGAGATTTCCATTTATACTGCTGCTTCTTGGATTTTGTTATTATATAAAATTCTTGTTGATTTCTGATTTATTTTGTAGCCTGTAAGTCTGCTGAAGCTATTGTCTCAATGAGTGTCTTTCCTGATTTGTCTTAGATTTTCTAAGTGTGCCATCATGTCATCAGCATGTATATTTATCTCCGTTTTACGCCTTCGGTTTCCTTCTCTTGTCTTATTACTGTTGCTAGAATTTCCAGAACCATATCAAGTATATATAAAAGATCTCTGTGATTTGGAATTATGCCCAAAGGGCTATAAAACAATGCATACCCTTTGATCTAGTAATACCACTACTAGCTCTGTATCTCAAAGAGATAAATAAAAATGGGAAAGGACCTGCTTATACAAAAATATTTCTAGCAGCCCTTTCTGTGGTGGCAAAGAATTGGAAACTAATGGGATGTCCCTCAATTGGGGAATGACTGAACACACTGTGGTATATGATGGTGACGGAATATTGTTGTGTTGTAAGAAATGATGAACAGGATGATTTCAGAAAGAGCTGGAAAGAATTAGATGGACTGATGCAGAGTGAAATAAACAGAACCAGGAGAACATTGCCAAGTAAATTCAATATTGTGAGTCAATCACTGAAAAATTTAGTTATTCTCAGTAATACAATGATCCAGAACAATTCTGAGGGATTTATGAAAAAGAATGCTATCTACCTCTAGAGAAAGAACTATAGGAGTAGGAATGCAGATGAAACTATGCTATTTTTTACTTATTTATTTGTGTATATATTGGGGGACTTTGGTTTTATAAGATTATTCACTTACAAAAATGAACAAAATGAACACTATGCTTTGTGTGATAATACATTTATTACCCAGATTGAGTTGCTTGCCAGCTCTGAGAGACGGGAGGGAAGGGAGACAATTTGGATCCTATAATTTCAGAAAACTCATGTGGGAACTTATTACATGTAATTGGTAAAAAACATTAAATTAAATTAAATTTAAAAAAGTTTTAATAGGGCTTAGCATACTAGTTCTCATTTAAATGCTTCCTTTAGGTTTACATATGTCAAAGTACAGAACTCTATTAGGATATATAATAACATGCTACTAATTCTTGTGTGTATCAAATGCTTTGCTACTGAGGTATTTAATTCTTCGCAACCACCATACATTCTATATATCCATATACAAATAGATGTTATCAGAAAACCTGAAAAGATAAAATAAAATAAAATAAAGATTTCTATGCCTATGCTTTGNATTAATTATAATAACAAAAGTTAAATTTAAGTGTTTTGTACAAATAAAACTAATATAGCCAGGATTAGAAGGTAAGCAGAAAATTTGGGGAAAAATTTTTTATAGTTTCTCAGAAAGAGGTCTCCTCTCTAAATATATATAGAGAATTTTGTCAAATTTATAAGAATATAAGCAATTCCTTAATGATAAATAGTCAAAGGATGTGAAGATAGTTTTGGGATGAAGAAATTAAAGCTTTACATAACCATATGAAAAAATGTTCTAAGTCATTATTGATTAGAAAAATGCATAGCAAAACATCTCTGAAATATCATCTCATAGCTATCAGGTTGTCTAAAATGAGAAAAGACAAAATGATAAATGTTGGGGGGATGCGGAAAAATCAGACACTAGTACACTGTTGGTGGAACTGTGAACTGATCCAAACATTTTGGAGGGAATTACACCCAAAGAATTACAAAACTGTGTCTACTTTTTTGAACCAGCAATATCACTATTAGGTTTATTTCCTAAGGTGATCAGGGAAGAACCTATATGTTTTAAAATACTTAGAGCAGATCTCTTTGTGATGGCAAAGAATTAGAATTTGAGGGAATATCCATCAGTTGGGGAATGCCTAAACAAGTTATGGTGTATGATTGTGATGGAAGACAACTGTGCCAAAAGAAATGATGAGCAGGTTAATTTTGGAAAACCACTGCAAAGATCTACATGAAAATTATGAAGAGTAAAATGAGCAGAATCAAGATAACAATGTATATGGCCACAGAAATATTGTTTGAAGAATTACTTGTATATGTTTGCCCCCAGAGAAAGAACTGATAAATAGAAATGAGCAAGACATAGTTTTATATATATATGTATATATCTCTTTTTATCAAATGATGCCTTATCTAATATGTGGTGTGGAGGGGAAGGAGGGAGATACCAAGGAATTTTAATGTAGCAAGCAAACAAAAAAGAATTTACCTCGCGTTGTATGACCTTTAATATTTAGGTAACACCCACCCATATAGAACATATTGTAGAATATTGTGTAAAGTTTTGCTCTAAGCTAATTCCTGCTTCTCTAGTTTTCCTAGCAATTTTTCTCCAATAGGGAGTTCTATCATAAGTAATTTGTCTTCTGGTTGATTGAATACTAGGTTATTGAGTATCATAGATTCTGATTCTTACTAGTTCAGTCTATGTACCAATTTATTTTTTAGCCAATCCCAGATGGTCTTTATTGTTATATATATTGCAAACTATGTAGAATACAGTTTGAGGTTTGAAAGAATTATTCCTCCTTCATCTCTATGTCTTTTCACAATTTCTGTTGATTATCTAGATATTTTACTATTTTAAATGAATTTTGTGATTACCTTTCCAAGCTTTATAAAATATGCTTTTGATAATTTGATTGGCATTGCATTAAAATATAAATTATAATTGGCAATATAGCATTATTTTTATAATATTATCATAGTCAACAATTAGCATTGAATATTGACTTGATTTTTCTGTAGTTTTCTTTTTAATCATATTGGCTGAAGGTTTGTAATTTTTATTAATTTTTTCAAAATACTGGCTTTTAGTTTTTTTTATCATTTATCTAATTTTTTTCTGACTTATTTCTAGCTACTTAAGTTGTTCTCTATTTCTTTAAGGAGCAATTTGTAATTACATTTATACAAGTCTTTTTGTGTGCCTTTGTAAGGCAAGACCTCAGAGATTTTCTGAATTTCGGTTACATGGAATGAGATTTCCATTTATACTGCTGCTTCTTGGATTTTGTTATTATATAAAATTCTTGTTGATTTCTGATTTATTTTGTAGCCTGTAAGTCTGCTGAAGCTATTGTCTCAATGAGTGTCTTTCCTGATTTGTCTTAGATTTTCTAAGTGTGCCATCATGTCATCAGCATGTATATTTATCTCCGTTTTACGCCTTCGGTTTCCTTCTCTTGTCTTATTACTGTTGCTAGAATTTCCAGAACCATATCAAGTATATATAAAAGATCTCTGTGATTTGGAATTATGCCCAAAGGGCTATAAAACAATGCATACCCTTTGATCTAGTAATACCACTACTAGCTCTGTATCTCAAAGAGATAAATAAAAATGGGAAAGGACCTGCTTATACAAAAATATTTCTAGCAGCCCTTTCTGTGGTGGCAAAGAATTGGAAACTAATGGGATGTCCCTCAATTGGGGAATGACTGAACACACTGTGGTATATGATGGTGACGGAATATTGTTGTGTTGTAAGAAATGATGAACAGGATGATTTCAGAAAGAGCTGGAAAGAATTAGATGGACTGATGCAGAGTGAAATAAACAGAACCAGGAGAACATTGCCAAGTAAATTCAATATTGTGAGTCAATCACTGAAAAATTTAGTTATTCTCAGTAATACAATGATCCAGAACAATTCTGAGGGATTTATGAAAAAGAATGCTATCTACCTCTAGAGAAAGAACTATAGGAGTAGGAATGCAGATGAAACTATGCTATTTTTTACTTATTTATTTGTGTATATATTGGGGGACTTTGGTTTTATAAGATTATTCACTTACAAAAATGAACAAAATGAACACTATGCTTTGTGTGATAATACATTTATTACCCAGATTGAGTTGCTTGCCAGCTCTGAGAGACGGGAGGGAAGGGAGACAATTTGGATCCTATAATTTCAGAAAACTCATGTGGGAACTTATTACATGTAATTGGTAAAAAACATTAAATTAAATTAAATTTAAAAAAGTTTTAATAGGGCTTAGCATACTAGTTCTCATTTAAATGCTTCCTTTAGGTTTACATATGTCAAAGTACAGAACTCTATTAGGATATATAATAACATGCTACTAATTCTTGTGTGTATCAAATGCTTTGCTACTGAGGTATTTAATTCTTCGCAACCACCATACATTCTATATATCCATATACAAATAGATGTTATCAGAAAACCTGAAAAGATAAAATAAAATAAAATAAAGATTTCTATGCCTATGCTTTGTTACAGTTTTTAGCATCAGATTTTTGTACTTTGTCAAAAATGGATGCTTTTTCTGCATCCACTGAGTTGATCAAGTAGTTCTGGATGCTGTAGTTTTTAATATGACTAATTATGTTGACAGTTTTCCTAATGTGGAACCATCTTTGCACCTCTGGTATAAATCTCACTTGAATGATTTCTTTGATAATCTGTTAGTCTGACAGTATTTTGTTTAAAAATTTTCAGTATTCCTTAAATATTGGTCCGTAGTTTTCTTTCTGTTTCTTTCCTTGGTTTAGATATTAGGACTACATTTACCTCATAAAAATTCTGGTTTCTTTTGTAATTTTTGAGGTAATTTGTGGAATACTAATTTTTTTTTGAAAGCTTGATAGAATTCTCCAGTGAATCCATCAGGACTAGGTTTTTTCTTTTAGCATTTCCTGTATAGCTGGCTCTAGTTCCATTTATAAGGTTCAATTATCTAAGACATCTATCTGGTCTCCTGATAATTTTTTATATTTTTGAAGGTTCGTCTGTTTCTTTTTTGTTAGCAGATGACTGATTATTCTTTTTTAAAATTTCTTCTGTTTTTTGTTTGTGATTTTACCTTGTTCATTTGCTATTTTATTGACTCTATTTTCTGCCCTCTTTTTAATTAGGTAGTTTGAAGGTTTATCATTTTCGTTAGCCTTCAAAATACTGGCTTTTTGTTTTATCATTTCTATGGTTTCCCCCCCATTTATGTAGATCTTCTCTGGGTTTTGATACATATTTTTTGTTTATTTTAGATTATTTTTTGGCTTTCAAATTTTTTAAATAAATTTCACTAATATTATATGTGGGGTTATGATTGTTTTGAAGACTATTTTAGTTGCATCCTAGAAATTTTGATATGTTGTTTCATCAATTATTAATTATTCTTATGATTCGTTCTCTTACCCATTCAATTCTTAGGATTTCATTGCTTAGTCCTTATTTGGGTTCGTCTTTTGTTTATGGTTCCTGAACCAGTGACTATTGCATTATGATTTTTTTTTTTAATTTTAAACCCTTAACTTCTGTGTATTGACTGATAGGTGGAAGAGTGGTAAGGGTAGGCAATGGGGGTCAAGTGACTTGCCCAGGTTCACACAGCTGGGAAGTGTCTGAGGCCGGATTTGAACCTAGGACCTCCTGTCTCTAGGCTTGGCTCTCAATCCACTGACCTACCCAGCTGCCCCCTGTTGCATTATGATTTATAAAAACTGGTTTAACTATTTCTGACTTTTTACATTTGTTTTCATTATCTCTGTACTCTAGTGTACATGTATATTTTTTTTGTACTCTTATTTAGATGGCATGTCTTTTAATTTGTTTCTCTAGCAATTTGTTCAGTTTCATGTTTTTGCTTTTGTTATTTTCCTTAGACATCCAAAACTGAGGGAGAGATATTGAAATCTCCTATTACTATGGTGTTACTGTTTATATATTCTGGTAGCACAGATGTTTCCATTATAATTTGGATGCTAAGACATTTGGAACATGTAAATTTATTTCTTTCTTTTAAAAAAAAACTTACCTTTCATCTTAGAATCTAGAGACCTGGCTCTCAATCCACTGAGCCACCTAGCTACCCACATCAGTTTATTTCTAATATTGATTTGTTCTTTATGGTTCCATTATTAAGCATAATGCAATTTCCTTGTTCATCCCTTTGTTTTTTTTTAAAATGTTTCTTTTTGTTTTGTCACAGCATAATTGTAATTCCTGGCTTTTTTTTTAAACCCTTCCCTCCATCTTAGAATCAATTGTGTATTGGTTCCAAGGCAGAAGAGCAGTAAGGGCTCCGCAATGGGGGTTAAGTGACTTGTCTAGGGTTATACAGCTAGGGTATGAGACCAGATTGGAATCTAGGAATCCAGGACCTCAATCCACTGAACCACCCAGCTGCCACCCTCACTCTTTTTTTGAAACCTCATTTGGCTCAAAATTTCCTCCCTAGGTTCATGCCTTCTTACTTCCTCAGGTGCCAATTGCTTCCAGGAATTCAATTCTTTCCCTCCTGAGGTAGGGTAGTCTTTTTTTCACCCCCTTTCATTTATTTATTAATTTATTATATCCACATAATTTCTTAGTCATAGCTAAATGAAAGAAAATCTTGTTAAATATCAGTAGGATAGCTTTTAAAGCACCCAGTCCCCTAGACAACACCCAACATAATAGCCCTATCTCCTTCACAGAACATCTCTCTTCATCCAGAAGAACATTCATCAGTTGGGTCCCCCTCCCATCACCAAAGTGATGCTTCTGTCATTCCTTTCTCTCCCACTTTTTAAGCCTTTACTCTGTCTCCTGACCTACTCTTGGTTAGACTCTTCTCTTTCTGAGACCACAAGAATCTCTTCACTGTAGAATTTGTTTTTTAATTGAATTGCTAAATGTAACCACTCTGAATCTTGGCATTTGCAACTTTGGGTTTTGCTGTTTTCTTTCCTGGAGGCAATCTATTAATGCTTTCCTTTGATATTTCATTTTCTGTATTTAGAAGTTCTAAAGAGTTCTCAGGTATTATTTCTTACATTATGGTTTTCAGGTTTTTCATTTGGTATGTTCTTTGGGGAGAATTATGATCCTGAGGTTGTCTCTATACATTCTGTTTTGAAGATCAATATGTCTTGTTTGTATACTGCTCATATTTTCTTTTAGTGTTATGAATTTTTGCTTTTCTTCTAAGATGTGCTTCATTTCTGTTTATATACGTTCTCAATTTATATTTCTCTTTTGTCTTTTTGACGAAAACTGCCATCACAGATTGTAGTTACTGGATTTTTTTTATGCCTAACCTTTCATTCAGGATACAATAATTAAAATTATGAGGCTGATAGTAGTTTAATAACTTTATTAAATCAAAGTAATAATAGGAGTAGTAAAGAGAAGGTAGACAGATACTTAACTTTCTAATTTATTGGCCACCATGCTGGGCCTGTGACTAACTCCAACCATGGTTCCTTCTGCTCTCCAAGATCCAGCCAGAAGACCCCAAAGACCTCCTAGTCTCCACTTACAAGCTCTTTTCTTCACCTACTAGCTCTCACATGTCACATCTCAGGAACCAATCATAGTTTCTTAATTTGCCTGGGCCATACAGAGGGATAATGCCTGTGGAATCAGTTTCCTGTCTTGTTGGTTCCTTGGTTCTTTAACTTTCTTTCTCTGAGAGTCTATCTATAACTGAATTTACTCAGTGGTCTTTGACCTCCAGGTCAGAGATGACATTAAAAAAGGAGACTTAATGGAGAGAGAAATTTACTTTTCCCAATCTCCACTGTGATTCTATTGGGAGATAAGCATGTTAAAATCTCCCCACATGGGGTCTTGGAAGATAAACATGCCTAGTCACCCCAATGAATCATTTCACATAGCCAGCTTATGCCTCTAAAGATTCTCTTACTAAAGGTGTGTAAAACATTGACCTTTACAAAGAGGGAATTACAACAATTTGGAGATAAGAGGGAAAGAAAAGAGAAAGAAAAACAAAAAAATGACTGATAGACACATTGACTAAAAGCCAATTAGGGGGCACTCCCCTTTTGCATGAGTTTACATTCAGAATAAATGATATGTTCAACCCCCTTCAACCCTTCAGTTCATTATATCCCCAGGTTTACTCTGGATTTTTTGATGCAGTTTGTGGTTTCCATAGGCATTCTTATGGTACCTTCTCCCAAAGATCCATTTCCTTGATTTGAGGTATTGGGGATTTTCTTTTCCTAAAATTTCTCCAAAATATTTTAAATCTTAGATTTTAAGATAATTTTACAATCCTCCCTGAGGACAGTGTTGACCAACACTAGAATCACCCCGGGATACATGGCTGAGTTATGAGGTATATGAATCAATTGTCAAAAGAAAACCAGTCCCCCCCCCTCCAAAAAAAAAAACAACACAAACACAAACAGAAGAGAAAAAAAATTCTGGATAAAAAATAAAATATATCTCAAAATCTTATGTGTATAAAATTGCAAGTAAAAAAAGAATAAACCCATAACAAGTCTTGAATCATTAGAAAGGCCCAATTAAAGTGATTTATGTTCTACAAGCCTGCAGGACAATTGCAGCAATATTGCACTTAGCAATTGGCAGTCAGGACTACAGAAAATTACCATACTATAAAAGAGAAGGGACTAGATTTTGAGGTAAAAGGGAAATGTGTTTCCCTGGTCTGATTTTACCTTCAGTCTCAGGGATAGGGGAGCCAAAATGAAAGCCAAACTAAGGTACTTCTAAGAATCTGGCATGGGGAAGTCCAGCATCTGGATTTGCTTAACAGCTGCTTCCTTGATCTTTAAAACAAATCCTATCTTGGTGCAGATCCTTATTCTTATTTCTTATTTGAATCACTCAGGAATAGCATGCTGTGGTTCTAGGTTCTCTTTCCATTCCACGGGGTCCTTTATCTCATCAAATGAGTATTTTTATTTTTCAGTATTTATTTATAGCTGCCTGAATTCTAGTTCTGGAGGCCTTATTTCTTTTCCCTCTTAATTTTTCTGCTTACATTCACATCTTTGAATTTTCTTTTTCCTGATCTTTGGTAATTTTACACTTTTATTTTACCTTATTCTTAAAGTATTTCAGCCTCCTCCCAGGCTGGGCAATTCAGAGTTCAGTATTGTCTTACAGAGTAGTATTGGAGGTTGGGGAGAGGTGCTAAGTGAGCTTAGGTTTTAATGTTTTTTTTTAACCTTTTGGATTCTGGTTGTACTAGAACACAGAGACAGATGAAGTAATACATAATTTGTTGTAAGGATCAGAGAAATCTACATTATTAGTCATGTAACCTGGAAGTCTACCTTCATCTATTTTGGCTTCTGCTGTGCTCTTCTTTTTTGTAATGCATTTAGAAGGGAAGAGAATAAACGTTTATAGAGCCTAATATGTGCCAGGGACTATGCTAAGCTCTTTGAAAATATTAACTCATTTGATCCTAACAACTGCTGAATGTAGCAGTTGACCATCAGCTGCTCTTGCTGCTAGCCACTCCCCAACCTTACTGGCTATGTTGCTTTGTCCCCAGAGTTAGGAATTGTTTGACTGGCAGATACCACCCATCTCTTTCCCGAATGAATTTTATTTATTCAGGTTGACACAAGGTGATGAGGTGCTCTTATCTCCATTTTAAAGTTGTCGAAACTGAGGCAGAGGTTAAGTGAAAATGCTAAACGATGTTATTTTATTGTCATTGTCCTTAGTTTATTTATTTATTCTACTTCTATTTTTTGTTTTTTTGTTAGGAGTACTTGGGAAGCAAATAATTTCTTCAGGTGTGGTTTTCTTTCTAGGATTGTTTTATACAATTTAAAAAACTTTTTTATTGACCATCCATTATTTTCACTTATGGTTAGGCTCAAATCTGTAGGGCAAACCATCTTGGTTGCATCTTTAAAAAATCTTTTAAATTTTATTTTCCATTTTAATTTCTCTTCCTCCTATTACACACTGAATTTCATCCCACACATGCTACCACTCATTGAGAAAGCAAGAAAAACAAAATCTATTCCAAAAGTAGTCACACAAAACAAATTACAGTATTAGCCACGAAACCACTGCTCCACCAAAAAAAAGGGCCTGGGGTGGGGGCGTTAATATGCTTTAGTCTGCACTATGCTTTAGTCTGCACTGAGTCCATCAGTTCTTTCAGTGGATATGGCATGCTCCATCCTGAGTTCTTTGGACTTTACAGTTGGTTATGTTGATTGGTGTTGCAAAGTCTTTGAAAATCGATTATCTTTTATCATGTGTTCTCCTGGTTTTGCTCACTTATATCACTTCATCAAGCCTTCCCAAGTTTCTTTGAAACCATCCCCCCTTCATCATTCCTTACACAATTCAATCACATTCATATATCATAATTTGTTATTCCTTGAGTAATGGGCACACCCCTTAGTTTCCAATTCTTTGTCACCATAAAGAGTGGCTATATTTTTGACGAGATTCCATTTCTTTTTTTGGTCTTTGAGGTCCAGACATACTAGGTATTACTGGGTTAAAGGGTAAGCATAATTTAAAAGCTTTTTGTGTATATTCCCAAATTGCTTTCTAGAATGGTTGGAACAGTTCACAGCTTTACTGAGTCATTAAAGTCATTTTAAAAAAGTACCTGTTTCCCCGCAACATCCCTCAGCATTTGTCATTTTCCTTTCTCATCAATTTTGCCAATTTTTTAGCTGATCTGGAGGTCAAATTATCTTCTCTAAGAGTTTTATCTATTTATGGTTCAAGGTCTTTTTGAGTTTTCTTCCTGAAAACTTTGGTGATTAATTTTTCCATCTATTTCACCCTATTGCTCCCTTCCTAACTCCCTCCCCTTTTGTGGGCTAGATCTCAAAATCGTCTCATCTTACTCCTGTGCAGGGTAATTCATTGTTTATTAGCTTAGGTCTCTAAGCTCATCTAGCTTTTATCTAGTTTAGGTTTTTGTCCTAGACTATGAAGCTTTATCTCTTGCACATAATTCCTATTTTGGAAAAGTTTAAAAGGTCATAAGGATCAGAGAAAATGTCTAGTTCACCATCTTGGTTATGGTTGTAATAGGCTCCTACTTGATCTCTGCTTCAATCTATCCCTGCCCCTAATTTCCCCTTGTATATGACAAAATAATGTTTCTAAAGCACAGATTTAATTATGTCACTTATTCAAAACATCCTCAGTCATTCCCTATTGTCTCTAGGATAAAATGCAAACTGCTCTTCACATTTGAAGTTCTCCCAAACCAGTTCCAATGAAAGAATGTTACCCAGGTCCCCAAGTAGATTCTGATATTTTATTTTCTTTTGCCTTCTTTGAGTAACTATGTTTGATTATTCTGAATTCTGTCCTCTAATGAGCAGATTTTGACAATTTCTTCTTTTGTTTTATAAGTAAACATTTTCTGTTGACAGTGTCATAATAACAAACAAGCCTTTCCATGTTTTATATTACTTTTCTTCGTGTATTCCTCTCTAGCCAAACTGATCCTTTAGCATGGAATTCTTTCTTTCATCTCTGGGCCAAAGTTAGGGATGTTCTCCTTCCTTCCCGCTGCGCCTCTCAGAACCCTTTTCCTATTCTTTTTTTTTTTTTTTAAACCCTTGTAGTTCGGTGTATTGTCTCATAGGTGGAAGATTGGTAAGGGTGGGCATTGGGGGTCAAGTGACTTGCCCAGGGTCACACAGCTGGGAAGTGGCTGAGGCCAGATTTGAACCTAGGACCTCCTGTCTCTAGGCCTGGCTCTCACTCCACTGAGCTACCCAGCTGCCTCCTCCTTTTCCTATTCTTAAGGATCAGCTCAGGATCACATCCTGGTCCTTTCTTGACCTCATGCTCCAGTCTCCCAAAGTTGTATTTTCTTCCTCTGGGGATGAAGGTGTATTCACTTTCCTAGGCACACGAAGTATTTTTTTCTCCTCACTGCTACAGTATGAGAACTTTTTTTTTTTTTTTTGGTCTTTATATTCCTAGTGCTAACTACAGTACCGTAAACCCAGGAGGCACTTTTACAACCTGGCTTAAGCCTGCCTTTCCAGGATTACTTACTTAGTCTGGCCCACTTGCCATCCCATACATGACACTGCACGCCTGTGTACAACCTGACCCATGTTTGGCATGGACTTTCCCCTTACCTCCACCTCTGGCTTTCTTCCAGGCTTGCACCTCAGGTCTATTCCAGTCCTCCTAATTGCTGTTATCTCGTCGCCTCCCACCTCAGAGAAGAGCTCCTCCAGGCTAGGGAATATTTTCTTGTATTTAATACACGCCTGTTAAATGTTTCTCATGCAACATTCAACACACATTCATGAAGGCCTATGCTGAGATGCTTGAGGTAGGTACACAAAGTAAGGTAGAGAGGCGGATCTATTTTAGGATTATTAGGGTTTTTTTCCAAGACCTATAAAATTACCTTTACAGTTTCCTAGGTGGGGCACTTATTCTTCCTACTCTTCTCCTTCAGACTACAGGAAGCCATGCCTACGCCTCTCTGGACAGGGACCAAATGAGACAGCCCAGCACTAAGGAAAGTGCACTTTGGCTGGGAGTCAGAAGAAAACCTGGGTTCAAAATGCAGGTTTTAGTACTGCTTACCTTTGTGACCCTGGACAACTCATGCAACCTTTATGGGTCTCAAAGTCCAACTGGTGAAAAGGGGAAAAAGTGGGTCTAGGCAGCCTCTAAGGTTACTTCCAGCTCTAATCTATAATCCTATTCAGTATATGCTATCTATGGCAAAAGGTCAGTGAAGACCCTTGTGACATATGACTCAGTTTATCACACTGGTGGCCTTTCATTTGGGCTGTTTAGCTACTTAAAGCTATTTGTGGAAAAGACTTTTTAATACCTACCCTTGAGTGTGACAGGTAATCTTGGCTGGTAATGACTTGTCATTTAATAAACTCTACTATCAAATGAGGACCTTTATAGAAGTGCCTTTCACACAAGCTTACTTTAGCAGCAAAAATGTCTTATTATTTAAGGTAGCAATTTAGCGTTTAGCTTTCTTCTCCTTCTTCAAATTACCTTTAAGAAGAAAAAATAGATACAACACATGCACTAATTATCGCTAAGTTTATTGTATTGTGAGAACTGTTTACTAAGGGAGAAAAAAACCTAAATTCTTGAAACTAAAACATATCTAGTTTACAAGTTCAAAATTCAATACAATAAAACACTGCTTCATACAAAACATTAAATGGCTTCAAAAAGCAGATCCCTCAACCCATAGTCCTTTTTCCTTTTGTAAAATTTAGGAAGACAATGATAAAAATACACACATATAAATTACAGTACACATAAAACTAGTAATCCAGTCAGCCATCAAGACCAGAGAATTATTCACATTATACCATTTAATACTGTCTCTGGGTCAAGCTCAAAAATTTCAGAAATGGTCACTTGATAGAATATCTCTGGTTTTTTTCATAATCTCTTTCAAAAGGACTTTTTTGTACAAGCTAATAATTCATATTGGCCATTCTCATGCAGAATTTATAGAAAATTCCAAATTTTCAGTAGAATTGAAGTATAATTTGTCAACAGTTTGTAACTTTTAGTCTTTTTCTGGTTGTTTTACACATCAGACAGAGAAAAGATTCCATTTTGCTTCTACTGAGTTCAACAGTCATTCATTAAAAGAAAATGATGAGTTTTCCTCAAAATTTTTTAATAGCTGACTGACCTTAGCTGACTGAATGATTCTATTCTTAACTAATTTCAACATTGCTTTTGTTCTTTTTTAAGTTTACAAACTGATACTGAGCAGGCATGATGGGCACCTGGATCCCCACCCTAGGCATAGAGATGAAAGTACTGCCAAAAAGAGGCTTCTGGGATTTCTCTTTTAAGGTTGGCACTGCAACTAAACAAATAAATTTGCCTTTTTTCTATGCTTTGTGAAGAAATATGGGGAATGGAAGAAAAAAGGGAGAAGTGGACAGACTGATAAGAACTTGTGTAGACGTATCTCTTCTCCTAAACCTAAAGCAATAGGTAGTATTGTGTCAAATGCAATGCCTTAAGAATTCCTACATTCAAAAGCCTCCATAGTGGGACAGAAAGCATCAGCAGCCTTTGTATGATTTATAACAAAGAGGTAACTGGTAATTATGAGGGCTAGGAGGTATAGTACAGTGAAAAAGAAGAGGTCCCTGAGAGCTAAACCTGTTCTAGCTCCATCACTCTTAACGACTTCCTGCCTGATGTTGGGCCTGTTTCTGAGTCTTTAAAATGGGAGTATTTGACAGGATGGTCTCCAAGGCCCCTTTTGGTTTAAGTTGCTACAAAACTACACAGAAGTACCTTCATTTTTGTTATCCGTTATACAACTCATCTCTGCTTTGAAAAATATATTAAGTGCCTCTTTTCCATAGTTTCCCCCCCAAATTCTTGTGATTCTAACAAAAATTACGACATATGCTTTTTAGTCATTTAAGTTTTGTTTCTGAACACATATTCTGGGGAGGGGGAAATGGAATGGAGGCTAATCATAGAAGCATTCTACTTGAAAAGTGAGTTCTGCATCTTGCCCTGAAAGCTAACTGATCTGAATGCTGTTGGATTAAGAGAGAAAATGTTTTAGGAAGAAAAAAAGAAAGAGAGAAAGGAAGGAAGGAAGAAAGAAAGAGTACCTCATGTCTGCCTACCTTAACATAAGGAGTGCAGAGAATGAAAAAATGAAGGACACCATATAAACAAACTCCCAAGGCACATAAAAGCTGGCATGAGTTACTTTAATATTGACAAGTGACACACTGGAACTTGGCTATAAAAAATTAAAGACCCAGGTTCCTACAGACAAACCAGAACTTGGTAAATGAATTATTTTTTAAAAAAGTATTTATTTGGAAAAGTTAGCCTTTTACAAGGTTTTGGATCAACACTTCCACTATGTCACTTACTCTAAGAAAATTCTATTCACTGAATGCCTTTTTATCAGTCTCTTCCTTTCTCCAAGTATACAAGACAAACAGGGAAATATTTCTCTGCCTTCCCCCCCACCCAAACTCTTAATTCTCTAACTTTAAGGTAAGTAAATAAGTAGGCTCTCAAACTCTTAGAGTTCCAGTTGGAAAGAGAAGGAACCTAATTGTTTCTGACTAATTATCTTAATTTGCTTTAAAGTCTAATGAGAAAGCCAGTGAAAGTCTTCACTGGGATTAAGTACATTAGCAAATTCCCTCCCACTTCTCTTCAATAGCTTGCATGGCCAAATTCCTCTGGCCCCATTTAGTATGCAAACATGGAAAAACTTTCAAGCAAAATAATACCTTACACACTGCTTAAAGCTAGCAGAGCAAAAGGGGACCAGTGTGAATGGAGAAAAAGTAAAGTTGCCAGAAAAAAATGCTTCCAATCAGCTCACTAAGTTTAACTGAGGTTTTGGGGAAAAACAAACAGTGAGCTAAATTCAGTCATTCCTCCAAATGCCACTCTCTACATTTAATGGAAGTCGGGGTGTTTACCAAGCAGCCCAAAGACAGAGACTTGTTCAAGAACGACATAAAACATTCGACTTTCTAACATTAAAAAAAGGGAAATAATACAAATGATTGCAAAAGTGAGGGCAAAGTGGGGTAGAGTTGAAAATATCCACTTTATACTTCTAAAAAACAGTGAATTTTGAGAATAGTGTTTCAAAAAGATGCTCCCATGAGCACATTTAACTTGTAATTACCAACCCTGGGAAAAATAACCAAAAAACAATGAGGAGTGTTGAGAAATACAAGTCATGTTAAAGGAAAAAAACATACTTTTTAAGAACTCTATCCCGAATGATCTGGGGGTGGTTAGAAAATGTGGATGGGAGGCAAAAAAAATCATACAAGTCAAAATGTCAAACAGTAAAGGATAACTTCAGAGGGCTGCCCCAGCCCTTCCAACACACTTCCCCGGGATAATGGGTCTGACAGAATGTGACAAAAGTTCCCTGAAGCAGGGATCAACACTCATACTGCTGCCTTAATCATCACATGGAGTTTTTGTGGATTTTTCTTCCAGGTATTTGTTGCCTGATTTTTAAAAAATGATTTGAAAAGACAAAATAAAACTAAACTATTTTAAAAGTTAAGGCTTTATAAGGAGGTCTACAGACAAACATTTAAGGCACATAAGTATCTTCAAGTCACTATTAAAATCCAATATATAAAAACTAGTTCCTTCCCTCATCCTTAACTCTCCCTCCAAAATATGGCAGATTTTGTTTGTAATGATATTAAATATAAAAGGAAAACACTCAAAACTGAAGAATTTCATGAACACCTGGTACAATTTCCCACAGAAATCCCCTTTTCTGAATTGAGCACCACTGGTTATCAGTCAGCCAGCAGACCATTTTAGGCTATTTCGGGATATGAGCTCTTTCCTCCCTCTCCACCCCAGCAGTGCTTGTCTTAAATGCGGTTTTCCTCCTCTTTGGGACTTTCTTCCGGGGGTGTCTGCTGGACAGCTTCCACAGCTTTATTGGTCTCTTTCGGCTTCTCGCTGCTGTCTATGTTGGTTTCTTGCTCCTTTCCTTCCTTTCTCAGTTCTTCCTCTGCTTTCTGTTCTTTTGCCAAAAGGTGGTAATTGATGCCCATGCCAATAAAAAGGTAGATGCCTGACACGATAAGGATAACTCCACAGGCCCAGTACGTGTATTTGTAATTCCCATACATATCATTGAGACGACCTAAATGAGAAAAAAAGGGACAGATGTTCCACAGTTAAGAGCTCAAGGTGTCACTCATTAAGAAGATGACATCAGACTAGAAGCAGGAAGATTTAGCTCAGGGCCATGGATCACTGAGGATCCCATGAGCCTCTGCTGGGGCTGAGGTAGAATCTCCAGGTTTCCTATTCCTAGCAATTTTAAAAGACAAGAAGGGTGACTAAAGAGGTCAATATTCTCATTTTAAAGGAATAAGAACATTAAGGCTGAAGGAAACCCCAAACATTCTAATTAGTAAAACAAAACAAAAGCCAGGATTAGAGGCCCTTCTCTTACACCTCCAGTTCATTTTGAACACTCAATTTTGTCTATTAAAGATAACTTATTGGATAGTATTATATACTCCTCTACTACTTATCCACCATCCTAAACAAAAAGCTGAGTTTTATTCTGTACAACTAATCAACATTATGGCAGGGATGAAGCATTCTCAAGAAAGCCCAAATTCTTTTTCTGTCATGTATTTTCACAAAGTCTCAGCATTTAAGAGGTGGGAAGGACCTCAAGGGCCATCTATCCAACCCATATCCTAAAAGAATCTCCCAGTCTCTATCTGAAGAAATTTAATTCAGAGAGAACTCCCCATCCTTGAGGGCAGTCCATCTTACTCTCAGAGCACTTTGTTAGCAAGTTTTTCCTGGCATGGAATCTAAATATTTTCCTGGAGACTTTCCACCCATTATAACTAGTTCTTCCCAGTGAGGACAAATAGAATAAGTTTAATCCTTTCCAACCTCCAAATTACTAAGTATTTCATATATAATTTGAAAATTTTAAACATAATTTGAAAATTGAAAAAAACTTGTGTTCTCCCTCTTGGTAGAATATACATTCCTCAAGGGCAAGAATTGTTTCATCAGGGATATAGTAGTTATTTAACAAACACTTGTGGACAGTTATTCTTCCACATGACAGACTTTCAATACCTGCAAATAGCTCTCATCTCCCCGTTCCTCAGTCTTCTGCTCATCAGCTGCTCCTCACCTGCCCATCCATCCACCCATCTGCCCACTTTGGAGTGCTCTCCCAATTACCTTTGTATCCTGGGATGTTCTGAACCAAACACAGCACTCCAGATGCAGCATGACCAGATGAGCGAGGGCTCCGCACCTCCTTATTCAAGGAAGCCTAAGACTACTTTAGCTTTGACATACTATTAATTCATAATGAGCTTGTGGGCCACTAACATGCTTGGATTTTTTTCAGACAAATAAATGGCTATCTGACTGTGCCTCTCTTTTTATTTTTTGTATCCAGGTGTTTTATCCTTTTACATTTAGCCATGTTGAATTTCACCTTATTTGCTTTAACATCATGTTCTAGCCTATGAAGATCTTTTTTGATCCTGATTCTGTGGTCGAGCAAAATAATTGAACTTCTTTAAGAAATTATCCCAAAGGATTTCTTTGGAGCAGATAATTTCACTTCCAGGCATAGGGTACCTACTGCTTACCTTTAAAGTTCTCGGTCTATTCCTAGTTTAGGATTAATGCTTTGTGGAATTCATTTCCCCAAACCTATATATACACATACAAGTATCATGTATAAAACAGACATACTGTACCTAAAAGTGGTGGCCCCAGGAGAACAGGACAGCACTCCATGATTGTCAGCAAACCCACAGCACTGGAGAACCTCTGAGTTCCAACAAGGTCCATTAGTGTTTCAAACAATACTGAGCTAAGCCAGCCAAATGCAAATCCAAAGAATGCCGCATAGATACAAAACCCAGCATAACTGGTAGATAAGGGTGCCAGCAGATGGCATACACCATTACAGATTATCGAGGCAGCAAAATAATACTGCACTCGAGGTCTCACCCACTTCGTGTTGGCTACAAGTCCCATAGAGGGTCTGGCTATCATGTCGACAAAAGCTAAAATGGAGAGCAGAAAGGCAGAAGACTCTTTAGATATATTCTGGCTCTTGGCATAATTACTAAGAAAAACTAGGGGAGTAAATAATCCAAAAAACATGAGTACATTGCCAGAGAGGTACAGCAAAAAGCCTCTATGCTTGAAGAGGGATAAATCCAGGAACTTATTAATTGTTTGGAAGAATGACCGCTTCGGTTTCTCTTGCTTACTGTTTCCAGCAATAAGATCTGTATTTGCATCACCAGCCCCTTTTTTTGAGTCCAATTTCCCTATTTCCTGTAGAGATTCTTTGGATATTTCTTTTTTCACTGCATTTGGTTTGGGTCCTATTGGTCGCATAAGCGCTCCAGCTACACAGCAGTTTAGTAGCAAACCCCCAAGAATTAAGAAGCTGCCCCTCCAGCCGAAGATGCCAAAGAAAGCCTGATTCATGGGTGCCAGGGTAGAGAGAAATACAGGACTCCCTGCCATGGCCAACCCATTTGCCAATGGACGCTTTTTGAAGAAATATCTGCCAATCATGGTTAAAGCTGGATTTAAATTGAAGGAGAGTCCAAGACCTGAGGAGAAAAACAAAACAAAACAGTTAACTTCAAAATACATTAAGGAATATTTAACATAATGACCAGTGATACAAAGAAAAAGCAAGAAACAGTGCCTACCCTCGAGAAGCTGACATTCTACTTTCCATTCAAATACACATGGGAACCTGTGGTCTTGCTGATTTGGGAGCTCTCCAGTCATGGAGATCAAACCTATCACTATCCATCCTGTGTAAAACTTGTCCACATCCTTCAAAGTTCATTTCAGGTAAGATACCCAAGATGTTGGAAGACTCCTTTGCTTTCTCTCTCTCTCTTTTTTCACTGAGAGGTAACACCAAGTGGAACACTGACATCCTCTTGTCACCCCTGTTCTTTTAAGGAATTCTTCATTGGTGACATGCTGTAGGCTGCTCACAACCTACCAATGTCCCCAGATATACCCTTTTGGTGATTAATATTCAGCTTTAATTTTTTAGAGGCAGTGGTGTTCCATGTTACACCATATAGAAACACCACTAAAATGTGGTCCATGATCCAAAGGAAGTCCGCCTTTGACCTGAACCCTCTCACAGCAGCAAGAATTTATATCTCTCTATTTAATGCTTTCTCTTTTATTTCTTGTCAGACAACCACTTAATAGGGTTATTTCTGTTGTCCTATCTTTCAAAGAACCCTGAATGATTTTGATGAGGGGATGAGAGATCTTAATTAAATCCTTTTTTATTATCAACAAACCATATGCGCTTTAAGATCTTAGATTCTCTGCAAAACACCAAAGATATAGTCCACTGTTGAATATGGTCCCCAAAGCTCGTTTATTTCTAACCACTGACCTCATTGAAGATGTGCTCAATCCATATAGAGATAACTCCCAAATATTTTGTACACATGCAAGAATAGACATAGAGCTGTATAAACATGTGTAAATATGGATGAGTTACTGAAGCTCCCCAAGTCTGTTTCTTACCTCAAATGGCTGTTTAAGTACAAATGACATAATGAATGTAGAGAATTTGAAAACTTTAAAGCATTACATAAATGCCAGTTATTATTATTATATATTTCTTCATCCATGTTAGTAGTAAAAAGATTTATCAGCACCATTTAATAGGGCCAAAAAAAAAGCAGGTCCCCAGGACATTCCATTAAAGAGAACTCTTTTTTAGTTGATATGAATTATGACTGTTCTTTTGGATCAGTCACTCAACTATTTGTGGGTCCTTTTATAATTATACTACCATCTAGCTTATGTTGCTCCATCCTGTTCAAGAGAATTATAAGGGATTTTGACAAATATTTTGCTAGTGTCCTCATCTACAATATTCCCTTGATTTATCAGTCTACTAACGGTCAAAAAATTAAGTGAGGTTAGCCTAGTTGGTATGGCCTGTTCTTTATAGAAAAGATGGTGCTTCTCCTTGTAATGACACTTTGTATAGCAAGCGTATCATCTTTGTAAGGTTACTTCTAAGCACTTATCATTTTCTCTACCTCTAACAAGCATTCTTGGTATCTATATCAAAATTCACTTCTTAAAAATGTTGGCAGATGGTTGGCAGAACAACCAGTGCTAAGAATTACAACATGAAGAACAGCCCAACTTACCACCAATGACTCCAACACAGAAGTACAGCTCTTTCACGGTGTTACAAAATGAGGCAGCAATCAAACCACATCCTGATAGGCAGCCACCAAGCATCATTACTGGCCGGCTACCATACTTGTTCACTAGGATACTGCTAATGGGACCTAGGGGAGAAAGCATTGAAAGGCATATAGAATAAATTAATACCCCTCCTCTCCCACCCTTAATGAGTTCAGAAGCCAACAATGATAATCATTCTATGGAATGCCTTTTTCTTAGGAAAATTCCAATGAAGGAATACATCCACTCTAAAAAGGTAGTATTGGCAGGGTCTGTCTCTGGTTTAGATCACTGAGAAGGAAAAACAATTAGGGCCTCTTCCTAAGGTCCAAAACATGTCAGTGTTCAGAGTGTGGCACAGAAACATTCAAACTAAAATGTTGTGACAACATAAAAAGGATACACCATTTAAAAACAACACATGTCACTAGCTGAAACAAGGCTCATTAGAGATAATTTGTTCATCAGGGTCATTAGCTAAGGAGAAGGATGACATCAATCAGTTTTAAAAAATGGTTGTAATTTCCAGATTTTTATAATATGCTGAGAAATATGCTGGTCCCTTCACCTCACTGACAGGGTAAATACAAAGAAGGAACTGTTTCCCAGAGGAAAGTTTTGTGTGCAATTAGTCCACTGACATAAGCTGCTTTTGATGCAAAATGCAAATGAATTTTTAGCTTTCTGCCAGTCCAGTCATGAACTCAGTAGCATTATAGACACATACAAGTAACTACATGGGAAGATCTACCTCTAGGTCATATTACTCTACTTCGAAAATTAAGCAATACACTTCCCAAGAAATAAAGAGTAACTACATTTACATTCTAGCAAAGTGTTGGAATCCTGGGATGCATGGAGCAAGACTCCAGAGTTTTGGGTTCTCCTCATCCTGTCCAAACACGCTGGTCTTTTCTTAAGTGGAGACAGGATGATGCCATGACAGAAAGAGCACTAGTCCAGATTAGGAATTTGGTCAAGAAATAACTTTGGTCTTAGTTTCCTCATCTATCAAACATAGTTAAAAGCTCATTAATTCAGACCGAGTAGTTGGACTATTAGTTCTCAGGAGAGACAATCTAAATGTTACCAGATTCTGGTTCTCCAAAATCTGTTGTTAGCAATTTTAGTAGTTGCTTGGAATTTATGATTCTCAGCTACTTCCTGTAAATATGTAGAAAGGCAGAGTGAAAAAGCCTTGGACTTGGGATGAGAGGGCAGAAATCCTGGGCTTAAATTCTGGCTCTGCCACTAACAAACCACATAACCCTGGGTGCTTTATGAACCATCATGTATCTGTACCAGACAATGCAATACTTAGCTTTATACTATCATACTGTCTGCTTATGCTTCTATTAGTACACAATTACATCATAAGTTCCTTAAAGGCAAAGACCAAACATCCAACTTATTCTGTATCCCTCCATAGCAACTTACACAGTCCTGAGCTAATGGTAGATACTTAGAAATGACTGATCTATTCTGCCACCAATTTAGTGCCCTAGGCTAATTCCCCCACAACTGATAGCCTGAATTGACATATATCAAAGTACTTTGATCATATCATTATATCATTATTATTTTGAAAACTGTAGGATAGTATGTGAATTATGGTTATCCTTATTAGTAATATTATAACATCCGGCCTATGGAAACTTCTGAAGTTCACTGTTAAATATATTTGAGAAAAAACAGAATGAGACACTAGATTGCTACCAAAAATCAACAAGGTAACAGAAGTCAAGTCTTGACTAAAACAAAGAGGATCAACTTTAACAAATCTAACAAACATCCACAGTAGATCCTCAGCAGGGTTTGACTACAATACTAAATGCTGCAGAAATTAAGGAATATATAGTAGTTTGAGTTTTAAACATAAAGAAAGCTGCTTGATGTCCAGAAGTCATGCAAACAATCACCACCATTTTATTGAAGTTTGCAAATTACTTTCTTACTAAATGTGAAAATAGTAATTTTTCTTTTATATCATTCCAGAAAAAGTATAGGATAAGTAAGCAAAGCTAAATTTGAGGTCTTGTTAAAATGTCTCATATTCATGAGGCCACAAACACAAAGGAAGATGATTCAATTTTGAAATTGTATGAAAACTTTTATCTGATTAATGCTTTTCCATAGAAACTAAAAAGGTCATGCCTGAATTTTAACTCCATTAACATCAGCAAAAACAAACTTGTATTTAGAATTTGTCTTGAGAAAGCCTAACTGACAGCAGCAACAAGAAGAAATGAGTTACCAGAATTTTTTGATTCAGGAAAACAAGCTAAATAATTGCATAGCCCTGATGCTTCCAAATGCAGTTCTCTGGCCAAATATGGCTCTTTCATTACAACCTGCAGCTTTTTCAAGATCTCTAATCTTTGTATTAGAATTGTACATCATGTTAGACTTTAGAAGGCACATGATAGTCCTACAGTTCTTTTGGCAAATGAGAAATGCAAATAAAGCACCAGTCCTAGCTATTTAAATTCTGTTTCAAACATGTCATTATCTAACCAGGAATCTTTCGAAGCATGATAAAGGTTCATCAAGGCCCTCTGGGCATGAGTACTCACCTCCTCCATAAGTGACAGCCAACATGATGGAAGATATCCATGAGACTTCACTAGAAGTGGCATGGAAGATGACTTCAATTTCTTTGAAGAATACAGTAATTGATTTGGCAAATGCATAAGAGAAGCCAATAGAGATGAAGGATCCAATAACCACAACCCATCCCCAGCCTCCTTCTGGAGGGGTATATCCTTGGGGACCTCCAATAGCAGGTGCCATCTTAACTGATGATGGATTTCAAAATTCCCTTCAGTTCCAAAGATCTGCAAAAAAGAAAGTTAATTCACTGTTTAGCAAGTAAGCTCTACCTAACTTGTCTAAGTGTCTTAGTTGCTATTTAATAATTTATATACTTGGGCATGTAGATGAGTGTAATGTTCATCAGTCAGCTGTAGAGCATAGATATAATAGCCAGCAATATTCTACCAAGTATAATCTTCATGGTTAAATCAGACATAAGACAGATGGATAATGATTTCTTAGAGTCAAGGTACTCTCCATAAAACTTCTGAATAAGTTTAAAGGAAAAAAGTTACCACATTCCTTTGGAAGTCACAAGCCAACATTCTATTTAATAAACATAACCTTTTTCATTATGCAATAAACCCTTCTATCACTCCCCTCCATTCCAGTCAAACTGGCTCATTAGTGGTTCTTAATATAGGCTGTTTTTGATGTTTAAAATGTTCTACCTCTTCACCTGTTTTAGGATGCCATCTTTCCGATCATAGATCCTCCCCCATCTCTTAAAACGGACCCTTTCTAATGCCCTTCCAGTCCTCCCACCCAAATCTCTCTCTTAAAAATCACTTCCTACATATTGTATATTTACTTGGGCTGCAGAATATAAGCTCCTTGGGGGTAAGGATGATTCCATTTTGTTTTTGTATCCTCAGGTCAGAGACTAGCTTCTGAAGACTTGAAGGTTACTTAAATATATAACTCTGAGATCAAGTTTCACCAAAATAAAGAGTTCTTGGATTTGAAGAAAGGACTTCTAAAGGGAGATGTTCTCAAGAGGATATAGTTTAAAGGAACTGCCTAACATTGGAGAGACTAAAGGTATGAGGGGCAAGAAAAACAAAACTTTGCCAACTACACAGGATATTTTTGTGGATTGTTTAGCTTTAGATGATGGCAAGAAAAGAGGAGCCAATCATCTAGCAGTCTCACAAAGAGTCTTTACCTTCCAGGACAAGCATAATAGGTTACACTTTAGTGCTTTATTTTCCTGTATTTGTTCGTGGACTCTGAATCCCTTGATGCTCTATATTTCATTCATTCATTCATTCATTCATTCATTCATTCATTCATTCAAGGGCCTAACATCAAGGGCTGGGGACCCAAATACAAAGAAATGAAATCATCTCTAGCTTTGTGTATTTTTTGTTCTTTCACTCACTCATTCACTCCTTTCACAACATTGAGGTGATTGATACCTACCATGTGCAGAGGTATGTGTTAAGATTGAAGCAAAGATGGGGCTTCATTCTTGCTTGCCCTCTAGGAGCTAACAACATAGAAGGGCCAGCAATAAAAACTAGTAATAGTAATGGTAAATTAAAGACCATAATCTCATTCCTGATTATCCTATTCCTCAAGTTACATGAATCCCAGTTTTACTATTATGGCCAAGGCAGTTAACTTTTAAAGAAGTAAGGTTCTTCTAACCATACGTAACAACTAAAATCACAGATCACAGATTTATTTACTAACGCAGAAATATTTACTTCCCAGAGATAGGAAGGAAACAGATAAATGGGGAAAATTGTTTTCAACTTTGTTAATCTCTAAGGTCCCTTCTAACTCAAAATCTTGGAGCCTATATAAATGCAAAAGAGACAATATTCAGTAAGAAGGAATGTTTAACATTAAATAAGAAACTAGCCTCTAAATTTCACAACCAAAATTTATTTTGAACTCAGAACCACAAGAACTAGAAATAACATTCCATTAAAATAAAGGTGAAGCAATCCCTACTCTCTCAGGAATAGGAGAGGCATTTTAATACAAGCAGAAGTGAACCTCTAATTAGGGAGAGATCTGGCAAAGGCTGGATAGCTATTCAAGTTATGTTAAACTTTGTCAGCAAGTCTTATTTTGGCAAACTTTCATAAATATTTAAGTGCAATTGTGTAATTCCAAAGAAGATGATTTTACAGAACCAAGTTGTTATGTAATATCACAAACAATTAACACAAGTTTACCAGGCCAATCCAGAGCTTTATACCCAAAACACAAGAACATTATCTCCAGTGTCAAAAGGCTAAGCCACCTCAACCTAGTATGAGGTACATGATCCAGACTGGCTCATTTGAATGCTGCGCTTACCAAAACACAAAGCTTTCTCTATAGTGGCACTGGCGAACCTTTTAGAGATCTTTTGCCTAAACGGCAACTTCAAGCTGCCTATGAGCCCCCCACATTACTCCAGACAATGGAGGGAGGACATGCTTGTACTGGACAGCTGGATAGAGGGGCAAGGCTTGCAAAAATGTCCTTGTGTGCTGGGAAGAGGGGGAATGAAGCAGTCCCCCCCCCCCATGCTGGCCTGGCACCCATGCCACAGCTTTGCCAACATGGCTCTATAGAGTATTAACTGGCATACAACAAGGTTAACTCTCATAAGGTATTTGAAGAGGATACAAAATACTTAATCTCTTAACATCGATTCTATTTCATATAATCTAATACCACTAGCCTTTCTGGGAGGCACTTCCTTACTTATGCCTCCTGAATTCCTTGGCTTCCTTCAAGAAGGCTCAGAGCTCAACTGCTACAAAAATCCTGATAAAAAAGACTTTTGATCTGAAGGGGGAGATAAAATGTTTAGAATGAAGTATGATACAAGGTGAAACATAATTAAGTACAAAGTAGAGAGCTGACAAAGTACAACGGTATTGATACTTAATTGCTGGAAGCCAGCCAGCAGTTTCCAGTTATCTTGAGAGGTGTGATGGTTTAGCCGAGAGGGAGGAAGAGAGAGTTGGAGACACTGTGGGTTTCCAGAAGCTGTTCTCTCAGACTTCCTGCTAATCTTTATTTTTATACCATTCTCTCAGTCACACAAATGCTGGGAAAATTTACATTTCAAATTCAAAACAGAGAAAAGAAAATCAAGATTATACTTAGGTACATAAAATTTTGGCACACAAAATGTATTTCTGCATATCGATCATATCCAGTCTAAATAATTCTCAAGGCTACCAAAAACCTACTTTATCTAAGTTTTATTTTTTTTAAAAGAACCTTCAACATATTTCAAAAGTGGATTAGAGTGTGAGAACCCTCAAATTCAGGGGGATAAGTCTAAACTGGGAAAGTAGTAAAGTGTGAGAATATTTTACTTTCATGGGGTTTATTATTATTAAATTCAGCTTGAGAAAGGATTGAGGCAAAAAGGTATTTCTATTTTGTCATGCTGTGGCCTTCAAACTATGAGACAGAGAAAAGAGCAGCTTCTCCTATTTCACTAAGGGTATAATTATTAACTCATTAAATGCTGGTTTATTATAGAGTCTTAAAGGGAATTCTATAAGGAAGTTCTATAAATGGATTTCTACAAAGAAATTTTATATCTATACTACAAAACTTGAGGTTACCCTAAAATATAGATTGTAGTAATTTTAATAATAAAAAATGTTGGTCAGAAGAGTCACACAGAGGGGTCTAATTGGGTATCCATCCATCCTGTGGCCTGGTTTTCAGACAATAGGGATCAATGTAAGGCTTTGCCATTTACACTGACTCGATGGATCCTGATGGAAACCCTTATTTCTATGAGGGGCTCCCGGCACTTGATAAAATAACAATTATAGTCATCTGAAAGGATTGATAGAGGAAGACTTCATGTAGGGAAGCTGTCCCCAAGTCAAGCCTAGAAGTATATCTTAAGGAGCAGGAATAGCAAGAATTCTGGTTTGTCCAGAATTTAACCCAATGTGCCTACTTTGCACAAGGCAAAGGGGATAAAAAGACAAATGAAAACTAAATAGTCCTTGAAATCAAAGAGCTTGCTTGTAAAAAGAGTAAAGGACTTACTTGTGCAAAAATATTTATAGCTGCTCTTTTTGTGGTGGCAAAAAACTGGAAATTGAAGGGATGTCCATCAGTTGGGGAATGGCTGAATAAATTGTGGTATATGACGGTGATGGAATGCTTTTGTGCTGTAAAGAATGAACAAAATCATTTCAGAAGAAGCTGGAAAGACCCATGTGAACTGATGTGGAGAGAAATAAGCAGAACCAGGAGAACATCATATACAGTAACAGCAATACTGTGGAATCAACTGTGATAAATTGAGCTACTCTCATCAACATAATGATCCAGGACAATTATGAGGGACTTATGACAAAGAATCCTAAACACCTCCAAAGAACTGTTGGGAGTTGGAATGAAGACCAAGGTATACAATTTTTCACTTTAGCTTATTTGGGTTTTTATTTTGGGGTTTTGGTTTTATCATTGTCTTATAAAAATGACCAAAATGGACAAGTTTTATATGATAAGGTATGTATAACCCAGATCAAATTGCTTGCCAAGACTGGGAGGGGAGAGGAAAGGGAGGGAGGGAGACAATTTGGATCATATAACTTCAGAAAACTTATGTGGAAATTTGTTATTACATGTAACTGGTAAAAAGATCTTTATAATTTAAAAAAGAACTTACTTGTACCTAAATAAATGCAAAGTGAAAAATAACAAAGTAATTCAAGAGGGAAAGTAGGCTAGTAACTTGGGGGTAGAAGTAGGTGAGGTATGTTTCAGCAAAGGGCTCTCAGCTTCACTTTTAAGAAGTAGAGATGAGGACATGTGGTAAAAGAATGGAGGCAGAAATGAAATGTCCTAGTCAGCTTGACTGGAATATAAAGTTCATGAAAAGGAGTAAAATGAAATAAAACTGGAAAGGTAGAGTCAGAGTAAAGAATCATTAATTTCAAATACAAAACAAATTTTTATTTTATTTTATCCAGTATGTAATGGGGAACTACAGATAATTTTTGATAAGAGTCAGTCGGTTGTCTGGTAGCCCAAGCATGCTTCCCACAGAGAAAACTCTATGAATAGCAGGGTAGAGCCTGTTGTGGAAAAAGGAGATTGGAATCAGGGACACTCACCAGGAGGCTAGACAATAGCACAAGCAAGTAGTCACAAAGCAGGGGAGGACAGGAAATAGTGCCAAAGTTCTGTAGGCACAAGGAAGAGGCCCGCAAGAGGCTGGGCCAAGATGTGCCACAGGAGCAGGTGAAGCACAGGGGATCACTAGAGGGCTCACACCTGCCCTTGTTCACACATTTCCAGGACAGTGAATCACCAGCTACTTCTCAGTAAGCCACTTCCCTTCCCTCTAAGGGGCTGGCTCCTTCTCAGTCCTTTCTTCTGATTGGCCAGTTCCTCCTGGAACTGCCATTTTAATAAAAATGCCCATGTCAGCCATGTTTTCAACTTCATTTCTTCTAAAGTTCCACTCCTGGGCCTCCAGACTTCTTTCTCCCATTCTTCAGAAGCTTTCTTACTCCAGAAAATGCCACTTTCACAAATCCCTGAAGCCTTTTCACTCTAGAAGATCCTGCCCCCATACTTGCCCCTTCCTCCGAAACTCCATTTTAAGCAAGTACCCAGGCCAAACCAGTTAATGCTTTCATTCCTCTCCTGGCTCCGCTCCAGACTTCTCCACCATTTCAGTTCTCTTCTCCCCTTTAGAATCAATATGAAGTATCCAAGGCAAAAGAATGGGAGTTAAGCGAATCATCCAGAGTCACACAGTTAGCAAATGTTCAAGGACCCAGGACCTCCCATCTCCAGACCTCGATTTCAATCCACTGAGCCACCAGCTGCCCCATCAGCTTCCTTTTCATCTTGTCTCCCCTAATCATAATGTAGGTGCCCAGAGGGCAGCTACCAAGCTTTCTTTTTGTAGGTACAATATGCCCAATGGTTAGCATGCCTAGCATGCTCACAGAAGGCCTTCAGTTTATGCTTTTACCTGATTCGGCTTTGTTCCTATGTCTTCCTACTTGAGTAGTCATTGAAGTCAAGCAGCAGTGATGACTGAGTCTACTACGAATATGTTATTTAACTTCAACTTCAACAAAGCAATTCTTTAATCCTAATTGGTTAAAAAATCAATTGGTTATCCCATTCCTCACTGAAACTTTTAAAAACTTTTCTCAGATCTTTTGGACACTCCCAACCCCACCCTTCTAAAATAAATGGCTTATACTTTACAGAGAAAATAAGAGGCCATTCCATCAAACAAGACTTTATTCAGTGACTACTATGTGCCAAATGTGGGCTAAAGACTAGGGGTGCAAAGACAAGTGGTAATGTCCTTTGGAGGAGCTCCAATTCTAATAGGGAAGGCAGTATATATATATATATATGGGATATATATAAAGGTGTATACAACCACAGGTAGGGATGAAAGTGAGGTTGGGAAGAGGCTTGTGGTACAAGCAGCTGAATGGAATCAGGAAATGCTTCAGATTCTTCACTATGACCAAATGGGATTTATTCCAGGAATGCAAGGCTGGTTTAATATTAGGAAAACTATCAGAATAATTGACCATATCAATAACCAAACTAATAGAAATCGCCTGATTATTTCAATAGATGCAGAAAAACCTTCACCAAAACATATTTTACTGAAACTGAAGGCCAAAGTGGTTTTATTCACAGTCACACAAAAAAACCTAGTAACAAGCCCAGAATTAGAACCCAGGTCACCTGACCTTGTATGTTGGTTATCCTCTAGAGCAGTGATTCCCAAAGTGGGCACCATTGCCCCATGGTGGGTACTGCAGAGATCCAGGGAGGCGGTGATGGCCACAGGTGCATTTGGTGCACACCAACAATTATGGCTGCAAAAGGAGATCCCTACGGCTTATCCTGAAATATGGGCTGTAATTCAAAAGTTCTTAATTGCATTTCCTTCATCATATTTAGTGGAAGGTGGATTCATTACGGTAACCAATTTATTAACAACAAAAAAAAGAAACCAATTACAAATAGTTGATCGTGGTGATTTAAGATTACTGCTGATGAAAATAGAGCCGAGGATTACTAAAATGGTAGCAGCACACCAGGTTCATCCTTCTCATTGAGATGATTTCGAATGTTTTAACTTTTTTTGTATTACATTCTATTCTGAGTTCAATAAACAGTTTCATAATTTCAAAGTTCAATGTTTCTAATTTACACCTTTCTTTACTATATTTTACGAAAAAGGTAGAAACATTAATACATCTTTCCTATTAATTGCTATTAAAATTTAAAAAAATTAATTTCTAGGGGGTGCTAAGTAATATTTTTTCTGGAAAAGGGGGCGGTAGGCCAAAAAAGTTTGGGAACCACTGCTCTTGAGATATAATTGTCAATGTTTTACTCTCCTCCTTTAGGGGAAATTTGGACTAAATCACATAAAAAATTTTTTTCTGATGCAACTTAGGAAGATGCCTACTGTCTTCCTTTAAACATATACATACCATCTCTTGAAGCACTTCAGTTAAACTATCCAAGAAACTAAAGTTTATATCCAGAGAAGGAAATCTCTATTTACCTATGGCTAGGCTTACCCCAGTCTCCTTTTTCCAATTTTTGTTTCATGATATTAAAAGCACAGCTATTTACAAAGTCGGTACTTTGTGAATAATTTAGATCTAGAAGCCACCTGTAAATTGTTCCTTTTTAAAAATTAAGTAAATGCATGCTTCTATGGCAATAAATAAATTGCCAAATGTGAAACATATTTTCTCTCTTTTTTTCTCAAAAACATAGAGCCAAAAACTATACTAGTGATTACTTGATTTTTGATAACTGAAATTGTAAGCGCTTTAAGGATTGCAAAACAGGTAACATACATTCTTGTTTGACCTTCACAACTACCCCATGATATAAGTAGTACACAGATGAGCAAACTAAGGGAAGTCTTTAGTAATAGTTCAAAGTAATATGGAGCTCTAAGGCTTCATGACATTACATAATTCTGATTCCAGAACCCATAATTTTGGAAGAATTAAAAATAACCCAGAGGATAATGAGAAGATACACAGTGAACCTAAACTGCCTAAGCTTATAGTACCAAAAAATGACTTGCACTTGAGAAATGGCTTCCAACCCTTTACTGAAGTACACGTAAGATCAGAAAAAGGAGAGGGATGACAGTCTATCAAGAAAGGGAGAAAATAAATTGAGTGGCATATTAGTACAATGAAAATACTAAAATAAAAAAGACTGACTCAAACTATCATATATGCTTATTATAAGTCTTTAAGAAGTATCTTTTGAGGGTCTTCCACAAAAGTAGGTACTGGAAATACAAAAGTGAAAGTCCTTGCCCTCAAGGAACTTACATTCTCTAAATAGAATATGCAAAATAAATACCAGATATGGTGGGGGCGGGTCAGGGCGCTGTGAAAAGCCACCAGTAGAATGGAGAGTTGAGCTTTGAAGGAAACCAGAGTCTATGAAAGTGAGGGGAGTGCATTTCAGTCATGGAGGACAACCTATGTAAAGGCCAGGACTAAGAAATGGAATGTGCACAAGGAAAAAGAAGAGCGGCAATCTGACTGCACTACAGAGTGGAAGAAAGGGAATTCCATATGATAACTTGGAAAGGCAGGTGAAGGTCTTTAAATTCTAAACAGAGAAATTTGTATTTGTTCCTACAGGTAATAAGCAGCCAAAGGAGTTAATGGACTAGGGGAATAGCATGGACAAATCTGTTTTTTAGGATATCACTTTGGCAGCTGGCTGGTAGAACGAACTGCAGTAGGAAGAAGCTCAATCAGGAGAGTCTAACCAAGAACTGAGCTCCAGTGGTGCCTATGTGAATAAAGGAGCTGGTTCTGAGAGATGTTGCATGGGTACAATCAACAAGACTAGATGCATGGGGGTGAGGAGTCCAGGATAGAGGGGAGGGGTGACTCCTCGTGACTGGGAGGAACAGACAGCTCCATTTTGGCTAGTTTTTCATCTGTATTGAGATGCTTATGGGAAATCCAGTTTAGAACATCCAATAGGCAGTTGGAGATGTGAGACTGGAACTGGGGAACCTAATAGTCTATTTTTTGCTTGTATCTCTAGAGCTTTATACAGCTCCTGGCACATAACAGGCATTTAATGAATGCTTGTTGACTGACATATAAACGAAGAACTAATAATTTAAGGGAAGGAAAGTTTGTTTCCAGTAGGGTTGGAGCAAATTATGTTCTAGGTCACAGACAGTGAATCTTTTAGAGATGGAGTGCTGGGCCCCATCCCCCACCAGAAACCACAAGCTGTGCTGTGTCCACCCCCTGCCCCCCACCCCCAGCAGGGAAGGGAGGAAGCACACTCCCATTGGGCTGCTGGGCAGAGGGGCAGGTGATGTGAAATAATGTCATCAGATGCTGTGGAGAGGAGGAGGGGAGCAGCTCTGCCCAAGTCCCTCTGCCTTTCTAGTAAAGGCCTAGGGGGGGAGAACATGCCCAGAGAGAGCGCTCGCTCTGCATGCCATCTTTGGCTCACCATCACTGTTCTAGGAAGTTGATCTGGGCCTTCAAATATAGATAGGATTTCAAATACAGGTGTGAGCAAAGACACTCAGGAAAGAAAGAAAAATATTTAGGCAATAAGAAATAGGCCTATATATGGAGTTATGTATGGGGCCTGTTCTGGAGGGCATTAGTTGTTCCAGAGCCTTATCTAGGAGATGAAATAAGTTTTAGAGAGGGGGAATGACAAGATCAGAGGATTTAAGAATATTAAACTGACAGGAGTGTGAAAGATGTTTTGGGGTGGGAGACCATAGGCAAGGAGACTAGTTATTCCCATCTAACAATAACTGGCACTGTTCTTAGGTTATTTTCCTTGGTGAATGAAAATCAAGTCCAACACTTTCACTTTACAAATGAGGAAAAGGGAGACCCAAAAATGTATCCAGTAGAGGTAGGATTCAAATCCAGAGTCTCCAATTGCAAATTTAGTACCTTTTCATTTACACTGTGTTCCTTGGACTTGAAATCCACTAAAAACTCAACTTCAAATTATACCATATTGGCACTAACAGTTCTGCTAAAGAAACTTGCCTTTCCCTCTAAAACATTAATTTAAGCCCCAGTTTTATAAATAATCAAGTAAATTGATGAACAAGGTTAATTTGTCAATGGAATAAGCACAAAGCAAAGCTGTTAGACATTTCAAAATGTTTTGGAAAAGATAATACATACATGATTAAACTTTGAGTTTAACTGCAAACTATTGTATAGCAATTTAAACAACCAATACTTTTTGTATTTGTCTTAATCTCATTAAGTTTTTTACCCTCAGCACTTTTCTGTATTCAAAACATCTTTCTTTAAAAACATCAAAATTAGCTCTAAAATCTCTAATTTATCAAGTAAATCCGGACAATGGTAAATAACTGTGTGCTTAAAATAAACTTGAGAAACAACGTTATAAAAGCTAGATATGAATTCAAGTACAATCCTGTCATAATCCTACAATAAATCTGACTGTACCTATTTAAAATTCTTTTTTTAAACCCTTACCTGCCATCTTGGAGTCAATTCTGTGTATTGGCTCTGAGGCAGGGTAAGGGTAGGCAATGGGGGTCAAGTGACTTGCCCAGGGTCACACAGCTGGAAAGTATCTGAGGCCAGATTTGAACCCAGGACCTCCCATTTCTAGGCCTGGCTCTCAATCCACTGAGCTACCCAACTGCCCCCTTTATTTAAAATTCTTAAGGCAAAAAATAAGAATCATCATGTCATTAACATAAAAAATACATATAAGGAATTTGAAAGGGATAAAATTTCTACTGTAAAATCCTTTTCACAACTTATTTACAATATCCTGCTGTGTAAAAGAAGCATAGACATTATTAGTATTCTAAAAACCAAAGTTTTGCTCAAGTGTATTAAAATGTAAGATTTTATACTATATTATCCTTTTCCTATTATCTTTGCTTTTATTTATAACTGTCTCAGAGCTAAAAGTGATGGACAGGAAACCCTTTGCCATTTCATCTTTGAAGGAAAGCTGATTTTTGAGGGGTCGTATTATGATCCTTAAAAGTGATGGGTATGAGATGTCTTCCAAGATTTTCTGAATTATTTTTCTTTTTTAATGCAGTTCTGGTTCTTCACAAAAAGGTTGTAATCTGCACAAGGCTACTACTGAACTAGGCTTTTTTCCAACTTTCCAGTTCTACAATTCATGAAGAAAATAACTGACTGCAAAGTCAGTCACTTCTCTTCACTTTTTTTTTCTCCTCCCCGAAAGGAGTTACAAAAGAACCAAGAACTCTGGGAACAATCTTCATTATATTTTTTTATGTTTTTCCCTCCTCCACCCAAGTCTAACACAAAGGGCTTTATGTGATGTTTTCCAAAGTGATAAGAATGACCTATTTCTGAACTTAAAAATGAGAGAAAAGTGTCCAGAATCAGTAAACTTAAAAACTTATTTCTATACTCTAGAAAATATAGTGTAAAGTTTGAGGTTTACTTGTAAAAACTTTTTGATTAAATTCTACTCTAACAGAAATGCTGTTTTATTGGAGAGTTGCAGCTCTTTTACCTAGCTTCACAGAATCTAATACCACTCCAATTAAGTTAACTTCTAAGACTTCAAGTTACAGAGGCAAAGTAAATTGGACTTACATCTTTGTAAGAAGGCAAGCAGAAGTGCTGACCAAGGGAAGAAATTGAGTTTTTTTATTATACTTAGCAAGACAAAAACCCAAGGACTGTGAAAGTCATTAGTACTGTTTTGATCACAGTATTAATGATCAGAGACTTAAAAATTCTAATCCTGGCTTTGCTATAATAAGCTCATGCAAACTGCTTACTGTCTTGAAACTTGCAGAGAAGCTAAACAATTATACTGTGAAATGATATTTGAAGAAATATAAACTATAGTGTACTACCTAAAATGTTTAAAAGCATTTTAATCTATCCTTCATTAGAGGAATTGTACATTTTAAATAAAAGCAAAATCTATTCCTATTTTTGCAGTTAGGTGGCACAGTGGATAGTCCCCAGGCAGGAGTGAGGAAGACTCCTCTCCCAGAGCTCAAATCAGACCTCAGACATTTTAAGCTACTACCAGTGAGTTCTCAGTAGCTTCTCCATTAACTTGCCAAATACTTTTAAAATCTTTCCACTTTGTTACTTTGAAGTCAGGATTGTGAGCTGATTTAATGACTGAAAAAAGAATGATTCCCTCCTCACCCCCCAACACTTCTATTTAGGCGAGGATTAGAACATCAATGAGATATATTGTGCTGTTTTAGCCCAATTTATCATAAGTAAAAAAAAATACAAAATGTAAGCAAAAATCCTCTTAGTTTAGTAAGCCCAACAATCATAAAGATATTTCATAGTGGGAATAGCTAGGTGGCTCAGTGGATTGAGAGTCAGGCCCAGAGAAGGGAAGTCCTAGGTTCAAATCTGGCCTCAGATACTTCCTAGCTATATGACCCTGGACAAGTCACTTAACCCCCATTGTCTAGCCCTTACAACTCTTCTGCCTTGGAACTAATACCCAGTATTGATTCTAAAATGGAAGGTAAGGGTTATCTAAAAAAAATATGTGATCCTATGATATATATATCATAGGATCACAGTTTTAGAAATGGGAAGGGTGTTAGAAGGACTTCTAGCACAGATGATGGCTTAAATGACAAGCAGTCCATCCAGGCCCAACATATCTACTCCAGAAAAACCCTAAAACTTTGCACCAGATTGACTAAGGACCAAGAAACTATATATCTTCTACACAAAAAGTCAGCCTGAAGCCTATAGGAACCCTAGAAATGAGGGCCACCAGCAAAGTCAATGCTAGAACATTTTGTTTATCACCTTACACCTGGATTTTCACAACAATCTGCTGATTTGGGGTGAATGCTGAAATCCAAAGTAAAACTATAGAAAGTTAAGAAAAGAGTAAGAAGGAAGTGAAGGCACCTATTGGTGGACAGCCTTTTCAAGTATAGCCACAAAAGAGAAGAGAGAACAGGACAATTGCTAATGGCAACAGACAGATCAAGTGAGGATTTTTGGAAGATGGGAAAAACATGGGCTTGTTTTTGGCAATAAAGAAGCAACCAGTAGACAGAGAGAGAGAGAGAGAGAGAGAGAGAGAGAGAGAGAAGAGAATGGAGATGAAAGAGGAAGCAATCTCCTGGAGAAGAATGGGATCATTTGTCCATGTATCTCATTAGCAAGAAGGGCCACCTCTTCATGTGAGATAAGGGTGATAGAAGAGATAGTGGCAGAAGGTATTTCAATGATATAAGAGGGGCAGAGAAGAGGGAATTTTCTCTGGAAATGATCAAGCTTTTCACTAAAATATGAGGCAATGTTCTCTGCTGAGAGAGAAAGGAAAGAAAGCCATGGGAGGGATGAAAAAATTTGGAAGAATCATCGTGGTAAGTGGTGGGATAATGAGTTAAATGTTAGAGGACTGCCACATAGCAGTGAAGGCTCAGTTGAAATTATATAATATAAATTGGCAGTGAATCTGGTTAGTATAGGATTACAGCACTCTGTAAAAACTGCAAACAGAAACTCAAAGGAAAAAATGGATTTTCTACAAGGACTGCATGAATACCTAAAAAATGAAGCAAGAGATTAAATGTGTGTGTGTATGTGTATATATACATATATATATATATACATATATATATATATGTATTAAATTAAGGCTCTGAAAGAACTGAAAGGTGAATAAATAGCTTAGAAGAGAAGTGGTAAAATTTGCCATGAATGAAAACTAGAGTAGACCAAAGAGAAATCAATGATCCTATGAAATAGCAAGAAATGAGTATGATTAAAATGTAAAAAAAAATAGAAGAAAATTATGATGACTAATATTAAAAACCCTGCACTGGAAAACTGATCAAAGAGAAACAATTTTAATTTCTTAAAAAAGATGAAAAATAAAAGTCTAGGTACTCTTATATCAAGAAATCTAAATAAAAACCACTGAGATCTGTCAGAACCAGAGGGCAAAGTGAAGCTAGCTAGGTGAGTTCACTAATCACATTCTGAAAACTCTCAGGAACTTCATATCCAAAATCCTCATGTTGAAGGGGGGAAAAAACCACTACATTCAGAAAGAAGCTGTTCAACTACTAAGGGGCTATAGTCAGGATCACTACAAACATGTGTACCAGCTTACAACCAAAAGCAACTTAAATGTTTAAAAACAAGAGTATAATCCTAAAGGAAGAAAATTGATCTTTAATAGAATAGAGGACCATCAAGCATTTCAGATGAAAAGACCAGAAACCAAGTACAAAAAAAACCCCAAAAAACGAGATTTCAGAGAGATCCAGAAAGGCAAATTTATTTATTCATTCATTCATTCTTTCTTTATTTCATCTTTTAAGCCCTTACCCTCCTTTTGGAGTTAATACTGTATATTGGCTCCAAGGCAGAAGAGTGGTAAGGGCTAGGCAATGGGGGTCAAGTGACTTGCCCAGGGTCACATAGCTGGGAAGTGCCTGAGGCCAGATTTGAACCAGACCTCCCGGGTATCTAGGCCTGACTCTCAATCCACTGAGCTACCCAGCTGCCCCCTAGAAAGGTAAATTTATTTGAACAGTTGGAAGGACCTCTTTGGTGAAGCAACAATAACATTCTTTCAAATATGGGGAAAAGGACCATTAAGGAAGTCAATAAATTTTTTAAAGATGGGAGTTAGGGAAAAGGAAGAGACTCTCTAGAACTCATAGAGCCCAAACCTCTTATTTTATAGATGAAGGGAAGAAAAACAAAAAGCAACAACAACAAAAAAAAACAAAACCTCATGTTTGGGTTAAGTAATTTGCCCAGAAGTTTCAAGTTACTAGCAGACCCAAAATTAGATCTTGGATCCCTGGACTACTCCCAAATCAGAGGGGTTTTTTTACTACACTAAAACAGTGATTGATGTTCAGGAAATGAAAACAGGGATTCATGAGGTTTCAGGGAGATGAGAAAATCTACCTAGAGAAGACTAGACTAGTAACGAATCTGCACTGAGCTTGAACATAGGCTCCAACACCTAACTAGTTATGTGACTGCAATCAAGTCATTTCATCAATCTAATCACATGTCTTCACCTGTAAAGTGGATCATAAGTAACAGATTTAGAGCAGGAAAGAACAGTAGAGGCCAACAAGCCCAAATTTCTTATTTTGAATATGAGAAACCTGAGACCCATAAGTGAAATGATTTGCTAAATAATAATTCAACTACTTATTTCAAATTGTTAAGAAAAGGGGCACTAAATTTTAAGCTACTACATAAAGGTGAGGTATTATTATAAAGCCTCATAACTCATTCATGTCTAATATCTCCCTCTTCATTGGCCCCCTGACATTTACATATTTTCAATTCTTTTCGAATCTAAAAAACTTTCCCTTAATTTTTGAACTTCTTGAAAAAAAAATTACTAAATCTAACACACTCAATTCCTCAAACTGCTTCAAACTTCTTGCATTGAAATGTCCCTACCTTTCCCATCTTAACTTCCCTCCAACACCAAAACCACAGAAATTCTATAACTCCAGTCAAAATCAACTTTATAACCCGATCATAATCTGTACTTTCCTGTCTCTCTTCACCTAAAGCTATGCTAATCTTTCTTCTACCAACCTTCCTCTACAAATCCAAAGGCAACTTACTCCAGAAAGCTTTTCCTCCCTTTTGTTTTTTCTCTACAAACACACACCCTTTGAATGACTTTTCCTTTTCTTCATAAGGATTCCAAATATCTGCCTCTATTTAGCTTCTACCTACTATACCTCCATCTATGTAACCTGGCTTTCATAAAAAATCCTTCATATAGTTAAGAGACAGCTGTCATATGTTCACTCTGGCTTCTCTTCTTCAGGGCAAACACCCCCAGTTCCCTCAATTGATTTTCCTAAAGCATAAAAGAAAGTACTTTCACCATTCTTCCTTTAGTTGTATTCCTCAGAAGCACTCTTCATACTAATCAATGTCCTAGAATGTGGTACCCAGAACAGAACACATTCCAGAAGCTGTTTATTTAAATGAATTATTCTCCCACCCCACCCCTCCCCACTTAAAAATCCCCTTGTTTAATTTGGTGAGACTTTTCATTATTTTCAAAGTTTCATGGAGTCCCAAACATTCTGTAATATATACACTCTTATACAGCATTCTTTTTATTATTATTGTTTTATTTTTTCAATTACATGTAGAAACCATTTTAAACAATTGTTACCTGATCTTTTGCAATTCAGATTCTCTCTCCTTCCCAACCCCCTTCAACCTCCTCGAGGAGGTAAATTGTCTAATACAGATTACACCAGTACTGTCACAGAATACATTATTTCCACATTCCTTATGACATCACATCACACAAGAAAAAAACTTATGAAGTAAAGTGAAAAGTAGAATACTTTTATCTGCAATCAGACTCTCAATAGTTTTCTTCTTTGGCTATGGATAGCATTTTTCATCATGAGTCTTTAGGGTTACCTTGGAACCTCACATTGCTGATAATTTAGTCCTTCACAATTCTTCATCATACAATATATCTTTTACTGTATACAGTGCTCTCCTGGTTCTGTACACTTTGCATCAGTTCATAGAAGTCTTCCCAGGTTTTTCTGAATTCATCCTGCTCATCAGTTTTTTATGAAGCAACAGTATTCCATTACAACTACATGCCACAACTTGTTCAGCCAGTCCCCAATTGATAGATATCTCCTCAGTTTCCAATTCTTTGCCAATACAAAAAAAGCTGCTATAAATAATTTTTTACAAGTAGACCCTTTCCCCCTATCTTTGATTTCTTTGGGATACAGACCCAAATGATATTGCTGGGTCCAAGGACAGGCAATTTTATGGTCCTTTGGGCATGGTTCCAGATTGCACTCCAGAATGGTTGTATCATTTTGTATAGACAGCATTCTCAATCACAAGCTGACCATTTGCCCATATAAGGGCACTCACAATACATATCTGTTGATGGCTTACTGTGGCATGAAACACAGGAAACAAAGTATCTGGTTGCCTTAATTTTTAATTCAACCTAGATATTTAGGGCCCTATTCTGTTATAATCCCTAAGTTATATGTTAAAGGCCAAGTGGTACTTTATATTATTCACTGGTAGATCCCTGGGTTCTTCCAACACCCAAGAATGCTACTTAGAATGGAATTTTTCTAAAGAATCGTGTACCTCTTCCTGTGCCTCTAGGATTCTTTTGTCCATTTTCTCCTCTGGCCATATTTTATCTCATCATATCCACCACAATCATGTACACAATTTTAAGTGCACTGCAAAATATTATTACAGTGTCAACTATAGCTTTCTACAAAAGATCTATGCCAAATGTGAATATTATTATTCAATTATTATTGAATTGTTAATTTGACTATAAAATCTGCCACTGTATATTATGTTTATGCAAGACTGTTAAGATATTTTCATTTTAAAATTTCAAGCTAAAATTGTACTTAGCTAAAAATGCCTTTGTGGAGTGTATCCTTTTTTCAGAATTTGATTCAAGACTCAAGTTTCTTCATTTATGAAACCAAGAGGTTACAAGTTAGATACCCTTTTAGGTGCTATTAATGTAAAGATACAAAGAAGTGTAGATATCATTGAGGTAGTGTACACAGGGTCTTATTTACTTACCTTGACTGATATGAAATACCAAATCCTTTCCAAATTGTTATCACTCCTTCTGAATGTCCACAGGACTAAAAGGATCCCTTTCCAGGTAACTTTTTTATAAACCCAATTAACAAATCTCAGCATTAGCAAGGAAGGAAGGATGGGGGTAGGAGAGAAAATATTCCTCAATCTGCACTGAATCCAACAGCTCTCTATCTGGAAATAAATAGCATGTTGAATCATGAGTCCTTTGGAATTAAGTTTGGTCACTGTGTTGATCAAAGTTTTTATCTTTCTCAACTGATTACCTTTATAGTATTATTTTTATTATGTAAATTGTTCTCCTGGTTACACTCCCTTCACTTTCCATAAATTCATACAAATCTTCCCTGGTTTTTCTGAAACTATCCCCTTCATCATTTCAGAATAGTATTCTATAACATTCATATATCATAATTTATTCAGCCATTCTCCAAGTGATAGGCATCCTCTCAAATCCCCAATTCTTCGTAACCACATAAAATGAACCACTATAAATATTTTTGCACATAACTGGGCTCTTTTCCTCTTTCTTTGGTCTCTTTAGGGTATTGACTTAGAAAAGGTATTGCCAGGTCAAAGTGTACATAGTTTAATAGCTTTTCAGGCATAGCTCCAAATTGCTTTCCAGAATGGTTGGGCCAATTCACAGTTCTACCATCAATGCATTAAAATACTGTTTTTCTCATAGCCCTGCTCTAGCATGTCATGTTCCTTTTTTGTCACACTTAGACAATTTGAAAGGTAGGATGCCCCTAGAGTTGATTTGAATGTGTCTGTTAGTGACGGAGCATTTTTTCACATGGCTAGTGGTAGCTTGGGTTTCTTCCTCTGGAAACTACCTACTCATAAGCTTTGTCAATCTATCGCTCGTTCTTTATAATTTTGACCCATTTCTTAGAAATGAGATAGAAATAATCATAGAAACTTGCTGCAAAGATTTTTCCTTCTCCCCCCAAATGATTGCTTCTCTTCAGATTTTAGCTTCATTAGGTGTGTGTTTATACAAAAACTTTTTATGTGATCAAAACTATCCATTTGATCTGTGAAACTGTTCGGTCATGAATTTCTTCCTTGCCCATAGAACCTGATGGGTAATTTCTCCCATTCTTCCACTAATTGCTTATGATGTCACCCTTTATGTCTAAATCATGTACTGGTTTGGACTTTATTTTGGTATATTGTATGAGATATCTTATATCTAGTTTCTGCCAGACTACTTTCAAATATTCCCAACAGTTTTTGTCAAAAGAGTTCTTGTCCCAGTAGTTGAGATATTTGGATTTATCAAACACTAGGTTACTGTGCTCACTTGCTTCTATTCTTCTGCTGCTCTCACTTGGTCAAAACAGCATTTTTCTTTGAAGCTTTGCTTATGTATTTTCCAAGTCACCCTCTTTTGCACATCTTAAAATATCTCTTTATGGTGAATTCTTTTTTGTTTATTCACACTTCTAATCTACTACACTTTGACTTTTATGCTAGAGCTGAGCTCTGAAAATTGGTGGGGAAGTATAGTCTGAGCTTCTGTCCTCATGTCATTTTCCTGCTTTTACAACTCAGGCTGTACCTTACCCAGATTTGGGTTAGTCAGCTTTGTCCTTGGCTGGAAATCTCAATGAACTGCTGTTGGACTCAGGTGTTATTAGCCTCCTGATTGGCTCTACAAGTCGGAAGTGACTAAAATGCCTGCTACCTTTTACCCTGGTCCTTCCACTGCAGGCATTATGTTCTAGGCCCAAGATGGTGAACCTATGGCATGCATGCCAAAGATGGCGCACAGAGATAGATCTATGGGCACACACTGCCCGCCACAATTGGTTACTAGAAAGACAGAAGGACTCCACGGAGTTTCTCCCTTCCCCTTCTCCATTGTGCCTCCCAGTCCCTCTGCCCAACAGCCCAATCAAAGTGCTTACTCCCTCCCCTGAGCAGAGCACCTGGACCACTTCCCTCCTTTTCTCCCTCCCTTCCCTGTCTGGGGTAAGGCTGAGAGCTGGGGAGTGGGGCAGGGCACAGCACACAGTCTCTAAAAGGTTCGTCATCACTGTCCTAGACCAATCACTAAAATGGAGTTGTTGCTCTGCTCCTGGAATCAGAGCCACATTGCTACTATTTGTTTCTAGAATTTGTTCTTTGCTCAGCACACTAAGGCCAACACTCAGGCTCATTCCTCTCTGATCCAGAGCTGGGTAAAGGGTGACAGACCTGCTAGATAGCACCCATTTCAGTGTTCAGTGCTTAAAAAGAGCTCCTCTGGGCCCTGAAATGCTCCCCAGTGTGGCTCCCCGAGGCAGCCCTAGTCCCTAGTGCTGTGTAGACCTCTATCTCTTCTAGTCACCCTGACCTGTCATAACAGCTCACTGTAACTTTTTCTTGGTTTTCCCAATCAGAAGGTTGCCTGGTGCATTTTCTAGGCCTTTGTCAAGGAGGTATGCTGGGCAAGCTTAGGCTATATAAAACTTCCTTTCCACTATCTTGACTGCTCTATATTTTATTTCTTCTGTAGTCCATATTTCTTCCTATTAAGTTTCAGAGAGATCTTAAACCTTTAGTTGTTCTTTGGGTGTCTAGGAAAGTAAATTCCTTTTCTCTACAGGTCCTAAATAAACTCCTTTCGGTTTCTGTTCCAATTTAGCATCAGCATAGCTACTGCCTCTACCACCAATATTTGACAGATGCTGACTTTTTTTTAAACCCTTGCCTTCCATCTTAGAATCAATATTATATATTGGTTCCAAAGCAGAGCAGTAAGGACTAAGCAATGGGGGTTAAGTAACTTGCCCAGGGTCACACAACTAGGAAGTGTCTGAGGTCAAATTTGAACCCAGGTCCTCCCATGTCTGGGCCTGGCTCTCAATCCATCCCATCCAGCTGCCCCCCAAGCTTTTTTTTTTTAACAGAAAAAAAAATGGGGAGTTTTAGTGAACTGCAAGATCCACAGATATCAACAATGTTACATAGTGACCTAAAGATTAAACTGTATCTTAGGCTTCATTAACAGAGATAATTCTACTCTGATTTGGTGAGATAGCATCTAAAATAATATATATTCAATTTTTGGTGCTGCAAATTTAAAGAGAAAGATAAATTAAAGTACACCTAAAAGGTCAGGTGACCAGTATATTGAAGAAACTAGAACTGTACCATAAGAAAATTGATGTAAAAAAAAAAAAAAGGTGGATGTTTAGCCTAGAAGAGAGAAGGCTTAGGGTTATGATGAAGAAGGGTTAAGACTTGCTCTTGAAGGTAGAATTAGGAGTGATGGGCAGAATTTTAAGAGAAACAGATTTCCGTTGGTTTTGAAGAAAAAATAGACAAATTAAAGCTGCCTAAAACTAGATTATGCTGCTTCAGGACATAATGAGTTTCAATTATTGGGAATCTTTAGTCAGAAGTTGAATAATGCTTTCAGGCTGTTGTAGAGAAGAGGTATGTTCATGTTATGGGTTGAACTAGATGATCTCTGCAGTCTCTTCCAACTCGGTTATCTCTTCTCCTCTTAGGAATCTTGCTTTTTCTGTACTTTCTGTTTTGTTTTGTTTTGTTTTGGCCAAAGGACATATAGAAAATTCTTAATGTTGATTTGATGGGATGACCTAGACCCTCTGAACAGCACATCCTAGAGAGATTATGTTCAGTTCTCCATAATCAAGACTCTTTCCTGGTTTTAGTTACTTTAACATTCTTTGTCTTTGCTTTTCTTTTGTCAAAACTTATCTTTTACTTTTTCCATACCTAGCCCCTTAAATGTCCTAATAAGACACTATTAATACTTTACAAGTTAATATATCAAGGAAAGCTCTGAACTGAAGTAGCTGAAAAGGCAGACTGACTGACAAATGATATACGTATGGAACTCTATTCTGTACTCTAGGTTGATAGGATTTTCCTGATATCTAGTCTGAAGTCAATGCACCATGTAATAAAAAGGTAGAGCTACTTCATACAATATTAAGCCAAACCCGGTCCAATTAATCACGCAAACTGCTAGAAAATGAGAAAGATAATACTCAGTCTCTTCCATCTTCCTCCTCAAATAGAATTCCTCAAAGTAACTGTGATTTACTCAAAAGACAATTTTAAAATTAAAAAACAATTATCCATCATTAAATTAACTTCTGATTTGACCTAGTTTAGGGTACACTTTATCTAGACACACTTGCTCAATTCACTTGCCTATTTTCTTAAAATAAAATAGACACGATATTGTTCATATGTAATTAAATATGCTCTGTTAAGAGAAAAAACACTTGGCATATTGGTAATCTGGCCATAAGAATGAACTGACAACCAGGTCTCTCTATTCTCCTTACACAAAAATAATGAATTCAAATTTCTTTTAAAAACTGAGCTTCGGGGGCAGCTGGGTAGCTCAGTGGATTGAGAACCAGGCCTAGAGACTGGAGGTTCTGGGTTCAAATGTGGCCTCAGACACTTCCCAGCTGTGTGACCCTGGGCAAGTCACTTGACCCCCATTGCCTACCCTTATCACTCTTCTGCCTTGGAGCCAATACACAGTATTAACTCCAAGATGGAAGGTAAGGGTTTAAAAAAAAACAAAAAACAAAAAACAAAACTGAGCTTCCCAGGCTTTTGGGAGGAAAGCAATTTATCAACTATAAAACTTTTAAAATAAATCAGAGCTTTTTAACCATTCCAATGAAGATAATGACCTGGCCATCAGAATAAAAATTGTTAATCTTTTATGGTGGGAAAGAAGTTAGGAGGGAGGGGCTTATCTACCACAGTGCCCTGCACATATTAAGTGCTAAATAAATATTCTTTGGATTGTTAGGAAACCTTGTTAATCAACAGAAGTTTTGATGACAAGCACTTAAGAATCACAGGCTCTCCTTCTGTTCAGAGCTCATTTAACTGCCCCTATCACTCCCCCTGAACCAGTATCAATGTAGTTTCTGTCAAAGACAAAAATAAAATATGCATAAAAAGCTTTCTATGAACACTGCTACTTTTCAAAATGTGAGTCACACAGATTTTCACTTACTTTTTCAAATGATAATGAAAAACTTGAACCCAAAAACAAAACACATGACCTTTAATTAGATAACTTGAAACTAAATTTTTGAGACTCCATGGAAAAAATTTATATATGTGTATGTATTTTTAAACCCAGACCTTGTCTCTTAGAATTGTTATTGTGGGGGGTAGCTGGGTGGCTCAGTGGACTGATAATCAGACAGGAGGTCCTAGATTCAAATCTGGCCTCAGAGGATTCCTAAGTGTGTGACCCTGGACAAGTCACTTAACCAGCATTTCCCAGCCCTTATTGCTCTTCTGTCTTAGAACCAATACCCAGTATTAATTCTAAGACAGAAGGTAAGGGTTTAAATAAAAATTGATGTATTGTATTGATTTCAAGGCAGAAGAGCAGTAAGAGCTTGGCAATGGGATTAAGTAACTAGCCCAGGGTCAATCCTGAGGTTATATTGGAACCTAGAACATCCTGTCTCTATGACTGGCTCTTAATCTATGGAGCCACCTAGGGGCTCCCCAAACATATTTTAGAATGCTTATCTAGAAGAAAGTTATGAAGGCTTTCAATACACTAATAAGATTTTTTTTATTTCTCTGGCCAGATAAATCAGTAAAACATAAAAACAAAGTATTATGAGTCAGTAAAAATAAGAACAAAGTATAGCAACAGAATCTAAATTACTAACTACAAGGTTCTAGTTCCAAGACTGTTTAAAAAAATACTTTGATCTCTTAATTATGGAATTTACTGTTAAAGTAACTGTGAATTGATCTGCCATTTCCTTTGCTACTAGATTAAGAATGATCAGAGTGATAGATTGTATTCATGATCCAAGAGCCTGGCTAACTAAGTACAGAAGAGCTCACTGCCAGGAATTTCGATACTAGTATTGAATTATTGGCCAGAGGAAACCTCTGAAAACAGATTTTAAAATATAGTGAGTGATACCTAGGGACAGCTAGGTAGTACTGTGGATAGAGTACCAGGCCTACAGTTGGAAGGTACTGGATTCAAATTTGGCCTCAGACATTTCCCAGCTATGTGACCCTGGGCAAGTCCCATATCCCCAACTGCCTAGCCCTCATCACTCTTCTGCCTTAGAATCCATACTTAGTACTGATTCTAAGGCTGAAGGTAAGGGTTTAAAAGATCTATATCTATATCGACATAGATAACCAGAAAATTACCAGGATAGGAAAAAAAATTAAATCACCAGTAATTCTGTAAACTCCAAAGAATTACCAACTATATAATCTCCAGGAAGCTATAATCTTCTGATGTAATGTCCATCCTGTATATTTGACACAAAATGTCCTTTAATGTCCCCCTCCCTTCACCACATGATGACTAATGGCATAGTAGATAAAGGGATGGACTTGAGAGTTGAATTCTGCCTTAGACATTTATTCTCTGGGTAATCTTGGCAAGTCATTTAATGACTCTCAGCTTCGGCTGCCTCATCTGTAAAATGGGGACAACACTGATCTCTGCTTCACTGGGGTGTTGTATGGATCACCTGAGATTACAAAATTACAAGTTCTTATTAGTACAATAAAAAGAAAAAAGGCACACTAATATATTATGAACTGATTTCTGTACAAGTCAAAGTCAAATAGTACTGAGATTTTAGATAATGAAGATTAATGCCAAACCAAGGGGGTATGGTGGGGGTGCAAAGCTATCAAAAATTTCATTTGTTTAAAATCTGAGTTAGAAATTGACAGGGCCAGAGCAATCAAGAATGAAGTTGCAACACCATCTCTAAATAAAAGACAAGGTTAATATCGGAGAGCATTTATTTGGGCGAAATTTTAAGGTGGGAAGAGGCACAAGGGATTTTTTCGGGTGTATTCTATCTAAAGAATACCTGGACAAAAAGAGGAAACAGATGAGTAACTCAGGAAACTGATTATAAGCCGAGCACAAAGGCATGATATGGTAGTAACAAGAGATCTGAATTACTCACACTAGCTCAAACTGTCCCAGGTCAAAAGCAAAGTAGCTAATGTCTTGATTTGCCCTAAAGATTATCTTTTAAACAACAGAGGAATCAACAAGGAGAAATTATATTTTGGATTTGAGGCTTATAAACAGAGAGAATTGGTTGCTGATAGGGAAATGATGGAAACTTTCAAGGCAAAGTGAATATTTCCATCTAGAGTTTGTGAGGACAGGAAAGGTAGGTGTAGTTTGTCATAAACTCTAGATTTTAAGAAAGCAGATTTCAAGAGTTCAGAGGAAGGACAGCTAGAAATAGAACAAATTTCCAAAGGGAGAAGTTAGCCAGGAACTGTGAGAAATTCAAGAATGAAATTCTGAGGACATAGAGGAAATAATTCCAATGAGGAAAAAAATGGGAATTATCTGAAGGGACCAATGTAGGTCCAAAGAACTCAACAACCAACTTTAAGATTTACAAAGAAATATGTAAAAAATGGAAGCAAGGCCAGGTAATAGAGTATGAACATAGAAGTGTGGTATGGTCTTATAAAAATATTATTGGAAGGATCTGACGCTGGTAAGCAAAACTAAAAATAACAAAAAGGTTCTGTGTGTGTTTAGGTATAATGGAGGAAAAAGGAGAACCAAAGAAGGGAATCTTTGTATCTCAAGTCAGTAGACATTTGAATTGACTTGCAGAGAAGCTGTAGCCAGCAAAAAGCTAGAATATAAATGGATTTTTAAAATCTTATAAAGAAGAATGATAAACAATTAAAAGTGTTATCGTCTTATAAAGTACAGGTAGGAGATACAGTAGATAGTGCTGGGCCTGGAATCAAGAAAACCTGGATTCAAATCTAGCAATTTAGAGAGCACTTACTAGTTGTAAACCCTGGGCAAATCATTTAAGTTTGCCTTGGTTTATTCATCTGGAAAATGAGTTGGAGGAGGAAATGATAAACCGCCACTCCAGTATCTTTGCCAAGAAAGTTTCAAAATGGGTCATTAAGAGTTGGGCATGACTAAAAACAACTAAACAAACAACAATTATAAAGTAGAGAAGTAGCTGAATTGAAGACTAATCTAAAGGAAGCATGGTAAAATTTTTGAACAAAATCACCGAGATATTCAAGGATGAAAACAAATAAAGGACAAAAATAGAGGGAAAATATTAAAGATACGTAAAAATTATTACAAGAAATTGTTTTTTCCATCAAGAACAGTAGAATCATTTGTAGTTCAGGGTTTGGATGGAAAGTGGCAGCCCACACAAAGATAACTTCAACAAACATTGCTACTTACAACTGGAGGAGAACAGTTGCTAGCAGGCCAGTCTCAGCGTGTGATCTCCATGCCAGCTGTATGTATCCAGCAGCAGGCAGGACACAAGGGTGGTTAGGGTTAGAGCCGATATCCATGCTCCAGCGGAAAGCCCAATACTTTTTTTTTTTTTCCCAGGGCTCAAAACACTGTCTCATTTGAGACAAAACCAATAAGACCAATGGGAAACTTGCCCTATCATGTATAGGAGGAGCCTAGGGAAAGTGCTCTCTAAATTGCCTAACCAGGAGTGGGGAAATAAGGAGCAGGAAGTAGAAGAATTAACCACAAGAAGCATCTAGTCTCTGAGTTTGCTAGCCTCCAGAGACTGCAATCATACCAGTCAAACCAACCTTCACTGGTCAACATCATCCCACTTGGGACTCCAACATCACAAGCAATCCATGAGAAGTAGAAATAGTGTTAAAAAAGCAAATGCAGGAAAAACAGTTAGGATTGTATCAGATATAAACAGAGGTGATCCATGCTGAAGGCAATAAAATGGTGAAGTCACTGAGGGACAAGGTTTATAAGAGAATTAAAGGAAGATGCCAAAGGAATGGGAATGGGAGAAAAATTCCTAAAATAATTGTTACCCCAACAAAGGACAGCCAAGAAAACAACAGCAATCACCAACCTGTCTGCTCTCCCTTCCACACATCTTTGAGGGTCAATCTAATCCATCACTAAATAGAGCATTCTTTTTTTCCCCTAAATCCATACTTTCCATCTTGGAATCAATACTGTGTATTGGTTCCAATGCAGAAGAACAGTAAGGGCCAGACAATGGGGGTTAAGAAACTTGCCCAGGGTCACACAGCTAGGAAGTGTCTGAGGCCAAATTTGAACCTGGGACCTCCCATCTCTAGGCCTGGTGCTCTATCCATTGGGCCTCCCAGCTCCCTCAGAATTCTTAATGAAGGGTATATATAAGGTTTTCACATACTACACTATATGTGAGAACACAAGGATTCCACTGTACTTAATGTTTGTTAGCTCAGCATATACTGCAGGGAGATTTGTGCAGGTTACACACTGTGATAGAGAAGATCTAACATATTCCTGGCCAAGGAAGGATTCCATGTCAATGGAGAGATCCTCCAAATGTTACTTTTATTCGAATGGCATTGTACCTATTTTGTCAAGTCTCAAAGGTAATACAAAACCTCCTAGAAAAGACACATAATAACTCACAGGAGTTTGGCTTGTCTGTCCACACAGAAAAAACCCAAATGGTTGAAGAATGTCAATTACCCAGATCTCAGCATGCATTGGATGTACACCCCCCACAGTAGAGGTCCTTGTGGTCCAACTTTGAAAACTATTTCAATGTAATTGGTTTCCTTTGTAATCTTAAGTAGTTTCTTCTATGCATTTAAAAACATTCTTATGAAAAAAAGGGTCCATAGGCTTCAAGTGTCAAAGGGGGTCCATGACACAAAAAAGCTTAGGAAGGGCATTGATAGTAGAGTCTAGGAGGACAACCTTAGTGGTTCTTAAGACCCTTCAGTTCATGTATGTGTGCTTCAGTTGAAATTGGGTATGTTTAACCTAATGACCACTTATGAGAGAGATGCTAGCTGTCTTCAAGTATTTGAAGAGCGCTTGAAGAGCTAGCATGCAGACAAGGGATTAGATTTGTTCTGTCTGGCCCCAGAGGGCAGAATCTGGAGCAATGTGTGGAAGCTACAACTTGGCTTAATGTCAATAAAAATTTGCTAACTATTAGAGCTATCCCAAAATAGAATGGGTTGCCTTGAGTAGTGAATTATTCATCATTAAAGGTATGCATACTGAGGCTGGATTAACATATATTGAGTGTGTTATGGTAGGCATTCCTTTGTGGTAATGGGTTGGAATAGATGACCTCTGGGGTTTCCTCAAATTCTGTGATGTGAAAACATTTCAGCTTTAGATGGTAGCAATGTTCACTGAACAATCTAAGGCTTAGGGGGAGAAAAGTCTGCCCTAATAAATATGGCCAACTTTTGATTATTCAAGCCTTATTATTTACTGGTAATAAGCTAAAATCTTATTACCTCAACTAAAGGTTCTCAACCTACAGAAGACTGTTCTAAGAGCTCATTTGTAAATTGGCTATTTGGAATTCTGAATGCCTTTCCCCCCAAAGAAATGTTACAATTCTAAGCAGCCCACAAACCAAATTTCTGTATGTTTGTGAGAGAAAATTAAACATATTAATATTTCAATACTAGTCATTAAAACAGAAAAACATTAAAGCTAAATAATAGCTTGTCTTCAATGCTGTTGTCCAAGTTAAAATGAAAAAGTAAAGAGGTAGATGAGGAACTATAAAGCTTCTGAAAGACACTTTGGGTTTTTCCAAGGGTTTTAGAAGTTGACAAAATGTGTTGATTTTCACTTCAACAGTTACTGTGTTCCTTTTCTTTGATAAAATTTTATTAGAGCAACTCTTTGTTTGAACATAGAAGAGGAAAAGGAGAATATTTCTTTCCCCTCTCCAATAAGTAGGCAAGAATTTTGAAGACTCAAGAAAGAATGCACACAAACAAAATACAATTTAGGCAATCTGTGAAAGATGCGAACAATGAGAAGGTAAAGGTGGGGAAAGTTTACTATGATTCCCCTCAAAGTTGAAGAGATAATGGGCCAGATCATTTCTTATGCTTGTGTCACCGGGTGACACTATTGGCTCCCCCTCTCACCATGGCTCAAACCTAATAGAAACATCCTCTCCTCCAGCTTCCCGATGAGAAGACAGCCTTATTTACTAAAACTAATTGCTTTTCACCTGGGTTCTTAATCTTATTCCAACAGACATTCCTTCTCCTATATCTCCACTTCTCCCCCTTTTTAAAAGTTCATTCTCATCTGCCTGTAAACATGCTCAGGTATCCCCAATCCTAAAAAGGAGGGAGAGGAAGCAAGAGAATAAGAGGGAGATCAAGGAAAATCTTATGGATAAACTACCTTTATGATAGATCCTCTCCCTTAGTCTGACTTCTATTTGGAGCTCCAGACCTAAATTTCCAATACTATAAGGCATATTTAAAAATTAGATAGCTCACATATCATATCAACAAGTTTACCTAGCTCATCTTACCTCCTAAATCTGCTCCCTTTTCAGAGTTAACTATTTTCATCTATGATACTTACATTCATTCAGTCTCCAAATTTAAATCTTTTTTAAATTTAAATCTTTTTTAATTTAAATTTAAATATAAGACTATTCTTTCTCCCATACAATTAGTTGTCAGATCCTATTCCATCTTGGCATTGCTTGCATTTCTCCCCTCTATTCCCAATACTACTACTTTAGTCTAGACCAGGGGTTGGCAATGTATGGCTCTTTCTGCAGGAGCCATAAAGTCAATTTTTTTTCAGGCACTGTTACAGGAGCAGCACTGTGAGCACTGTATGGCTCTCACGAAATTACATTTTAAAAAATGTGGCGTTTATGGCTCTCACAGCCAAAAAGGTTGCCGACCCCTGGTCTAGACCCATATATTACCACTTCTTTGGACTCTGCATTAGTCTCCTTACAGGTGCTCTTATCTACAATCTGTTCCTCATACCACCAACAGACAAATCTTACACATAGAGCTAGTTGCCTTTTTTTTTTTCAAAATCTAACTCAAAGAGTAATCACATCAAAAAAATCTTCCCTAATATCACTAAATTTGAATCATGCATTTGGTTTATTAAAGAGACTCATCTGGGTTCCGTCTCCTGACTCAGCTATAAATTGTCTATGTGACCTTAAAGTCACTTAATATCTCCACTTTCATCTGTAAATCAAAGTTTTGTACTACTAGGTTATCTTTCATGTCCTTCCTGTTAGAACATTCTATTACCATATATACACACCTCTAGAAATTAGCATTCAGAGACGTGTGAAATCATCAATGTAAATCTAAATTCTGCCCATTCCTTTTCATCTTTTATTTCCACACATCCTCCAAAAGGGATCACCCAATGCACATAAGGCCATATCGAGGATATCGATATTCTCATTTGGGAAATTTCTCTATTCTCCTTCACAATAAAGTGAGCATTCCATCTCCCTTTCCAATTATAAACAACTTTGATAATTTTTATGCTATTTCTTATGCAAAAGTTACTACTATGTATGACAGCTTACACCTACTTTCCACTGACCTCTGGTTTATGATTTTGATATTAGTATTCTACTATTTGAAGTCATACAGAATTAAAAAGAGAATGCTAGTGTTAATGAGACAGCTTTGCAGAGCAATGAAAGTGATCCAGCCCAATGTTCTTCTACTTAACTCTAGTCCCAGATCACTATCAACAATGTCTGTTCAAGTTAAATACAACCCCCCCCCCCACCCTGTGTTGGACTAAATATGTCAAAATATGATTTTAGATTACATACTGCTGGAAGTGATCATATCTTTTTATTTGGTTCTCTAATTGTTATCATTGTTGTCCCAAATAACTAAATTTTAAGTCCCTAAAGGACAAGAATTTACTTTTGTATCCAAGCTTATTGTTTTGTATGTATATTCAAATTCATCAACAAATTTTTTAAAAATTAAACGACTCTATGAAAAGAACTGTGCTACCATCTGATGATACAAAGACTAATGAGAAAATAGTTCCTTGTCCTTAAGCTTAAAAATTAGTAAATAAGTGATATTTAACAAAGCATTTCTAAGGTTTTCTTATAAAGGCCTTTTCTTACAACAATCCTATCAGATAGGCCATACTAGTATTGTTGCTCCCATTTTAGAGATGGGGGAAACTGAAGATCTAAAAAGTTAAAGGACTTACTTTTACTTGCCCATGGTCACAAATGGGACTCAATGCAGACCTCTAGACTACAAGTTCAACCCTTTGTTGACTATGTGACTAGCCTCATTGCCTCTCAGGCAGTAAAATAGACATAAGAAACTGTAAACTAGAAAATAAGAGCACAATCTTAAAAAAAACTTCAAAAAGATCTGAAACCTGGGAATGGGGAAGAGAAAATTTTTCCTTTTAGGAGGGAAATAAAAAATTATTGATCCTTTTTGAAAAGTACTTTATATTTACAAAGTAAGTTTATTAGGATTAGCACCCAAAAATATACTGTGCATTACCTGCTTTGCTAGCAGCATTATAATTTCTGGCATGCTAAATTGAAATTTATAGTTTGCAAAATAAAAAGCACAGACTTATGCAACTATAAAGGTGGTAAAAATTCCTATTTTTTGCCAGTTTATAAAAATCAAGCAAAATATGAACAGAATGTCAGGTACAATTATCTACCTTGACTCAATTTCCTCATCTGTAAAATGGGACTTCTACTTGTACTGCCTACCTCATAGAGTTGATGTGAGAAAGAACAGTTGCTCTCTAAACCTTAAACACACTATAGAAAGGTTAGATATACTAATTTCTTTGCTCCTCAGTTTTCTCCTCTGTAAAACAGTAATAATATAAACCTTGTTTATCTCATAGTTGTTATTAGGATAAAATAAGTTAAACAGATATTAAGATCTTTCTAGATCATAAAGTACTACTATTATTAATTTGCCATTCCTAGTTCATTCTCCATCCTCTTAAGTCTATCAGTTGAACAAGAAAATATTCATGTAAGAAAGTCATTATTTAATACCTACCATCTATGGGAACCATTGTATATATCATTCTCTAGATCAAAAGTCACTAAGAGGCTAGTAAGCAAAGAAGGCACTGGTTAACTAGTTAACTTCCTTCTTTTGTGCAAATGGAAGTGGAATTACATCTTATGCTTATTTTGGGGAGTTGTATTATCTTACCTGTTCTCTGTGGAAAGGAATTCTAATAATCTAATGTATTTATTTCCCTAATTGGTCATCCTATTATTCCAAAGTTTTAGAAAGTATTTTAGGGGAACAAAAGAAATGAACATATACTTAAAATGTTATTCATAAGCCTAAGAAGTTAGCAATCTTAAATTTTCCAACCCCCTCTCCCCAATATCCAACAAGAAGAGAAGGGGATGGGGAACCAAACCTTTTCCCTCTTATTTTTTTTTCTTCATGTTTCCAGCTCTAGGCATTGATAGTTGCTCAATAATGTCCAATGAATGGAAGTTGTAAATTTTGATTGTCACTCATTTCTGACTCCTATTACCAGCTGACCAACAAGTTTTTAAAAGATATCACATAATAACAGTGAGTTATGGAACCAGATTGCTTTGCTATTTTCCTAGCATGAATCATTACTTTGTGCAGTGAGTAATGTGCAAAGTTTTGGAAAGCATTCTTTGGCATGGTGCAGTGGCACAAGCCTATAATTCCTGCTACTGGGGAAGCTGAGGATTGTGGATCATTTGAGCTCAAAAGTTCTGAGCTGAAGGACTAAAGCTAAAGCTTATCAAGAGTCTATACACTATGGTGGCTCCAGGAGCAGGGGGACACCATGTGGCCACAATTGGGAAAGCAGTCCAGGTCAACAAGACAAAAGCTTCCATGCTGATGAGCAGTGGAATCAAACCCATGTGGAGCTGCTGTATTTCCCACCAGGATAAGACTGGGAGACCAAGAATCAAAATAAGTAAAATAAGTCCACAAATAAAGGCATTCTTTGATATAATGAGGCACTAAATTTATATAGGCCTTAAGTTCATTTCCCCTTTTAAAATGCTAACAATGGAACATCTAAATTTTGCCAACATTACAGAAAGATAAAAATCAATAATTACTTCCTTTATTGGAAGTATACCTAGAAATTTAGACAAACTATCATTTAATTTTCTTGGAAGTAAAAAAAAATACTGTAACTCATTCTCCTTTCCTCTGGAATAATTTTCTAGAGGACAAAGAGAGCACAGATATCAATATCAGAGCCACTAGTCACTGAAATAAAGGAATACTACTCAACAAAAGTCTTTCCAACGACCTAAGCTGATGGTCCTAAGAGGGCAGATACAGTCACCCAGACCAGTGTTGAATGAAACCTTTCTTAGCCTTCAATAAGCCTCCTCCTCCACCCCATTCATTCCTCTGGCCCAGGTTCATTAGTATTTTTCTTATCATTTGGTTTTAAAAGTCAGACATAATTAATCTGCTATGTAAATCAATGACCAAGGAATATTTTTTGTAACAAACTTGTACCACTCCCATATGACACTGCAAGTTGAATTTTTCAGTGTTGCATCATAGCCCAGGGCTAACTTCACACAGACAAGAGAAAAAAAGAGGGCTACAAGAGCTGAATGGATTTTAGTGAAGTATAAAAAGAGAATGAAGGAAAGATCTCAGTTTGGAAAGGCTCAAGTCAACTTAGACTAAATAAACCAGAGCAGCTCCAGAAAAGGGCCAATCAATATCCAGGCCCCAGTCTTGCTTAGACTTCTCCCTAAGGCCCTAAAGGCCCCCATGTGGCAATTAAAAAAATGGTAAAAAAAAAAAAGGAAAACTGTCCATACCCCTCCCCAACCCTATATTTTGCATATACTCTAAGCACTTCAAACTTTCCAAGACAAAGCAATCCGGCTCTTTAACATATTCAAAACAGTTTAAAACAAAGGGGTTTAAGGACGCTATTGCTCTCTAAGGCACATTCAAATACATTTCTAGGAGGTCATAAGGAAAGCTTTGTATATTAAAGGCAGCTAATATTTTCTGAATGAAGATATTTTAGTAACAAGAATTTCTTAGTAAGAAAGGCACTAGAGGTGGGTCAATTTCCTCATGGAAAAATCAAGGATTTGGACTGTCTTTTCAGACTGTAAAATTCCACCATTATCTTGATTCACATTTATTAGGACAAGAAATGGATGTTGCTACTCACAAAGTACTTGTGTTTAAAATAATAAAAATACATGATTTGGGTAGACTTTAAAATGAGCAAAACACCTTGTATTTTCTCTTCGAGCCTCACAAACCCTAGAGGTAGTTACTACCAGCACCATTCTTCCTATTTTAAGAGGAGGAAACCAACTTAAAAAGGGAAGTAGTTTACTTTGGTGAGGGTTGTCCACTCTCCTAGTAAGGGGGCAGTGGCGGGTGAACCCACCTCTTCCTGATCCAGCACTCTCTCCACTGTTTAGTACCATTTGGTGGTACTTTAGTTTATCCGCACATAATGTCAGGATATTTTCAATCTTCCTTCAGGTATCTGGTGTGGTGATTGAGGAGAATGGGGAGACAGGATAATCAGAGCAAAACTGTAACTAGATTTTGAAACCTATCAACCTCTTTGAAGGCATGTTAAGTTATAGATACTTCAAGCTGAGCTTTAGCTGGATGGTCCCCTCCACAGAACTCCTATTAGCTAACACTAAAGCAGAAGAGATCGCCCCACTATTACTAAATCACTGCAAATGATTCAGGCTTGATTCCAATCACCATTATTCCAAAATTGTGCTACTAAAATGAGTATTATTTCTAAAGCATAAACAATCTTGAACAAAAGGCCATGCGGTGGTGCTTTTGGAGTGGTAATTAAGCGAGACTGGTGGAACTAAGCACAGTACAACTCCCAAAGAAAGGAAAGTGGGAAATTACAAAGGTTTCATTTCATTAGCAAACACTGTTTACTGGCAGTTTTGGCAAATTGTAAAGTAATAACAACGCCCCCACCCCGCAAATGTTTTAAACTCATTTCAAAAGAAAGGCATTGCAACCCCAAGGACTCAAGCCCAATAACAGTCAGCTCTCAGTTGGTGGAATTAGGAATCATAAATGTATGTTATAATCATGTAAAACACCACAATTTGGGGTAACTAGGTGGCACAGAGTAGAGGGCTGGAGCTGGAATCAAGAAGACTAATCTTCAAGAGTTCAAATCCAGCCTCAGGCACTTACTAGCTGTGTGATCCTGGGCAAGTCACTTAACCGTTTGCCAAAGTTTCCTCAATTGTAAAATGAGCTGGAGAAGTAAATGACAAACAAACCACTCTAATATCTCTGCCTAGAAAACCCTAAATCGGGTCAAAATTGAACATGAACTCAACAATGAGAATGGTAAAAGGTTTCCAGTGCAAACTGTAAAAATGCAACAGCTTTGAAGACATTTATTGTTCCCATTAACAGGGACCTGGCTCTGATTCTTTGTAGAGACTGTAAATTCCATCAGATCTCCACCGTTCTGTACAGTCTAGCAGTAACCATTAGGATCAATTTAAAGTTCGTTCCCAGGAGGAAGCTGGGTTCCCTTGACATGCAATGATGCATGCAAAGCTCCGGTGCCACGAGTTCAAATCCAGCCTTTGGCCGTTACCCCAGTGATCTTGGGCTCGAGCTACTGGCCTCAGTTTCCACCAAAGTAAGAAAGGGGGGAGCCAGACCACCATGCCTCTCCACTCTCTTCCCGCGCTCTCGAGGCGCTGTGACAAAAAGGCCTTCCTGGCTGCCCTAGGCAGCCGAAGGTCAGGCCCACCCATCATCCCACCTCGGCCTCATGCTAAACCCCGCTGCCAACGTCGGGGCAGGGAATGTCTGGAAGCCGGACGGGGCGCCACGTGGAGGAGGCCTCTCCAATCGTGGTCAGAAGGAACTAGGAGGGCAAGTACCATCCCGCGTGGCAGAGTGGGAGCACCAGGTCTCCCTCTCCTGGGGCCGTAATGACTTCCCCAGGGCCCCCACCGCTCCACAGGTGCCCGCCCGCGCCGTCTCCCTTTGTGCGAGGGCGGGAAGGCGCCACCCCTCAGGACCCCCCCACACACACACACACCGGGCCGACTGGCGTCTCGCCGCCCCTCCTTTCCCTCCCTCGTTCCTCGCCCGGGCCCCCGCTAGCTCAGGATGCGGGCACGGCGAAAGGGGCCCGAGGAGACGCGCGCGCGCGCGGACCGAACAAATGACCGCTTACGAGGCAGCCGCTACCCAACTAACCGTTATGTGCTCGATCGGGAGAGAGAGCGTGGGCGTGGGCGTGAGGGGAGAGCTCGCGATCCGCTGGGCCCCAGCTCCTGGCTCGGGTCACGTCACTCCGCCACTCGCTCGCTCCCTCCCTCGGCAGGATTAGCGGCAGCGGCCCCGAGCCCGCGGTGCTCTCTCCAGTCGGAAGCGCCCGCTCAGCTCTGACCACCGCTGCCTCCTGCCACTGGCTTATAACGCACCCGGGGCGGGAGCATGCGCACAGGGGGCGGAGCAAGATCCGCCCCGCCCTCTTCTCCCCCCTACCCCCCCCCCGCACCCTTCCCACGGCTCACGTCCGCACACACTCACATACCCTAACATGAGGCTCCCCACGACCCGACCACGTGATCCCCACTAGGTAGAGCTGCTTATCACAGCCACCCCACACGGGTGCAGGACCTCCTCCACGGAGAGCACCCACGACATGGAAGAACCTTGTGAGAAAGCCCGTCCCTGGAGTGGGAGGTGTGCTTAACCTCCCAGTGCCTTCTGTTTCCCACTCCAAGCTTGAAGTCACTTAATGTCTACACTTGCCAGGGCAGGGAATTTCCCCACCCCACTGCTCACGAAAGGGAGAGTTTGCACAGTGGATGCTCAGGAATCCTCGAAGAGACACGCCGCGTGGATCGCAGGGGTTTGGAAGGATTCTAGGGAAGACAGTGCCCAGCCTTGGGGCGCTTACGCTAAACGCCCAGGAAGGCAAAGGAGCTCCCTTTTAAGCGGGAAACTGTGTAAATAGGTACATGTAAGACAAATACTGAGCGGTGTTGGTTGGGTCGTTGCAGTCGTGTCTGGTTCTTCAAGATGCCATCTGGTTTTCTTGGCAGAGATACTGGAGTGGTTTGCCCCATCCCAGCTCATTTACAGATAAGGAAACTGAGGCAAACAGGCTTAAATGACTTGCCCAGTGTCACACAGCTAGTATTTGTTATTTCCTTCTCCAGCCTATTTTACAGATGAGAAACTGAAACAAACAGGATCAAATGACATGCCCAGGGTCATACAGTTAGCATCTGAGGTCACATTTGAATGCAGGTTTTCCCGATTCCAGGTTGAGCACTGGTATCTACTGTACCACCTAGCTGCCCCAGATAGAGTAATCTGAGCAGAGAAAGCCTGATGCAGAATTTGGGGCTTGGACAGAGTCCAGAAGCATGCCAGGGAAAAGGGGGTGGGGGAGGGAAGTGTTCCATCCATTAAGAGGGGAAGGAGGACACCCAGTGCAAAATTCTGGAAACAGGAGATGGAATGGCCTCTGTGAAGATGTTGTATCTCTGGATCACAGTGTCTGGAAGGGAGAAGGCAAGGAAGACAAGAAGAATTCAAGTTACAAAGAGTTTCCTTACATTGCCAAATATAGCATTTTATATATTTGATCCTAGAAAAAAATTAAAAAATAAATATATGTATATGTATTTGATCCTGGAGCTAATGGGGAACCCTAGAGTTTATCGAATGCAAATGGAGGTGACACATGGTCAGATCTACACTTAAGGAAAGTCACTCTGGCACCTAAATTTGGGGAGTGATTTGAGGTAATCTGCAGGTTAATTAGAAGGCTATTTCAGTTGTCCAAAAGGGCTATAATGAGGGACTGACCTAGAGTGGCAGCTATGTGAATGAAGAGATGTATAGGAGGTATATTGTAAAGGTAGAAACAAGATTTGGCAACTGACTGGATATGAGGGCTAGGAAGAGGAAAGGATGTGGTTGGGGTAGGAAACCTGGGTGCCCTGGAAAATACAGTAATGGAAATTTGGAAGAAGAGAAGATCTGAGGGAAAAGATTAGTTCTGTTGGTACTGTGTGGGATAAAAGATGTCTACGAGATATCCAATTCAAGTTCAAAAAGCATTTGGTGATTTGAAAGACTGTAGCTAGGGAGAGAGATGAGGGTTCTCTATACATCTGTGAAGTCTGCATCCAGATGACAACTGAACTCAGGTAGAAAGTCCTGGGTTTAAATATGATCTTAGACATTTCCTAGCTCTGTGACCCTGGACAAGTCATTTACCCTTCATTGCCTAGCCCTTAGGGCTCTTCTGCCTTAGAACAGAGACTTAGTATTGATTCTTAGATGGAAGATAAGGGTTTAAAAAAAAAAAGATGAATGAATGATAGGGGTTACTAAGCACTTTGTGTCAAGCACCAGGTCTCAGGGAACTCACATTCTGACTGGGGGAGACAACATATAAAAGAAAGGTTGGCTGCACCCTAGCTGGAAAGACCTGGAAATGTTAAAGGTTCTGTAGTGGATTAGATGGCCGAGGTCCTTAGATTACAAAAGGAGGTCAGATAACAGTAGCAGAGGACTCCAGGGGCTAGCGACTGGGAAGATGATAAGAGGTGGTGGTCCTTTATCTCATCAGAAGGAATAGCTGTGGACTCCCATTGCAGCCAAGCCCTATAAGCAGTTAAGTAGCCTGATCTTAGAGAGCCAGGACAAGGAGAGAAGGGCCCCTAGTGGCTGCTTGGATGGGTTCTGGGTCTGTTGGAGGAGAGAGGGACAGGGAGAAAGGGTGCCTGCTCCTTGGCCTCTTCTAGCCTCATTAGATTGAGCCAAATGTGCCAGGAGGAGTGGTTGAGCTTGAAGTAGGCATCTCCAAAAAAAGGACAGACCTGGGTGCCTATCTCATTGACCAACTCTATGTTTTAATATAATCACTAAGGTAAACTCCACCAAGCCCAGATACATGAGAAGCATTTCCAGGAAATTGCCATGGAAGTGAGCACTTACCTGGGGAAGATTAGTTCCATCCAGCCAACCTCCACCACCTTCATGTTCATCTCTGACTGGCACAAACAACATGTTAGAGGTTGGCATCAGTGTGCCATAATAGTTCAAAGGCATTCCTCCATCAAATTATTGCCAATTGCTTCTGTAGGATGCCTAGGAGAGGAGAAGCACTGAGGCTGTTGGCAGAGTGAAATCTGGATTTTTGAAGATGGGCATGCAAAACCTTCACTCTCAGAGCTGCTGCTGTGTAGATGAACCATGAGGCTCTTTCTGAGGCCACCCCCAGAAAAATCAGAATGTGTCATCTGATCAAATTACCTCCCATTCCACTGCAGACCAAATAACGAAAACTGATTAAATTGATTGTGCCCCACTTCTTCTCCTGCAGGATTGAATAACAAAATCTGACTAGACTGTCTCTGTCTAGCTTAGACTGAATATTCAAAACCCTGCTGTAATGGATGACATAAATATGGCACCCAACTTACAAGTGGAGAATTTCCTATCTAACTTTCTTGTGGGGCCAGTCTGTATCCATTTAGTTCATTCAAATACTGCAGAACCACCTTCTACCAGCAAGCAGTCTCCTTTCTGTCTGGTGACTCAGTGTATTTGACCTTCAGCCATGTGGCTAAGATTCTCTCTGGACCCTCAAGGAACTCAGGCTGAGAAATTTCTCAACATAACATATGTGGCTTTTAATACGAAGATCTAGTCTGTGAAGTATATTCAGCTGAGCAACTAATAACTAAAAACATTAAGAATGATTAACAGGGTTGTGTGACCCTGGGCAAGTTGCTTGACCCCAAGAGCCATCCAGTTGCCTATTCTCTCCAGTGTTAGAATGCCACATTGCTCACATCTCCTGCAAGTTTGATGAGCTGTGAAAGATTGACTGGCGACCTAGAGAACAATCCCAAGACCCTGAAATCTGGGGATGGTGCCAATGTGTGCAGGTGATTTTTGGATGACCTTTGGGTGTGGAAAGTTTCTCCAACTACATGCCTTTAGGTCATTTTGCAGTGAGGCAAACAATGGCTATTGGTGCTGGCATTTATCAGTGAAGAAAAAAACATTCACTTCCAGCAAAGGCCAGTAAGAAGAGAATACCACCCAACTTGCTGAATCTTTTGTGGATTTTGCCAGGCCTCTCTCTCTCTCTCTCTCTCTCTCTCTCTCTCTCTCTCTCTCTCTCTCTCTCTATATATATATATATATATATATATATATACATATATATATATATAACTGGTATTTTCTATTCATGAATCTTGGACTTTAGTCCCAAAACATGAACTTTTACCCCCTCCTTGAGGTCAGAAAAACAGAAAACTTGGGCCCCTAGGTGGTAGAGAGTTTCTGGGCTTGGCAAGCAGGAAGATCTGGCTTCAAATCCAGCTTTAGACAATTACTGGTTGTATGACTAGGGAAATCACTTGACCTTCTCAGGCACAGATTTAACCACAGGGTTATTGTGGGGCTCAAATGAGATATTTAGCCTTTGCAAATTAAAGTGCTACATGAATGCTAGCTATTACTACCAAATTACTACTACTAGATCCACATAGGGTTTATATTGAATAAATTAAAGATTTAAAATAAAAAAAAAACAAGAATTTGGACATGATGTGGTCATTTTTGGACAATGGTCATTTTTCAGTTAGGACATGATTTCATCGGTGTTGAAAATTCCAGATATCATATTCCACTTATGAAAATTGAATTCCTCTGTAATTTAGTTTTAGCAAGTTGCCTGACAGATATAAGAGATTCCCCCAAGATCATTTTGCTAATATGTCACAAGAGGCAGGACTTGGATGCTATTTTTGTGACCCCCCAAGGCAGGCCCTCAGTCCACTGCTCCACACTTTCTCACAGAGGGAGCCATTATAGATTTCCAAAACAGCTGCTATCGGCAAGCAAGGAAGGCATTGTTCTAGAAGCTGAGAAGGAAGTAAGATACAAGACAAGACACTAGCCATTAGCAAAAACATTTAGAAGAATTTTTCCACTGCCTGCTGTGTGTAAGGCACTTCATTAGGCATTAAGCAATAGGAGCTCACAGTCTATCCAGAAGGACAGATAAGGCAGCAATATAGAACAGTACAGATGAGAATGTAACTAGCAAGGGACAGAAAGCTATGCAGGGGTCAGGCTCAGGGTGGGAGAGGGGAAAGCATCCCAGAAGGTTGGGCAGGTTGAGGAAGCAGCCAAAGGAAAAGACCAGTAACATAAGCATTGGACGAGTAGTTCTGGAGGCTGCTTTCTAATTAGCCTCCAGTTGAAAGAAGATGGCAGCCATATCATAGCAGATAGGGTTGGTCAAGGCCAGGGGTCGGCAACGTATGTCTCTTGGGCCATATCTGGCTCTTTTGAGGGCCAGATGTGGCTCTTTCTGCAGGAGCCATAGAGTCCATTTTTTTCAGGCGCTGTTATAGGAGCTCACACTGTGAGCACTGTACGGCTCTCATGAAATTACATTTTAAAAAAATGTGGCGTTTATGGCTCTTACGGCCAAAAAGGTTGCCGACCCCTGCTCTAGGAGTTTAGAAGACTTGGGTTTAAGTCACTCCTCCTACACATACTGGCTGTGAGAACCCAGACAAGTCATTAGCCTCTGGGTTCCCCTAGGCAACTGAAAGTCTTAAAATCACAAATTGTAAAGAAAAGGTCAATTTGCACAGGTAGAAGAAGTTCCTAACTGAGAACTCCCTTTATGGATGAAATAACAGGAGGGGAAAAAAAATAAGGTAAATGAGCTTTGTACAAAATTGTTGAGAGGAAGAATATTTAACAGCAAAAGCTATATGATATGGATCCAAAGTGATGAAGAGACTGAATCACAAAATGAAAAAATTTAGGGACCAGCTGGGTAGCTCAGGAGATTGAGAGCCAGGTCTAGAGACCTGAGGTCCTGGGTTCAAATCTGCCCTCAGACACTTCCCAGCTGTGTGACCCTGGGCAAGTCACTTAACACCCTTTGCCTAACCCTTGCCACTCTTCTGCCTTGGAGCCAATTCATAGTATTGATTCCAAGATGGAAGGTAAAGGTTTTTAAAACAAACAAACAAACAAAAAATGAAAAAATCTGAGAATTGGCAAAAAGCTCAGAGGTCATCCAGTCCAACTGGTACATGAAAATAAATCAGTCAGTCTTTACTAGGATCTTTTATTATGTGCCAGGCATTGTGCTAAGAGCTCAGAGATACAAAAAGAGTCAAAAGACAATCCTTACCCACAAGGAACTTACAGTCTAATGGGAGAGATGACATGCAAACAAATATATACACAGCAAGCTATATACAGGATAAGGAGGAGATAACAGAGGAAAGTCACTGGAATCAAGAGAGGTTAGGAAAGACTTCCTAAAGGAGGGGGATTTTAATCACAACTTAAAGGAAGCCAAGAAAGTCAAAGTTAGAATGGAGAAGGGAAAGCATTCCAATTAGGGAGAATGGTCCAAAAAAAAGTGTCGGGAGCTGATAAGTGGAACAGCCAGGAGGCCAGTGTCACTGGAAGGAAGAGTATGTGTCAGGGCATAAGCTCTAAGAAGACTGTAAAGGGGGCAGCTAAATGGCTCAGGTCTGGAGTCAGGAGAACCTAGGTTCAGATTTGACCTCAGACACTTCCTGGTTGTGTGACCCTGGACAAGTCACTTAATCCTAATTGCCTAGCCCATAGTGTTCTTCTGCCTTGGAACTGATACTTCTATGAATTCTAAGACAGAAGTGGAGGAGGAGGAGGAGGAGGAAGAGGAGGAAGAGGAAGAGGAGGAGGAGAAGGAAGAGGAGGAGAAAGAAGAGTAGGAGGAGAAGGAGAAGGAGGAGGAGAAGAGGAGGAGGAGGAGGAGGAGAAGGAGAAGGAGAAAAGAAACTCTTATTAAAGGTAGGAGAGAGCCAGGTTCTGAAAGGCTTTGAATACTAAATGGAGGACTTCATGTTTTGACCTTGAAGGAAAAGGGAGAGCAACATGCTGAGACCTGTATCTGAGGAAAATTACTTTAGTGGTTGAATGGAGGCTGAAGAAGAGTGGGGAAAGGCATGAGGCAGGTGGACCCACCAGCAGGCTACTATAGTAATTCAGATGTGAGCTGATAAGGACCTGCACTAGAATGGAGGCAGTCAGATGAGAAAAGGCATATGTAGCATATATGGAAGATTTTGTTGAATCCCCAGCATGCCTTACCTGACAAATGGTCATCTAGTCTTGGTTTAAAGAATTCCAAGAATAAGGAACTTTACCACCTCTGGAGGTACCCATTTTTTAATTTCAAAAAGTTTTGAGGGGGTTGGTTTGGTTAAAAAAACAAACAACCAAATTGTCCTTTTTACAACTTCCAACCCCTGCTCTTGGTTCTGCTCTCTGAGTTCAAACAGAACACGAATAATATCTTCCTCCATGACTGTGCAGATGATGTATTTGAAAACAATTTTCATGTTCCTCTGGAGTCCTTTCTTCTTCATTTTAAACCGTTCTTCATGACATGGACTCAAACACTTTCTCTATCCTGGACACTCTACCTTACCAGCATCATTCCTCAAATGAGACGCTTAATTTGTCTGCAAAGCACTTTACATCTGTTCTCTCATTTGATCTACACAACAGCCCTGTGACATTAGTTTCTGTTATTATCTGTTTTGCAAATGAGAAAACTGAGGCTCACAGAGGCTAAGTGGCTTATCTAGCATTCTACAGTAAGGAAGTGTCTGAGGCAGGATTTGAGCTGGAGTTATCAAGATTCAGTGGCCAACCCTTTAACCACTCTACCACTTATTTAGCACTTCTTTAAAAAAACAATGTATTTAATTAATTTAGAATATTTTTCCATGGTTACATGATTCATGTTCTTTCCTTTCTGCCCTCCCCCCCTCCTGGAGCCAATGAGCAATTCCACTAGATTTTACATGTATCGTTGTTCAAAACCTATTTCTATATCATTACTATTTGCAATGATATAGAATGATCATTTTTTTTTAGAGGCTATATCCCCAATCATATCCCCATCGAACCATATAATCAGCCATATTTTTTTCTGCTTTTCTGTTCCCATATTACTTTCTTTTATTTTTTTAAATTTCTTTTATTTTTTTTTTAAACCCTTACCTTCCATCTTGGAGTCAATACTGTGTATTGGCTCCAAGGCAGAAGAGTGATAAGGGTAGGCAATGGGGGTCAAGTGACTTGCCCAGGGTCACACAGCTGGGAAGTGTCTGAGGTCAGATTTGAACCTAGGACCTCCAGTCTCTAGGCCTGGCTTTCAATCCACTGAGCTACCCAGCTGCTACCCAGCTGTCCCCCCAACCCCACCCCACATTACTTTCAATGGATATCGATAGTGTTCTTTCTTATAAGTCCCTCTGGATTGTTTTGGATCATTGCATTGCTGCTAGTAGGGAAGTCCATTATATTTTATTGTACCACAGTGTATCAGTCTCTGTGTATAAGGTTCTCCTGGTTCTGCTCTTTTCACTCTGCATCAATTCCTGGAGGTGGTTCCAGTTCACATGGAATCCCTCCAGTTCATTATTCCTTTTTTTTTTTTTTTTAAACCCTTACCTTCCGACTTAGAATCAATACTGAGTATTGGCTCCAAGACAGAAGAGTGGTAAGGGTAGGCAATGGGGGTCAAGTGACTTGCCCAGGGTCACACGGCTGGGAAGGGTCTGTCATTATTCCTTTTAGCACAATAGTATTCCATCACCAACAGATACAATTTGTTCAGCCATTCCCCAATCAAAGGACATCTCCTCATTTTCCAATTTTTTGCCACCACAAAGAGGGCAGCTATAAATATTCTTGTACAAGTATTTTCCTTATCTCTTTGGGGTACAAACCCAGTACCTCTTAGCACTTCTAATTGTGATATCTTTTAACCCACATGTCCACATCTTCCTTACAAGGAATTGATAAGAAATTTTGTTAAATGTGTGACCAACAGCTAAGAAAACTAGTTATGAAGCATTCCTGTGAGTCAGAGAAACTCATCAAAAAAAGAAATGGAGCTGATCTGTCAAGACTTGTCCTTAAAACAACACTGACTCTTCAGAATCACTGATTCTTTTTCCAGATTTTCAGGAATTGCATCAAGCCCACAGGTCTAGAGTTTACAATATTCTACTTTCTTCCCTTTGGGGGAAATTTGGGACATTTTCCTTTCTCCAATCCTACAATACTTTCCTCCTTCCTGATTTTTCCCCCTTTTTCTTTTTTTTAGGCAATTGGGGCTAAGTGACTTGACCAGAGTCATACAGCTAGGAACTATGTGGGGTCAAATTTGAACCCAGGTCTTCCCAGCTCCAGGCCTGGCACTCTATCCACTGAGCCACCTAGCTATCCTTCTTTCCTGAATTTTCAAAGCAAACTGATAATGATTCAGCAATTATACCTTTCAGTACCCTATGGATTTAAATAAGAGCAAACAAGTGTACCCCTGTTCTCTCCCTATTTATCTTGTGTTTTTCAATTCTAGTATTTGTTTTTGTTCTACCTTTTCAAGAATTATTCACTTTACAAAAAATAGAAGCAAATAAGATTTGAGTAGTTCTTCCTTCTTTGTCATCTGTTTATTATCCCATCCCCCCAGTCCAATAGTGTTATCCCTTCTTTTATCCTCTTTCTACTTTGCCCCAGTAGAGTTTTAGAAACAAGCTCCTGCTGCCCTTAATTTTCCACTTCAGCTTCAGTTGATTCTTTGCTTTAGCACCTCTCAAACTATTCCTATGAGATGGTCATGGATCTGTATTCCTATTTCATCAACAGTCCTTACTTCCATATTGTTTGTCTTTAAAAAAATCTAAGTTGGTCAATGAGTTCCCTGTATATCCACACTGATTCCTTTAGACAACTTCCTATTTTCTTCGTTATTAGAATTGTTACTTTGTATCTTATTTCAAATTTGAGATCTTCTAGAATGACTTCTTTAGAATCCAGGTCTACCTATCCTGTCTCTGACCCATGAAATTTATCCTCCCCGAATTTAGAATAGATGTCACATAGCTTACTTTCTCTTCTATCACTTTTCCAAGACAAAGTACTTGATTCCTCCTCCTCTGAAAGTTCCTATCATTTCTGCCTCACCAACAAACTTTTCCTTCTTGGGCATGATCAGTTCCAGAGTAGAAATTCTTTTTATTGCCTCCTTTACTTTTTGAAGGATAAAATGATCAATAAGACCTGTGTGTGCATATGTTTTGTTTTGTTTTTAGTTTTTGGTAGGGAAAACTCTAGCAAAATGTCCAGATCATTGAAAGCCTCTACCCTATCAGCCTTATATCACACCTCTGTGACTTGGTTTCTTCTTTTGTCTGGGTGGCATATTGTATACCCCAATGATGTCACTTCAGTTTCTGTTTCCATTGCCTTATTTTTTTTTAAACACTTACCTTCTGTCTTAGGATCAATAAATACAGTATATTGGTTCCAAGGCAGAAGGGTGGTAAGGGCTAGGCAATGAGAGTTAAGTGACTTGCCCAGGGTCACACAGCTAGGAAGCATCTGAGGTCAGATTTTAATCCAGGACCTCTAGTCTCTAGGCCTGGCTCTTAATCCACTGAGCCACCCAGCTGCTCCTGTTTCCATTGCTTTTTGGTCTTACCTGATTATTCTCCTTATTGCTTCCCCCTCTCTGTTTCCTACACCATGTCTTTGAAAAAAAAATTTTAATTACCTTAAGTTATCAATTCTCTTTTTTTGTAGAAGTTTTGGATATTGGAGGAAACTTCTTACTTTTAAAAATTCTTTCCTCACTTATCCTCTTAATATCTTTAAGTGAGTAATAGGACATATAAAATTTAATTTTTAAAGAAAGTTATACACAATAGCAACCTTTCTAAAAATAGCAGGAATAAAATAGAAATATCTAAATATATAATACATAAATAAAATGTGTAACATAAATCAAAAATAATATGTAACAGCAAAATACTTAATATATAACTTTTAAAAATTCCTTTTCTGGGGGCAGCTGGGTGGCTCAGTGGATTGAGAGCCAGGGCTAAGGACAGAAGGCCCTAGGTTCAAATCTGGCCTCAAGATACTTCCTAGCTGTGGGACTCTGGGCAAGTCACTTAATCCCCATTGCCTAGCCCTTATTGATCTTCTACCTTGGAACCAATACATAGTATTGGGGGAAAAAATTCCTTTACTAAATCCTACCTAAAAGTTAGTATAAGACCTCTATTAACAAAAAGTCAGAAATACTGTAATACTCTGTATTATGTTACCATAACCATCATAGTTCTCCAATAACTAATTAATAAATTTTGTGACATAAAATTCTCACCTAAAGTTACATGAAAGCTCACTGTGATATCTTTGCAAAGGGTATAACTTTATATTAAGAATGAGAATCCTGGGGAAGTTAGTCACTAGAATTTGCTAAGTCTGAAGATTCATCACCCCTCCAGGGTAGCTATAAAGAAATACGAGGACATTCTTTTGCTTGGATTTTCTTGTTGGCAAGTTAGGGTGAAAACTGGCTCCAAGGCTTGTTTGTAATGAATTACTGTGTGCAGGAGCTAAATTGAGCAAGAAAAGAAGGATAGATATTATTGTTCCCCCCAACCCCCCCCCCCCAAAAAAAGACTGGGAAGCTTTCCCTCTTCCACTCTCCTTTGGGTCCCAACTAAAATCCTTTCTTTTACTGGAAGGATTCCCCAGCAGTTCTTAACTCCAGTGCCTTCCCTCTATTAATCATCTCCTACTTATTCTGTACCTAGCTTGCTTTGTATATATTTGTTTGCATGCCATCTCTCCCATTAGATTGCAATCTCCTTGAGGGCAGGGACTGTTTTTTAGCTCTTTTTGCCTCCCAGTTCTAAAGCACAGCACATACTAGGCACTCAATAAATGGGTATTGATTGAGTAATTATTGGAGGTGTGTGGTATCAGTATAAAATATTTCAGAGTCCATGGGAGGCGAGAAGGACACCCTGTGGTGAATTCCCAGTGTAGATTGCAAGAAGAAACGTGTTCTGACTTACATAGTCATACCTCACCTTGAAAATTGGGGAAAGGGGTTGTGAGACCTGGGATCTAGTGCCATTCAACATGGAAAGATATCAGCATTTTGGGAAGTCTGAAGACCAATTTTGGCAAAGGTAAGGTATCTGGTTAGCATAGTTCAGCTATGCTAGTAGTCTTCACCAAGGGGAAAAGGGGGGAAAAAATCCATCCACCGAGAAGCCATCAGATGTGAGTGCTATTAGTGACAGGTGATGTAGTGTTAGAGAGTTTGGTGTATTATTCCATGTCACTTAAAAAGTACTTCTCTGCACTGGTCCCACAGGAACTGTTGTGCCCACTGACTACATTGGTGAGTTTGATCTATCAGAAAATAGTTGTAGGGAAAGAGATAGGCATTTATGTAGTGCCTACTAGGTTCTAGTCATGTGCTCCATGTTTTACAATTATTATGTCATTTAATGCTATTATTATCTCCATTTTACAGTTCAGGAAACTGAGGCAGAGAGCATTAAACAGCTTGCCCGGGGTTGTACAGCTAGTATGTTTAATGCTGGGTTTGAATTCAGGTCTTCCTGACTCCAGGTCCAGTACTCTATTCTCTGACCTACCTCATTGCCTCTTGTAGGTAGCTCCAAAGAAGTTCCAGCAAATCATAAGAAGCACCCCCAACTCAGTGGTATGTCCATCACTCTGCCAGACATTTCTTGCAGTTTTCCCCTTTTAAGATTATTTGACCAAAAAACTAATAGAATCAATTAACAGCATTAGCAAAGTTGCAGGATACAAAATAAACCTACATAAATAATAAGTATTTCTATTTACCACCAGCAAAGTTGAACATCAAGAGATAGAAAGGGAAATTCCATTTAAAATAAATGTTGACAATATTAAATACCTAGGAGTATACTTTCAAAAACAAACCTATATCTGGAGGGCAATTTCGAATCATGCCCAAAGGGGCTTTTAAAGGATGCATCATCCCCTTTGGTTCAGCAATACCACTACTGGGTTTATATCCCAAAGAGATTAAAAAAAAAAACTGGCTAAGAACCTGTTTGTACAAAAATATTTATAGCTGCTTTCTTTGTGGTAGCAAAAAATTGGAAAATGAGGGGGTGTCCTTCGATTGGGGAATGGCTGAACAAATTGTGGTGTATGTTGGTGATGGAATACTATTGTGCTCAAAGGAATAATAAACTGAAGGAATTCCATGTGAACTGGAATGACCTCCAGGAATTGAAACAGAGTGAAAGAAGCAGAACCAAGAGAATATTGTACACAGAGTCTGATACACTGTGGGATAATCAAATGTGTTTTGCTACTAAAAGCAAGGCAATGATCCAGGACAATTCTGAGAGACTTATGAGAAAGAATGTTATCCACATCAAGAGAAAGAACCGTGGGAGTAGAAATCTAGAAAAAAACATATGATTTATCACTTATTTATATGGGTATATGATTTGGGGTTTTGGTGTTAACAGATTACTCTTTAAAAAAAAGAATAATATAGAAATGGGTTTGAATATATATATATACATACATATATATATATATATCCCAGTGGAATTGCTTGTCAACTCCAGGGGGAGGGGATGAGGGAGAAAATGAATCATGTAACCATGGGGAAAAATTTTAAAATAGGGGGCAGCTGGGTGACTCAGTGGGTTGAGGCCAGGTCCTGGGTTCAAATCTGGCCTCAGACATTTCCTAGATGTGTGACCTTGAGCAAGTCACTTAACCCCCATTGCCTAGCCCTTACCACACTTCTGCCTTAGAACCAATACATTCTAAGATGGAAGATAAGTTTAAAAAAAATTTTAATAACTTTTAAAAAATTAAAAAAACCTATTAACTATGTGAACACAATTACAAAACACTTCATTCTGAGTCAGACCTAAACAATTAGAATTGCTAAACAATTGCTCATGTATAACCTGAGCCAATATAATAAAAATTACAATCCTACCTAAATTAATTCACTTATCCAATTTTCATACCAATCAAACTACCCCAAATTATTTCCTAGATCTAGAAAAAATGACAAAATTAATCTGGAAGAATAAAAGGTCAAGAATACCAAGAGAAGTAATGAAAAAAATTATGAAGGAAGGAGGCTTACTTATACAGATCTCATACAATACTATAAAGCAATAATCATCAAAGCAATCTGGTATTGGCTAAGAGATAAAGTAGTGGATCAATGGAATAGGTTAGGAAATCAGCACACAGTAGTTAATGACCATATAGCAACCTAGTGTTCAATAAATCCAAAGATCCAAGTTTCTGGGGGAAAAATTCACTATTTGACAAAAACTGCTGGGAAAACTAGAAAACAATATGGCAGAAACTATGTATAGACCAACATCTCATTCCATATACAAGATAAAGTCAAAATGGAGACTTGCTCTAGAAATAAAGGGTGATTCCATAAACAAATTAGGAGAACATGGAAAAATTTACCCATCGAACTTATGGAAAAGAGAAGAATTTATGACTCAACAAGACATAGAGAATATTACAAAAAATGAAATGGATAATTTAATTTAAAAGTGTTTGTGTAAACAAAACCACCGCAATTAAGATTAGAAGGGAAACAACAAATTAGGAAATTTATTTTTATAGCAAGTGTCTCAGACGAAGGTTTGATTTCTCAAATATATTGAGAACTGGCTCAGATTTATAAGAATACAAAGCAATTTGTAAAATTGTCAAAAGATATGAACAGGCAGTTCTCAGATGAAGAAATTAAAACAAAAGATGAAAAATTCGCTTTACATCATTTCTCTCTTCTTCCCTCCCTCCTTCTTTCCTTTCCTCCCTCCTTCCTTCTCTCCCTTCCTCTTCTCTTCCTTTCATTCTTGCTTTCTTCTTCTTTTTTAAACTTTTACCCTTTCTCTTAGAATCTATACTGTCTATTGGTTCTAAGGCAGAAGAGTGGTAAGGGCTAGGCAATGGGGGTTAAGTGATTCACCCAGAGTGACACAGCTAGGAAGTGTCTGAGGCCTTCTTCTTTTTTGAAACGGACATCAGCAATCATTTAGTCCACTTTACTTAAATTTTACACATGGGAAAAACAAGTTTCTGAGGGCTTTAAATAACTTGGCCACTGCTTAGGAAGTCACAGTTCTAGGAAAAGGACTGCCATGAGAGCTTTTGGCATTCTTATTTTCTCTATAGAGTTTATACTTTTTTTCCTGGGATTACCAGCCAAGTTTTTTTCTTCTTTTCTTGTGTTTATAATTGCTCCATGCAAACATGCAAGAGAAAAACATTTTCTCTTTTAGTAGAAGCCATGGAGGAAGACAAGCTATATATTTTAGGATATAAAAGAAAGACCTGTAGTAGTTGTAGACTGACTTTCTATTTATATATGTGGCCAAACTGTATGTTAGAATTTGCTGAGGTGCTAACTACCAGTTTAAAAACCAGATTCAAAGGACAAAACCTATTTAGATATTGAGTCCTTGTTTACAATTTTTTTCACTTTTCCCAGAAACTTATAAAGACATTTGAATTCTCTACGAGAACATCTTACCTTGATACACGATCAATGTTATTGAGTGGCTTGCAGCTTCTTTTTATTCTGTTTTTGATAGAGCTGGAACATTTCCCCAGAAGACTCGGTACATTCCCATGATGGTATGTCTATTGCCAGGGGCTGCAGGTCATTCCATATCCCTCCATCACACTCCCTCAATTTACACTAGAAAAATGCTGACTACTCTCCAGGCACTCCAACAAGAATGAACCGACTCTCCTAAGAAGTCTGACCTCCCTCATGTCCTTTGATCTGTTTTGTAGCATCAAAGTTGTTAATTTTGTTATTCATGTAATTTTATTTCCTGTTTTGTAATAGTTGCTGCTATTCTCTGTTTTTTTACTCCAGCCTAGGAAGCATGAAGATGTGAACTTTACTTAGCTCAAGTTATTCATCCATTTAAACTAGTCAAAGGTGCAGTCACATCAAGGAGTTAAAAGTTTATAAAGTTAGTGTGTTCTTGTTCCATCTTATCACCAACCAATAGTATCAATGTAAACACTTAAAATCCCTGTGTATTATGTGAAAAACCTAGTAAGGACACAGGAGTACTTTCTATAATTATCTGTTGATAGTTTCAGAGATAATCTATAGTATCCCAGGCAGCCACAACTTCAGAGAATCTGATTTTTCTCTAAACTTTTGGAATTTAACCCCCTATGCATTCCACAGGTCAGCCTCTCTCTGGCCAAGAGAATTGCAATACTGTCTCTTTTTCATTCTTACTCCAAACAGTTGTCACTTTTTAAGACCAACTTTTGTTTTCAGGTTTGACCTTCAAGTCTCCTCTCAGAATATTTCCTGAACTTTGGCCTTGCTTATCTTTTTAGATTTTATGAGATCACAGTCTCCATATGAAGAAACTCATGTTTTAAAATTCACTGACAAGGGACAATAAAAAATTTGAATTGAAGCCTATTCTTCCTTTTACCCTCTTTCAGGTATAAAAAAAGATCAGTGCTGAGCTTTTCAGCAAATTTAAGGGAGGTACCTCCCAATCCACTGTAATAAACACCAGTTATAATTAACTTAATTTGAAACTTTGACAACTAGTATTGTGTCATATAAATATGATGTTTTATAGAATCTCGGAGTCAGAAGGGACCTTGGATACTATCCAGTTCAATTTGTAACTAAATAGAAATTATGTCTATATAGCATTCCAGCTAAGTGGTCAATTATCCAGAGTATGAGACCTGGAATCAGTCAGGAAGACCTTAGTTTGAATCCCGTCTCAATCACATACTGCCTAAAGCTGGCAAGCAATTGAATCTGTCTGTGCCATAATGGCATCTGTACTCAACAGGTTGTCACAAAGATCAAATGAGTTGATAGATGTAAAAGCACTTTGCAAATCCTCAGTCAGAGAAATGCTAGTTTTTTAATTAATTTAAAATTAATTTTAAAAAAGGAATTTAATTAATTAATTAAAAACTACTCTGATGGGAAATTAATTGATTTCTGCGTTAGCAGCCCTTTTCCACTAAGTCAAAATCTTCAACCTTTCCCCCATTCTCTTCCCTTTGCTCCTAGTTCTGCTTTGTGAAAACAGGCATAACAATCATAGAAGGTGAAAGATGGAAGGAACCAGTGCAGTCCAACTTGGACACCAAAAGAATCCCTACCATGACGTTGTTGATATCTGCCCTTTGTTTTCAAAGAAGACCAATGGTGTCACAGGATGATGTCTTGACTTGTGTGTGAACTGGCTGTGAGGCAGAGTGGAGAAAAGTCATCAATTCCAGAGGCACTGAAGTCCAGTGGCAAAGTCAGGACAACTGGTGATGGCCCAGGTTGTAGTAGATGGTCTTGGCTTCCTTGAGGTAGAGCCCAGTTCTAAACGTTCCACAGCACCCACTTCTGCTGTCTTCATGGCCATTGGAATAAATTGTTCTCTTCTGCTCGTTTCACTAGGGGAAGTCTTGACTTGCTTGAGGTAGACACTGCCTGACTCACTGATGGGTTTGGGGCCCACTGGTTACTCTCACCCTGGTTTAGCCCATCTGCTGAGCCGGTTTGCTGAGATTTGGCAGCTGAGCATGCTATAGGTAAGAGCTGGGTGGCTGGTGGACACCAAAGGTGGATGCACAGTCCTGAAAAGGGTTTGGCGAGCCCTCACACCAGAGGCACTAGTCTTCTCTGAACACCCTGTATACACCTCACAGCTGTGGCTCAGTGGCCCTGGAGTCAGGAAAATCTTAAGTTGAAATGTAGCCCAGATAGTTCTAGCTGTGTGATCTTGGGCAAGTTACTTAATCCCTGTACACCTGGGAGGCAACTAGGTAGCCCAGTGGATAGAGTACTGGTCCTGGAATCAGGAAGACCCAAGTTCAAATTTGATCTCAGATGCTTCTTAGCTGTGTGACCCTGGGTAAGTCACCTAACCTCGGATTGCCTGATAAAAGGATCCTCTGGAGAAAGAAATAGCAAACAATTCCAGTATCCTTGCCAAGAAGACCCCATGGATCTCAACGGCCACCCTTGTACAATTATTAATAATATGAAAATAGGTCTTGATCGATGACACATGAAGAAACTAGTGGAAATGTGCGTCAGCTACGGGGCAGGGAGGTGTTGGGGGGGAGAGAGTAAGAACATGAATCATGTAACCATGGAGAAAATTTTTTTCTAAAAAATTAAAAAAATAACAGCCCATGGATAGCTATGACTCCCTGGGGTCACAAAAAGTTGATCAGAACTGAACAACAACTGTGATTTATCCTATGAGTGTGTGTGAGTAGATTTTTCTCCCCAGGACTCTAAATCCCAGCTTCCCATGTTCCTTCTCACGTTACATGCTAACATAGGGAGGATATAAATTTTGTGTAGCTCCGCCCCCTCTCTCTCTCTTCCCGTGATCAGGGCTGCTACAGAAGCGGGCTTTGGGCAGGCAGGAGAACTCACTCACATGGTCTTATTTTTGTTAGATAATTAGGTTTTTATACTTCTATTTCCTTTTTATTCCATCTACTTCAAATGACTATTAATAAACTTTATAAAATTAATACTTAGAGTCATTGGATATTAATTTAAATCTTACAAGTGGTCATCCAGATTCCATCTTGGCAGGTAGCTAGTTCTACTTTTCAATAGCTCCACGTGATAAGTTTTTCATCACATCAAACCCAAAACTGGCCTCTAACTCTTCTTCCTTTGCTTCTAGCTCTGGGCCCAAATGGAACCAAGTCTAAGCCTACCTCCACATAAATTCTTATCTGAGGTAGAAATCAAGATTTCTTTTAACTCCTATCATATCCCTGGTTAAGGAGCCAATGTCACCTTCAAATCATTCCAGGAATCTAGTTCACCAAAACAAGGGGGGGGGGGGGACTTAAAAAAAAACCCAAACAAAACAAGTTGAAGTGAAGAGGTTGGGAAATTGAGGTGGAGAGATTTTTGCCGAATCTAAAGTTCCTGGTTGTCATGTAAGTCATGGGACAAGACTAAAAATGGGCTAAATGGATTGCTAGTATTGCCAACCTTTTGCACTATTTTCCAACAACAACCAAAATCACTGTTCTTCCTTTATCCCTACTTAGTCTTACTGTATTAGTTTTAGTCCCAATGATCTAGCCTGTCTGGATCTTTTTGAATTTTGATTCTGTTGTCCATTGTATTAACTAGCCTACAAACTACCAGCTGCAAATTTGATAAAAACTTGCTGTCTATACCCTGATTTAATTCATTTTTTAATATTTTTATTTTTATTTTGAGTATTTTCCCATAGTTACATGTTTCATGTTCTTTCCCTCTCCCCAAATCCCCCTCAACTCTCTGTAGCCGACTCACAATTCCACTGTGTTTTACATGTATCATTGATCAAGACCTAATTCCATATTATCGATAGTTGGACTAGAGTTATCATTTAGTGTCTTCATCCCCAATAATATCCCCATCAGCCCATGTGTTCAAGCAGTTGTTTTTCCTCTGTGGTTCTCCTCCCACAGTTCTTCCTCTGAATGTGGCTGGTTTTCTTTCTCATAAGTCCCTCAGCCTTGCTCTGGATCCGTGCATTGCTGCTAGTAGAGAAGTCTATTATGTTCAATTATTCCACAATGTATCAGTCTCTGTGTACAATGTTCTACTGGTTCTGCTCCTTTCATTCTGCATCAGTTCCTGGAGGTCATTCCAGTTCACGTGGAACTCCTCCAGTTCTTTATTCCTTTGAGCCCAATAGTATTCCACCTGATATAATTCATTGATAAAAATGCAAAACCATACTGGATCAAAGGCAGATCCTTGAGGTACCCTGCTAGTGATTTTCCCTCAAGCTGGCATAAAGGCATTATTTTTATTTATTGTTACGTACTTAGTAATTACCACCACCAAAAAAACACTAAACCAATTCATTTAAAAACCTACATGCAAAACCACAAACTTCACATTATTAACAATTTCTTTAAAAATATGCAAATTATGTTTATCTGCCAACATAAGTACCTTCTGCTTCTGAGTTCCCTTTGAATTTGTTTTATTTGGATACTTTTTTTTCCTCTCAGTTTTGTGGCTGTTATTTCTAAAAATATAATCCTGGTATGTATTATTCTTTTTTTTTTTTAAACCCTTAATTTCTGTGTATTGGCTCTTAGGTGGAAGAGTGGTAAGAGTGAGCAATGGGGGTCAAGTGGCTTGCCCAGGGTCACACAGCTGGGAAGTGGCTGAGGCTAGATTTGAACCTAGGACCTCCCGTATCTAGGCCTGACTCTCAATCCACTGAGCTACCCAGATGCCCCTGTGTATTATTCTTATACGCTTTTCTTTTCATCTCCATATAGTTCTCTTATTTCCCTTATATTTCAATATTTCTTATTTCTAATAACATAATACAATCTATTTCATTCAAATATCACAATCTATTTAGCCATTTCTCCTATTCATTGTGTTTTTGTTCTTTCCAGTTATTTTGGATAATAATAATTATTATAATTAATAACTAACATAGCTTCTGTAGCTGCCTGCAGCCACAAATTAATATTTGTGGGTGGATACCTGAGACAGGAAGTTAGAAACCGAGGGAAAATGTGTGAAGGGGATATATATATGCATATATATATATGTATATATATATATATATATAGAGAGAGAGAGAGAGAGAGAGAGAGAATACAATAAAGGAAGAAAGACTCAGAGACAAAGAGTTCAACAACCTGGGCTCCTCTGATGATGGAGAGAGCTACACTTGTCCCCAATCTTTTATTGGAGAATCAAGGAATGGGAAATGGGAGGTAGCTAATGAATATGAGACACGACATATGATTTAACATTGGCTCAATTGACAACCACAAGATCAAAGAGGAGAAGGTTAATCAAACACGTGACCTGGTAGGAAATCTGATCTGTCAAGGTAGGAGCTATGACCCTGTGGCAGGGTGTCCTACCTGTGTACTGTGTACCCAGGAATTCTCCTGACCTTTGGACTGTAGGTTTGGAGAGTGGTCAGAATTAATAGAGTACCAATTGAATACAATGATCAAGAAATAATCTGGTACATGAGCACAAAGGTTACAATATTAATACATCAATAATACTTTCAAGATTAGAGTATACCTGGGATGCCACAGCTTCCATGAATATTTTCATACATACACAGCTTTTTACCCTCTTAATTATGCCCTTAGGGTCTAACCTTAATAATGGGATCTCCAGGTCAATGAGCATGCACAGCTTTAGAGCTCTTAATATTTCTCCCAAGCAGTGTAATATTAGACCTGTTTCTCCATGTTCCTATCAGCATTTAATTTAATCACTTTAGCCCATCTGGTTTGCAATTAACATATATTACCAGGACCATATTTTGCTAGATTGGTTTTTAGGCAGCAGAGACAATATGTTGCCAGGACCATATTCTTTCCAAAACGAGTCTTTCCAGCTTGGTCACATCCAATGGAACTTTTCTTCCAGTGCCACAACTCCTCAGGGATGCAGGATTATCTCCATAGTATGATGAGTGTTGCAGTTGGGCCTTTGCAGTATATTTATATTCTTAAAGCCAATGTTGTCCCAACAGACTCTGTGTTTGAATTATATATACATATATGCTCAAGCTTAGATCTATCACTAACTTCATGCAGGTGTGTGGGGACTTTCCATATCTATCTTATTTAACTTTTATCTAAGGTTCTATTCATCTCCTTATCTTCTTTCTTATTTATTTTTTGGTTAGATTTACCTAGTTCTGAGAGAGGAAAACTAAAGTCCACTGCTACTATTATTTTATTATCTATTTCCATCTATATCACATTTAGTTTTTCCTTTAAAAATCTGGGTGCTATAACATATAACACTTAGTGTATACAGGTCCAATATTGATATCCAATTTCCTTTGACCAATATCTCTCTTATTCTAAACCCTTCCCAAAGATCCTCCCTTATTCTCTCCCCTTGTCTCCTAGTTCCAGATTGGGCCACTTTTTTGAAAGGCCACTCTTTCTTCCCTCTTACCTTTAATTCTTTTTTTTTTAGAAAGATTTTCTATGGTTACATGATTCTTGTTTTTACTTTCCCCTTCACCCCACTTTACCACCCACCCATATCCAACTCGAATTTCCACTGGTTTTAACATGTGTGATCAATCAAGACTTATTTACATATTATTGATAGTTACATTTGTGTGATCGTTTAGTGTCACATCCCCAATCATGTCCACATCCACCCATGTGTTCAAGCATCTTACCTTTCTTATTCTATCCATCTTTCCCCCAATCCCTTCCTTATCCCCCAAATGTGCTCTCCTACTTCTTACTTCCCTTATCCCCTCACCTAATCCCCTACCACTTGATACATACTCCCATGTAGGTATCCTTCCTTTCCCTCCCTTTTCTTATCCCCTTGTCCTCCTTTCTCTTAACCTGTGCTTCCTTCTATTATTCCTTCAGTCCCACAAAGGGACTCCAGGTTCCTTCCTTATCCCCTTCCCCTCCCCTCCTGTTTCTCTTTATGTTAAGAAGAGTTTTACCCATTTAATTATGTATGTTGTTCTCTCTTTATCCCAGATCTAATGAATTGGATTCTAGTACTCCCAGCCCTCTACTTCCTTATCCACTTCTCCATGGCAGTTCCTCCACTTATTACTCTTTCATATAAGGTAGCCAGCCATTCCACCCTGCCTCCTCCTGGTCTATTCCACTATGATTCTGGCTCATTCCATTACATTTCCTTGACTTCTAGTCTTCCATCTATTCCTGCCCCTTCAAAATATTCAGGCAACGATGCCTTTCCCAGGGACCATAGATGACATTTTACCATATCAGAATCAAACAATTTGACCTTTGGGGTTGCTTTCATTACCGCTGTGTTTCTTATAGATAAAATTTTCTGCTGAGTTTTGTATTTTTCTCCAGGAACAGTTAAAATTCCTCTAGTTCATTAAATAATCCAATTCCCCCCCTTTGTAATTATGTTCATCTTTGCTGGATGTTATTTTTGGTTGTAAACCCAGTTCTTTTGCTCTGCAAAATGCTATGTTTCTTATCTTGTGTTCTTTTATGTTGCAGCTATTGAGTCTTATGTTATTCTAATTGTAGAATTATTTAAATTTTGTGGGGTTTCATTGGTGACCACTTATTGTATTTTTTTTTGCTGTTTTTGAAGTAGATGTTTTCATTTCACTGTCTTCTGAATTTGAAGAACCGATCTTCTCTGTTTCCATAGCTATCATAGTTGGGTTCTTTCTTCTTTGCTTATTCATTTTTTAAAAAATATTTTAGTGGCTAGGCCAATAGACTTAGTTATTGGCTTTTTTTTCCTGGAGACCTAGGGTTCCTATTGTGTTGATGTATATTATCTCAGATTTCAGCATTTGTGTGTGTGTTTGTTTTTTCCTGGGTCCTATTTAGTTATTGTGGTTTTTATAGTTCAGAGTCTGATATACTCCCTGTCCCATTCAAGCCCAGTCTGTGACTAATCTTAGATCCTCTAACCAGAGCCCTTGAACAGTTCTGCCACTGCAGCTCTAAGCAGCCAGTCCATCTCCCCCTGTGGCAACAACCTGGTACTCCATTCTCCTGGGAGTGATCATAGCTGACAGGGGGCTGTCCCTCAGCAAACACACTCACTGCTTTGCACACTCCTCCTCTTCCACCATCTCAGTCCTGTATAGAGCAGATATCCAGGGGGACTGAGGCCAGGGAAGTCAGAAATCTTGGTCCCTAGTTGTCCTTAGCTGTTCAGCTTCACTCTGGACTCCTAACAGTTTTTGCTGCTTTTAGTTTTGATTTTATGGAGTTATTTCTGGTTGTTTGTAGGGGGGGTTAGGAGGGAGAGAAATCTTCAGACCCTACTCTGTCATCTTCCCCATAAACTCACTATTGAATCAGACCTTTTGGGTCCAATCATTCAACTAATTCCAAATCCACCTAGCATCTAGCATCTAGACCATAGTTCTCTGTCTTATCAACAAGGATAGCATGAGAAACTTAAATATTTGCTTACATCTAGTTACAATACAGCTATAGATGAACTGTCTGTCTACAGATCTATCAACCACTCTCTCTTTTTTTTTATTTTAAACCCTTAACTTCTGTGTATTGACTTATAGGTGGAAGAGTGGTAAGGGTAGGCAATGGGGGTCAAGTGACTTGCCCAGGGTCACACAGCTGGGAAGTGTCTGAGGCCGGATTTGAACCTAGGACCTCCCGTCTCTAGGCCTGGCTCTCAATCCACTGAGCTACCCAGCTGCCCCCCATCCACTCTCTTTTAAAAAGGAAATTAGGTTGTTCTGGAATGACCTGTTTTTGATGAAGCCATGATGCCTTTTAGTGGTCACTACTTTTCTAGATATTCACAAACTATTCCCCTTAATAAGGGCTTCCAAAACTTGGTCAGGAAATGAAGGTAAACTCAAAGCTCATTGTTTGATGATTTCATCCTCTTCTCTTTTTTTGGAAGTTAGGATAAAATTAGCCTTCTTGAGCCCTAAAGCACCCCTCCAGGATCTTTCAAACATCACTGATAGTGGAGCAGCAACCACATTTGCCAATTTTTTTTTAGCACCCAAAAAATGTTTGTCCAGACCTAGTGTTTTGGATTTATTGAGAACAACCAGATGCTCTTTCACTATAGAATAATTCTGCCTTCTCTCTGTTGTCAAACCCACCTAAGCAGCATTTCTATTCCTATTTCTCTCCAGCCCATTTTCTCCTTTAACATTTTTAAATTTGAAGATATTTTATTTTCCTAATGATGTATAATAACAAATTTCAATATATGTTTGCCAAAATAATAAGATCCAAATTGTCTCCCTGTCTCCCTTCTCTCCCCCTCTCAGAGATGATAAGCAATTTGATCTGGGTTACACATATATTATCATGCAAAGTATATTTCCATATTGGCCATTGTTGTGAGAGAATGCTCACATAAAACCAAAATCCCCAAACAAAACCAAATAAACTAGTATGCTTTGATCTATATCTTACTCCAACAGTTCTTTCTCTAGAGATGGAAAGCATTCTTTGTCCTAAATCCCTCAGAATTATCCTGGATCACTGTATTGCTGAGAGTAGCCAAGCCTCTCATGGCTGATCATTCCACAATATTGTTGTTACTGTGTACAATGTTCTGCAGAATGATTTCAGAAAAAGCTGGAAAGACCTTCATGAACTGATGCAGCGTGAAATAAGCAGAACCAGGAAAACATTGTACACAATAATAGCAACATTGTGAATTTCTTCAGGTTTTATCATTTGTCCTCCTGTTGAGGTTTGTTCAGGATTTAAGATAAACCTAGCTGACTCACAGGGATGTATTAAATATAATGTATTTAAATCAAAACAAGGAGCATATGTGTCAGTCTGTGATAAAATCGTCCAAATTCTTTTGGTCTTGATTTGAGACCTACTAGGGCACACGTAAGGTGCAACTATGAGCTGAAGGGCTCTGCTAAGACTGCAGATTGGTTGAGAGTCAATCACCTGAACATTGGGATTTTATCTCATATTCAAGGATAAACAAAGAAAGCTTTATTCTTTGCAGATGTACTGATTTAAGAAAGACAGGTCACAGGAACCTTTGACAATGCCAATTAGAAATAAGCTAAATCATGTAACCATGGAAAAATTTTCTACCAAAAAAAAAAAAAAAAAAAGAAAAAGAAATAAGCTAGCTCTTCAAGGCAGTTGAGTGATTCAGTGGATTGAGAGCCAGGACTAGAGATAGGAGGGGTCCTGGGTTCAAATCTGGCCTCAGACACTTGTGCTAAATCTATATGTATACACACACATACATATCCAGCAGCTGCAAGGGAGGAAGAATACAAAAGAGCAGCACCATAATAGCATCAGGAGCATCAACATTTCAAATGAACTTAGGATGAGTGAGAAGGGTCTTTTTTGCCACTGCCTCATGCAGCATAGTACTACCAGAGTGATATTCACTGCTTATCTCATATACAGATAATGAGATTTTAGAATCATATCTAAAATATTATATTAGTGAAATGTTTGTGAATGTGATGCCGTAGCTGAAGTGATTTGCTTAAAGTTGAATTTAGTTCAACCAACTGAGCATTTTGTAATTGCTCCTGGAGGCTACAGGAAGCCACTGGAGTTTATTGAGTAGGAGAGGGACGCAATCAGACCTGTGCTTTAGGAAAATCATTTTCGTGGCTCACTGGAAGGTGGTTTGTCCATTATTCCCTATTTATCTTGGATGGAGCTTCCTGTGTATGGATTCATTTGCCTGTTGTCTCTGCCATTTGATTATAAGTTGCTTGAGGGTAGGGATGACACATGAGTCTTTTTGTATCCCCATATTGGGCACATAGTAGGCACTGATTGGTGAGAGCTTTCTTTATTCAGGTCTTCAGTAGCTGTAGTAGCTGTTGAAGAGGCAGGCACTGAATCACCTGAAAAAGAAGTTGTCAGGTCACCAAATCCATAAGGGTCCATTCCCTGGTTGATGGCTGTGCGACCCACGTTGGAGCAGAACCCAGCAGAACTCTTCTTGGGCTAAGAGTTCTGGGCTGTCTCCATTCAAGTCATGTTAAATATCATGCCACGTCATAAAAGTCTACCAACAAATGCAACTCACCTTCGTTCTTGCCTTTTCCTCGTGTGTCTCACCTAGAAACAAGAGTTCATGCTAAGCTTTTGAGGTGTTTTTGACTAGCAAAGAAACAGGACATGATTTCATAAGAATGGGACATATTCACAGCTGGATTAAACATGGAACCCAGCTATCACAAACGTCTAGTTCCTCCTTTAATGCACACACTACTAGACAAATGGAAGCGATTGTCCTGAAAATACATATGGAGGGGCACAGGAGAGTTGAGAATTGGGAATGCCTATATTGCTCTTCCAAACCAGCCCCAGAGATCCTAAGAAATGTATCTGTTCCATAGTTTTCAAAGCCTTAAAGGATTCTTCTTAAAATCTGGTAACAGAAAAATTCCTTGAGTTTTCATGAACTGATTGCAATAAGGGCAGCCTGAGCACGCAAAGTTCATCGCAATAAACTCTACTCTAGACCTTTTGATATTTCTAATGTACTTCATTCCTTCTACTGAGGAAAACTCAGTGTTTTTACTCTGGGTACTTCCTCCACCCCCACAAATAACAAACTCGTGTCAACCCCTCTTTTTTGGTTGAAGCCCAAAAATATGCAGCAATTGCTAATGAGCCATCTGGTCATAAATCTCTTACCACAAATCTTTTTTGGACATGTTTGATGTTTACTAGCTTTAAAGCTGTATCAGACCCAGAATTCTGAGGCAAGTGACAAGTTTCAAATCAGCTACTCTCTAGGAGTGACTATTAAGATATTTAGGCGATAATAGACAGTATTTACAAAGCACTTTACATATTGTATTCTCACACTTGACAAAGTGAAGTGATTGCTCTGGAAATATATATGGAGGGGGCAGGAAAGTTGAGAATTGGGAATCCCTGTGTTGTTCTCTACCAGCTTAATGAATATTTTTTCAAATAAAATATTTACTCAAATAAAATGCCTGGGATGCATTTTATCCCCATTTTACCAGTGAAAAAATTGAGTCAAGATAGAGTTTAAGTAACTTGTCTAGGTTCACCCAGTCAGGAAGTAGCTTAGGCCAGTGATGGGCAAACTATGGCTGGCAGGCCAGATGAGGCTCCCTGAAATGTTCTATCCGGCTACACGACATTATTCCTAATCTGACGAGTACAATGAGTAGGATACAATACAATGAAACTTCTAAAGAGTTGCTTTAGAAAGAGACTGACAGATGAGCATTTCCTTTCCTTTGGCCCCCTCTTTAAAAAGTTTGCCCATCACTGTCTTAGGCCATAATTGAACTCAGGTATTCTGACCACAAACCTGTCCATGGTACTACTTAAATGCCACATGATGGAGGATTCTTGGAATTCTCTTGGAGTTCTTAGAAAATTTGGATAATATTAATCAGCATTAAAGATTACATTAGATAGTGAGCTCCTTGAGGACAGGGGGAGGAAGGGGAACTGTCCTTTGCCTCTTTCTTTCCTTAGCACTTAGCACTATGCCTAGCATGCAGTAGGCATTTAATAAATGTTGTTTGATTGCATTTTGATTTTTGGTTAATTATTAGCACTCAAATTTTAGTCAAATTAACCAGAAGCCTGATGCAATGTCCTCCTTCCTACCCTCCCCAAACAACAGGTTTTTCTACCTTCTCTTCCCTGGGGAGATCAGGAAGAAAGAGCAAAGAAGACCATCATCCAGGAGATGACAATTGCTCACCTGGAATCCTGAAAGTCAACCTCCTCTGTGTACCCCAAGGAAAAAAGAAAATACTTGGCCAGCTACATAACTACTAAATTCTTTCCTAGGTTTTATCTATGTAGAACCTAATGTTCTGACAAGATTCTGGCAACTACAATACCATCAGTTTTTTTTTTCTCCAATCCAGGCTATGCCTACCCTATTTGGCAAATAAAAAGACCAGCCTAGGATTTAAAAACAAAACCTCCCCAAATAAACAACATATTCCCAATCCAGTGGATTCCATATCTTCCTCCTTATAAGAAAGAGGATCCCCAGGATGGACGGGAGTTTGTCAGCTGCCTGGCACCCAATTACTTTGCTACACAGTAAATGACTGGGCACCCCGCCATCTGAAGAGATACCGAGCTTGAAGTTCTATGTACACATGCCCCGAGGTTGAAATCACAAACCAGAACGTCTCGTATGTCTCGTACACAATGAATGGAGTGAAGACTTTAGATAGAAATGCCACATGCAGCTGTTGCATTAGCCCTTGGCTGGAATAAATGGAATTGTCTTCCCCTCCACCTTATTCCTTTCTGGGTGAAAGTCACGTAGCGGGCACCCGTGGGTGCTCTAGACTGGTTATTGTCTTTACAGGCAGACTCAGCCATTAATCTGATGGTACCTTATGGTGTGGAGGCCAGGGGAAACTGTGTATTTTTTAAACTATACCTTCCCCTGTGGTCCCCAGGACATAACAGTAGAGAGACCCCAGGAAAGTGTCTCATGATGAGGGATGTGGGAGTCTATGAGGTTGCTACCACAAAGGCCAAAGTCAAGATTTGGCATGGAGCCGAGCCAGGAAGGAAACTACCTGAAGTATAGAACAACCAACCTGAGATTGCGGAGGGGAATGATTTGGACCATGTGGTAACTTCCCATTCACCTAAATATTCTTGCTTACTTGATGCTAACATCAGTTGTTTCTACTTGCTAGAAGGGTAAAAGTATTATTAGCACCCTGTAAATGTTAATACCCCAGAGTGAAATCCTTCAAAATCCTCTACTGGAATTGCCTAATAGCCAGGAAATCCAAGATCTGGTTCTGGTTAGCCTATTGCTCTCTAGTGTCACTTAAGCCACTTCCTTCTTCCATGACCTAATTTCTCCAACTGCTAAATGGGGAATAGAATCCCTGACCTCACAAAGAAGCCCTGAGAATGTTTGATTCACACCTGGAGAACCCCAGGAGGTACTGTGTGGAAGACCTTGGAGAGCTTCTGACATTTTCTTTTAGTGCCTCTTGGGCACAAGCAGAAACTCAGACACTGCATTTAGGCATAAATAAAAACTCAGGCATAGAATTTAATGTTACTGTTGATTTCAGTCCTGCAAAGTCCGTTCTATCTTGCATTTCCATATCACCATGAGTTAAATTCTTCTCTCAGAAGAATAAGAAAATTTTCTTTACTTGCTAAGGCAATTGTTTCAGAGGAAGCTTATAGTCTGGAATTTATTTTAAAGTGAAATCATGTAACATACACATGTACCTTTTGAAGAAATCAGCGAACACAGGCAAATTCTGTTCCCAAACTCCCCACTACTGAAGTATTCTTGCTGATTTTTAGGATGGCCTATGACTTTTCTTCTTATAGTTGGCTAAAAAACCCATCATGTATAAAGTGAAGGGACTGGACTAAGTGATCTCTAAGAGCACTTCCAAGTCTAAATCTTACCATCCTATTTTATTTTATGAGAGTGCATTATATGACCCTAAATCCCTTTTCTGCAAACTTTATGCTAACTGTTGGTATTTAGAATTTTCCAGTTCTTCCTCAAGAAAGAGTGGCTTCACTCACCACTTATGTGACCACTCTTTCAATCCCAAAGTCTGATGAATCTATATGCAAATAACATTTTATATCCCACTTCCCTCCTGGCTCTTCATTACTAGTTATTTTTATAAAAAGATCAATTATGTGGTATGATTGGTGTCCTTCGTATTTGAAGAGGACCAAAATGACATCACTATGTTGGGGTCAATGACAGTGTGCCCAAACTGTGACTGTTTGGGCCAATACAAGCTCAGAAGGCTATACCATAAATTGAGCACAAATAGCCCACATGAACATTTGGGATGGAGACATCTTTAACTTTGTAGATCTTGTGTTTCTTTTGAACTACTGCAATTCTGCTCTGCCCATGGAGCCCAGTGCCTTTTTGGATGTGGGCACACCATGCTGGATGGTCCTGTGCCAGTGCCTTATAATGAAGTAATTTAGGGAATAGAAGAGAAATTTATAGGAGCTCGGCTGTCAGCTCTGAGCATTCTGTATTGGAATGCAACTGGGGGAGGAGTAAAACTGTCAGTGTTGGTGTGAGAGGGGTTTGGAGCCCAAGTCCAGCCAGCAATGACTCAATGAGCTTGGGGTCTTTGGGATTGGAGAAGCTTGAAGACAGCATCTCTCAAGGCAACCCTTGGTGGTGGGAGTGTCTGTTTTCTGGTGGACAATCGCAGGCATTTTTCCCTACCTGGTATCTCTTGGATTATTGGCTGTGCAAGGAGTTGCTTCTGTTTTCCTGAAGCCATCAGAGAAGCAACCTGGACCAATTGTGAGAATCCCCACACCCAGCTCTCTCCCTCTAGTTTTAGTCAAGGCTGTCAGCCTGACTGAAGTTGGGTTGACAGAGAAACTCTCTCTTAGGACTCCATTTCTTGTCAGTTAGCTAATCCTAGTTATAGAAACACCTCTCCCACTCTCCTTCCCCTTTTATACATTAAAACTATTTTGTTTTCCTTCCTGTTTGTTTCCTCTCACCTCAAAGAACCCATAGTCTGTGAGTAGTTAATCTTTGTGTTATTCCTTGGTTTGTGACAGAGGCCAATCATTCCAACTGTCATTCTTTTAGGGAAAGGGCTATCAGAATTACTCTGGCTCTGATGCCCTATCCTTCTTTGTGAGCTTAATCTGTGAGTGGCAGTTGCCCAAAACACCTACTGGTTTCTCATAGATTAACTTATATTTATATATTCTTTTAAAAGCCTCCTATGTCTTACAATCTATACCAAAGTTCTTCAGAAAGATCTTTAGAGTATCCTCAATCACTTCTGACCTTCACGTAAGCACTGGTTTTGTATGAGTTTTTTTGTTTTTTTTCTATAGAACAATCTCTTGAATGGGACCAACCCACCAGAGTAGTACTCTCTATAGTAGAGTTTGAATACTTGGCAGTTCAGTTCAAGAAAGTACCAAAGTGTATGGTATCTTATCTTGCCAGGGGATCTTCAGAATTTTCCCAAGACAATTCAGAAGCGATTCTGACGTGGCACCAGTAGAGTGTCCAAATTTTGTGGCATACAATGAGGTGAGCTCAACAGCTCTGTAGACTTCTAATTTGGTAGGCAGCCTAATATCTCTTCTCTCCCACACTTTCTTTTGGAGCCTCCCATGCACTGAGCTAGCTCTGGCAATGTGTTCTCAACCTTATCATCTATGTATATACATGCCTGGAAAGTATACTGCCAAGATAAGTGAATTTAATCACAGCATTCAAAATTTCTCCACTTGTTATAATCAATGGTTCCATAAATGGATGGTGCAATGCTGACTAGTAGAGAACCTCTGTTGGCATTAATTGTCAGGCCAAAATTAGCAGAAGCAGCAAAAATTCAATCCATGCTATTGCTTCTCAGTCTCAGCAGCTGCAAACAGAAAGTTGTGCACCAATTCTCCCTCCACTTTAGCCTTGGCTTGTAACATTTTCAAGTTAAATATTTTACCTTCTGCACGGTAGGTGACCTTGGTGCCATTTTCACCATCGAATAACAGCTCTGAAAACATTGTGCTGAAAAAGCACAGAACAACTGAAGCTGAGAGCAGTTATGTGGTAAGTTAAATAGGTAAGCCGAGGCTCACATAGCTAGTAAGGATCTGAGTCAAGATTTGAATTCAGATCTTTTTGATCCAAACTGCTATACGCTTTCCATTGTGCCACTTCACTGCTTATTAGTAATTTAGCCATTTCTCTACTTTTTATCATGCTCATTTCTTTTAAGCCTAAAACTGCTCTGTTCACTTGTGATCCAACAGAGCACACATATGTATATAGTGTATGTATCTGTATGCATATATATACATATATATATATATGTATATATATGCATGCCTAGGCAGATAGAGGGAAAAGTAACAGTGATAGACCTGGCTCTTGTAGGGCAAGTCTTTCTGAGTCTCAGTTGTCTCATTCGTAAAATGTTGAGGCTAGATTAGATACTCTTTAAGTTCTCTCCAAATTCTCTGATTCCAAGATCCCCATCCCTTCTATTTGTGAAAGTTTGACACTTGTCACTATTCACCACTTTCTTGGTAAAACTCCCTTAGCCCCTATGACTTGGCAGTATCAAATTCTCTTCACTGAGTACTCTTACAAGAGTAATAATGATCATTTATACTTTGCATACATTTGACATTGTCATACATTTTCAAACAATGAAACATAATCCACCCAACATCCCGATGAGAGAGACATTATCATCCATATCTGATTTCTCAAGGAAGCTTCTGGCTCATATTTTTAATGGTACCATCATATTTCTAGTTACCTAAGTTTAAATTCTGGTAATTATGTTATAGTCTTCCTTTCTCTTAATTGCCTGAATCTCATGTCATCAAGTCTTTCTAATTCTTGCTTTGAAGCCTCTTCCGGAATTAGATTATTTTGATTTTTAGAGTTGGATATGCACTCAGAGATCATCTGTTCCAGTCCCACACCCCACCTCCTGCCCAATCAGAGGAAAGTAACTCATTTCTTAGACAAAGAAATCAAGGTTCCAAATGTGGAGCATAAAATGAAGAATCAGATAAACTAAGAGGCCCATTTTCCCTTAAAAATCCTACAGTTCCATAATCCTAAATGACTGGTCTAAGTTCACACCAGTAACAAATGACCAAACCAGGATATGAATATAGGTTTTCAGTGTTCTTGACAAATTTCAGCTTGATGTAAGAAAACCCTTTTTGACAACTAGAACTATGTAAGTCGAATGGGTGGTCTAGGAAGAATGGAAGATCCTCCTCATCATGAAAGATCACAAAGTGGGGGCTGGATGACATTGTCTGGGATGACAGAGAGGGGCTCTCTGCTCAGGAAGGAGCTGGATTAGAGGACCTCTGAGTTCCTCACAACTCTGAAATTCTGTGATATTCCACTACCTCAGTCTCCCTGTTGTTGGCTCCTCTTTCTTCTCCTATTTTGTAACTGAATAGTCTCTAAAACAGTCCTTGATCCTCTATTATTTTCTCTCTAAATCTCTTCTGTGGTGAGCAAATCCATGTTCAATAGTTCAGCCTCTATAATGATGACTTCAAGTTCTTTATTGAAAGCTTTGATCTCTCCCATACTCTAGTCCCATATTTTCAGCTGCCTTCAATATATTTCCATATAAATGTTTAGCATTCTATATAACATCTCCAATAAAACTCAAGACCCCTCTCCCTCTTATATCAACCTCTTATATTTATTAGTGGCACCACATTGCCCCTATTTACTCCTACTTGAATGTTGAGAGTCACGGGGAGGAAAAGAAGATTTTTTTGTCCTTGGGAGAAGAACCATGGCAGTATGGGTGCTGCTATACTCACTGAGCATCATCTCTCAAGTCTCTCCCTCTCCCTCAAGGCAACCTCTCTCTGAACTATTTCTTCAACATCAAGTACGTCAAGTAGAGAAGGATACCAACTGAGTTGTTCTGGGACAGGCCCAATTCAGTCCAATCCACTGTTTCAGGTTTGAGATGGGAACAAAATTAAACACTTAAAGATCATGTTGGTTGGTTGGTTGTTGTCCTTAGTCCTCAAAGAGGACCAAAATGACATCACTATGTCAGAGTCCATGTACAGTATGTCCAACTGTGGCTGATCAGGCCAAAACACTCAGAAGACTAACATGGATTCGATGCAAATAGGCCATATGGAGACAGTTAGGTGGTTGAGTGGATAAAGAGTCAGGTCTAGAGACAAGAGGTCCTGGGTTCAAATCTGGCCTCAAACAAGTCCTAGCTGTGTGACCCTGGCCAAGTCACTTAACCCCAGTTGCTTAGCTGTTACTGTCTTTCTTCCTTGGAACTAATAGGTTTTATGACAGAAGATAAGGGTTTTTAAAAAATAGCTCATATGAATATTTAGGATGGAAATGTCTCTTAAATTTGCAGATCTCACCATATATGATCTTTAACAAAAGGAAATTTATTCAACAATAGCATGTAATGGAAATTCAGCACAGAAGCAGTATTGTTTCAGTTAGGTTCTGTAGCCCTCAGAAGTGTGTGTAGACTAACAAGGCAGCGGGAAGTCTATCCAGCTTGAAGAGCTCTAAATACTCATGTAATTATAAGACTTTTATGCCTTAGGCAACTGAGAAGCAATGCCAACAGTTCTAGTCTTGGCCTTCTGGACCAATCAAATCCAAGATGGTTCCATTGCCTTTTTAGGGAAAACAAATCCAAACAAAACCACCCTATGTGCCTTCCAGTATTCTTTCAAGCCATGCTGGGTGAACTTCTAGAAGCATCCTGGGACCTTCTGCCATGAGTACCAACTAGATGAGTAGTAGAGATTGCTTTTATCCATCAGGCAAACAAGCATCCCAATAGACTGACTGCTGCCAACCAGAGACCATGACCCATTTAACCATCGGATGACGAGCTCTGGCGGTGCTCCCATCTCTGAAAGCTACAGATATTTATAAGTCTGTAAAACTACTGGGAGCAGGGAATAGCTGGATAGTGTTAGCATGCCTCCTTCCCAGTAGCCTGTGAGTGTCAGTGGACCCTCAGGCAGTGACAGGATAAGACAGAACAAGGAAAATAAGACCAGAAGTTTAGCTCAACAGACAGGCCAGATGAAGGTCAGGAAGAACATGAGAAGATAGCTATGAGGAACTTTAAATGTCAAGTAGAAAATTTTATATTTGTTTCCAGAGTTAATAAGGAGCCACCGATATGTTTTTATTTGCAGTATGACACACAAAGAATTTCAGACAATATTGAAAGTTAGGAAAGTCCCTTCCTCTTACTGGTAGCTTCCCATCCTCCCCCTTGAACCTAGACTTGTTCCTTTATGACTTATATAGTACTATCCTGGGGGGACTCTAACAAGAGGGAGATGAGATCAGTACTCGGGGTTCAACCATCTACATTGATACCCTGTCACCTCATTGCTCTCTTCACACACCAGCTTAGTATTTCACTGCCATCAGATCTATCAAGGATCTGGCTTTTTTGCTTGCCTTTCTATTGCCTCAGTTCCCATCTTTTTTTGCCAGAGTTTCTGGGCCTGGGTCTCTTTTAACCCTTAGCTTCCCCTTAAGGAATACCCCTCTCCCTGCCTCCTCCACCTCAACCAAAGGAGGAGAGAAGGAGCCCCGCAAAGAGAGTCTCTACCTCAGAAGAAGGTCTGTAAGGACCGTTTGCAGTCCCCATCACACCAGTTATGGAAGGAACTAATGTGGGTGCTGTCCAGTAAATTCAGTGCCTGGGAAAGAGTAGGGAATGATAAGAAAATGAATTAGTGAGAAACTGGAGAATAGGAGAGGAAATCCAATCATTACCGGGACAGGCAATCAGTTCCTAAGGAGCTGGAATATCATGGAGTATCTTTACTAGAATGCCTAATCTGATGCTTTGCCCAAGAGTTGTTCCTGGGACGATGAACCCAATGATTTCGTAAAGGAAAAAGACCTATGTGAACTGACGCGGAGTGAAATAAAGAGAACCTGGAGAGCATTGTACACAGGACCTGAAACTTTGTGGGATGACCAAATGTGATAGACTTTGCTCTTAGAAATGATCCCAGGAAATTCTGAGGGACTTATGAAAAAGAATGCTATCTACCTCTAGAAAAAGAACTGTTGGAGTCAGATGCAGATGAAAACATGATTTTTCACTTGCTTATTTGGGTATATGATTTGGGGTTTTGGTTTTATAAGATTATTCTCTTATAAAAATGAATAATAAATATGGAAATAGATTTTGAGTGATAATACATGTATAACCCAATGGGATTGCTTATCAACTCTGGGAGAGGAGGAAGGAAAAAGGGAGGGAGACAACATGAATCATGTAACTTCGGAAAATCTGTGTAAATTTGTTATTGGAATAAAATAAAGATAAATTCAGGGACTAAAAGAGGAGTTGTTCCTGGGCTATCTTCATTATATTTCCCCTCTGCATAGGGGCAGGACTACACCTGGAGTCTAAGGTAGAACTCAGTAGAAGGTAGAGCTTAAATGTTCCTTGTTGTGAAGGTTAGAGGGCTACAGGGGATAGAAATCCAAGCAGATAATTAAACTGGACATTTGCCATTATAGCTTGAAATATCTGGAGGCTCCAGAGAATGAGGAGAGAGGGAAAGAGAGGAAAGCTCAACTTTCCTGAATTTCAGGTGTCTATTGCTAGTAGGAGAGGACACCCCTCTTGTAGCCTGAATAGCTTGGGATAAGAAGCACAAAAATGTTGAGGACTCCCCCTCTGCTCCTTCAGAAAGGAATGGGGCCAAGGGGGTGATTAGGGAGCAATTAACAGGACCTAGAGAGAACCCTCCTGGAGAAAGAGGGCATGGTCCAAGTTCTTATCTGAGAAAGTAAACATGAGGCTATGCCCAGTCAAGTTCATGGGGTGGCCAAATCGGAGACAGTAAAGTTCACAATAACAGCCAGAAGCCTGGAGTCAGGGAGAATAGGTGATGCTGGGGAAGCAGTAGGTTTAGGAGAGAGAGAATGCCTTAAATTGTTTGACTCACAGGGACCTCATTCTTGGAAGAAAGCAGACTACTAGCCATACTCCCTCTGGCCTGGGCTGTCACTACATTGTCATTGTTCCAGGCTCCCAGCTTTTTGGATCATCATATCTTGGCAATCAAATCCTTCTAGATGACTTCATGATCACTTTCCACCACTCCTTAATATTCGATTAATATAAATGATACATAATATTTATTGTTAATATAATATGTTGTATTGTTGTATTAATTAATATATTGTATTAATAGAATATATTATATTGTATTATAATTGATATAATATAAAACAGGCATTTTATTAAGCACCTACTATATGCCCAGCGCTGGGAATACAAAAATGTGTATCTCAACTCCAGGGAGATTCTTGATCTCCTGTTCCTTGAACACAGGACCCTCGTGCCCTTGACCAGGACTTCGCTCATCCCCTTCCCTGTGCCTCGAATGCATTTCCTCCTCTTCTTTTCCTCTGCCTACCTAAATATTCACCTTTAAGATCTACCTCTAGGAAGCCCTACTGATAACCATGGACCACACGGATTGCTTGTCCACCTATAGCACTTAATATCTGTGCGTGGATTTGGGACATGTGGGAATATTCAGTTTAGCCCTTTACTAATGCCATCTTGTACTGCTCTCAAGCTGTTTTCTATTTGCAAGTCTTATCTCTCCATCTCTCTAAGACTATAAGCTCCTTGAGAGCAGAAGTCATACCATTTAATTATTTTTATACTCTCCTGCCCACAATGAAACCGAGCATAGGGCTCTCAAATAGACTGAGAGCTGGTAGGGACCTTAGAAGGCTTAAAATCCAGTCCCTTCATTTCCCAGATGAGGAAACTGAGGCAGAGAAGGTTTACTTGATTTCTTCAGGGTCATACAGCTTGTAAGTATCTGTGGTGGGATGATTGAGGCTCAGAAAATCCTTTCTTCTTGTATTCAAGTGCAATGTCAGGTCAGGAAGGCTATTTTTCTCACTTTCCCCCTTCTCTCTAGAATGAGAAAATAGTTTTTTTTTGTTTTGTTTTGTTTTGTTTTTTGCCCTTTAGCACATGATTGTCTTCTTTCAGAGTGTACAATCGCTTAGGCAAATCTGTTTCATTTAACAGAGGTGTTGCACAATCTTTAGCTCCACTTGACATCACAGAAATGTTCCAGTAATGTTCAAATGCTGCTTTTCTTCATCCAAATGGTTTGCCAGATCTATGGGTAGACGGCATGTGCAGCTGCTGGTTCTTAAAGACCAGCTGTTGTATAGCATCAAATTAAATAAAAACACATTCATTTAGCATCTACTTTGTTTAGAGTGCCACGACAGACACAGTGTAAGACATGATTGCTGACTCTGAGGGGCTTACAATTTTGGGGAGGAAAGAGCCAGTATCTGAAAGGTTAAAGAACAATAGAAGATCGAAATGGCCATTTGGAAACAATGACATCATAAAGCTGGACACGGGATTAATTTCCAAATGAATTTTTAAGATAGTCATTCCATAAGAATTCAGAGGAGGGGAGAATCACAGCCACCAGCACCACTCAATATGGTGGCTCTCTGGGGCTCCCACTCTTCTTCCTACTTTCCTTGCATCCTTTTTTAATGACAATAATAATAGCTGATATATCTATATTAAGTTTTGCAAAGTACTTTAGGTACACAATCTCATTTTATCAACACAAAAACTCTGAGAGGTGACTGCTATGAAGTAATTATTATCCCCATTTCATAGATAAGGGAAACTGAGGCTGAGAGAGGTTGAGGATCTAAATGTTGGGCAGCTTTCAAATGAAGACCTGACTCCAAGTTCAGAACTCTATGCCTTCTATAGATGAAGAAAACGTAAGCTTCAAAATTAATATCCAATATTATAAGTATGATATTTAATAAGATTTATTAATAATAACTAACATAAAAAGCTAGAGTAAAAAGCCAGCTTTCCCAGCCATGCACCCAGGAAAAGAGAGAGAGAGGGGCAGAGTTACAGAACTTATAAACAATACCTAAAGATGCAAAGTGGACAAAATTAAAAGGGATTCTGGGTAATGTAGTTCAAGAGTATAAGATTTTTTAGCTGTACATTACCATGTCCCTAACCCAGTCCTTCTTGAATCCTGGATTAGTCTAGAGCAGTGATGGGCAAACTTTTTAAAGAGGGGGCCAAAGGAAAGGAAATGCTCATCTGTCAGTCTGTTTCATGACAATTAAAAAATTAAAAAAAATTTTAAATCCCTCATCTTCTGTCTTGGAATGGATATTTAGCATCATTATCCTGTCCCCTTCCAATGAGGATAGCCAACCATTACGAAACTTTTAAGAGAGTTATCTGAGATATTGGAAAGTTAAATAAAAAAGTTAAATGCTGCATGGTCAGGCAGGATTTGACAGCAACTCTCGAACTATAAAAATGTTGTATTATATTAACTGTGTTAAATCACATAACTTAAAAATATAGATGAGGTAATGTCAATTTTCTGGGTTGCCATAAGATATGAAGTGCTATTATTATTCTTGTTGATATTATTCTCCTTGGAGGTTGATGCTTTGTGTTTGGGATGCTGAATGAAATTAGACAGTACCAACAGAATCCAACTGCCACGGGGGTCAATTGGGTATTTGCCTACTGGCCTCTGCAGTAATGACATTTTTTGCCTTTTTCTAGATGTGAAGTTTAGGCAGCAGTCTGTCTTTGCCATCCCTGAGAACTCTTTCTGGGGGTTTAGAATCGTAGGGAGTTGCCTGGACCCTCATTTCCCCCCATGAAGGTTCTCCTACCCTGAATACCAGTGTTGTGGGCCCTGAAAGAAAGTTGGGGATATGAAACTCCAGAGCTGAATTTGAGAAAGAGAGCTTAAGCAGACAAAAGAGGATCCTTGGGAAATTGCATCCATAAACAAGGAAAGACTCCGCCAAGCTGCTATGAAAACTTTCACAACCCACACATCAATGTAGAATTTTGCTTCCTGTGAAGTCTGCCAAGGGCATAACCTTTCTCAAGCCCTCACCCTTCCCTCACACAAACAGGGTGAGAGATGGAAGAACTCCTGCCTTCCTTCTAATTCCTTGCCTTGGCCTCATCCCTCTCTGTAGGAGCTTTCTGTGGCAGGAGAATTGCTGAGATACATTAATAGCCTGGCTAGATCTGCTTGGAATATATTTGCTTTTCTCTGGCTGCCATTTCTGGCCATCTTCCTCTTGTCCAACATTAGCAGTAAATGGATTCCAGGAGGCTCCAAGAGAGTCCAAAGGACAGGGGAAGAGCTGGACACTATCTCACCGAGCAAGGCCAAGTGGTACAATGACATACGAATACAACACACATTGAAAGGAAACATCTGGAAAAACAAATCCCTTAAAAAAACCAAGTATTAGAAATCAAAGTTGGCCCTTTGTATTAGCCACTGAATGCTCGTGGGATCACAAGAAGAGGGAATAGCTTGAAAGAAATCATGAGTCAGAGATGATGTGAGCAGTCTCCATTAAAAATTTTTTTTAATTTTAAATTTTATTTTTATTGTCATGCAAAACATACTTCCATATTGGTCATTGATGTAAGAGCATACTCATATATAACCCAAACCCCAAAATAAAACCAAAATACATTGATGTGAAGGATAACCTCCACCAGTTCTTTCTCAGGAAGTGGACAGCATTCCCCATCATAAGTCTTTCAGGATTGTCCCAGATTGTTGCATTCCTTAAAGTAGCCAAATTTTCACAGATAATCATCGTCCAATATTGCTGTTATTGTGTACAGTGTTCTCCCAGTTCTGCTTATTTTGCTCTGCATCAGTTCCTGCAGATCTTTCCAGCTTTATTTGAAACTATCTTGCTTATCATTTTTTAGAGCACCAACATGTACCACAATTTGTTCAGCCATTTCCCAACTAATGGAATCCCCTCAATTTCCAATTCTGTGCCACCACAAAAAGAGCTGCTACAAATATTTTTGTACAACTCTAGCCTCCATTTCCTTGAGCAATCTTGTCCAGAGAAGAGGTATCAATTGGATTAAAGCGATTTAATGGATCTATGATCTCATGATGCCTCCTAAGGGTGCAGGTTACAGCCCATGGACACCCCTTCCCACTCTGCCTTGTCCCTGCCCATCCTCCACAGGAACAATGTCTTTCAGGCCTTCTTCTGCTCTTGACACTATGTGGATACACTCTGCTCATTTGTTATACCTGCCGTCTCCATTCACTTTGTTCTTCAGTTGTTTAATCTCTTTGATGACATCTTCTGTCTTTCTAGTACACCATTCTTTGCTAATTAGTTGCTGCACCCCATTTATACCCACTATACCCTTCTCTATTGACCTGGTGACCCACAATTTTCATTTCTTAGAGTCTGGAGAATCTCATGAGTTTTAGTCACCCAGCATCAAAAGAAGAACAAGAACCGTATTGTCAGAAAGATGGGCCTTTGTTTCAAGGAGAAACTTGAATGTGAGCCACTTGAGGTCAAGGGCTGTTTTTCCTTTTGTCTTCATATCTCCAGTGACACATACTTTCAAAATGTCTCCTGAATTAAAATGAGACCATTTAAAAATGGTGTAATTTCTCAAATGGAATCCAGTCCACTCTTTTCCTCCCCTTTATTTTTGGGCCCATCATTGTCTGGCTACAGTTCCAGAAAAATATGCATGGATCAATACACACTAGACCTCAGTGGCTGCCTTTTGTTTCTTGACAACTCCTAACTCATTTGCAGCATCACCTGTGTTTCCCAAAATCAGGTGTTAGAAGAAGAAAAATGACCAGATACAACTGAGTGTCCAGCAGCCTTCGTTAGTATGCCTGGATCTTTGGAACAGTACATGCCTCTTCATACTTGCCAAAAGGACTGAAGAATCAAGAAAGGAAAGAAGGCATTTATGATATGATCTTTCCAAAATGGTGGCTGGAACATTGTCTGGAGAAGTACCACTCTCCATTTCCTCTTTCCTTCCCTTTGTACCACTGTAGGATTATAGGCAGAATACCTACAAAGGAGAGCACTGGATAGGGAAGGGGGTACAGATTTGATGCTACATATGCCTCCTTTTGTGACCTACCTTTGGTGAGGGAACATAGGTAGGGGCTTTGGTATAGAATCATAGCTGTCCCACATTCAATGGGGCATCCTGTTCCATTTCATTAGGCTATGCTCCACCTCAATAGGATTACAGAATCATAGATTTAAAAATGGGAAGGACTAAACAGAGATCATTTAATCCAACATCTTCTTTTTGAAAATGGGGAAATTGAGGCCCCAAGAAGTTAGATGATTTGCCCCAGGGCTCATAGCCAGTAAGTGGCAGAAGAAGGATTTGATATTTTTATTTTTAGTATTTTCCCATAGTTACATGTTTCATGTTCTTTCCCTCTCCCCAAGTCCCCCTAGAACAAGGATTTGAACTAAGGTCTTCTGTCTCCAGATTCAGAGATTTTTTTAAAAGTACTCTGCTATTTTACCTTTCAGTAAACCAGGCCTTGGGGTAGCTGGAAGAGTGTGGCTTCTGGGCTCCTGTTTCATCTCCTCCTAATTTTCTCAATGTGACATAGCAGAAATCTTGCTTTGAGAAGGGTTGATGAAATATCAGAGGATATGGATTAAAATATACACCCCGACACCAGCCACTTATTAGCTGTATGAACCTGAGCAAGTCACTCAACTGGATTCCAAGATTCTACATCCCTAGAATGGCTCTTGGTTCATGCTCCATGATCATACAGTAGTAGATAATCTGAGTTTTTTGTTGTTGTTGTTGTTTTTTAAATCCTTACCTTCCATCTTGGAGTCAATACTGTGTATTGGTTCCAAGGCAGAAGAGTGATAAGGGCTAGGCAATGGGGGTTAAGTGACTTGCCCAGGGCCACACAGCTGGGAAGTGTCTGAGGTCGGATTTGAACCTAGAACCTCCAGTCTTTAGGCCTGGATCTCAATCCATTGGGCTACCCAGATGCCCCCTAGTCTGAGTTTTTTGTATAGCTACCTCAGTTTGAATTCCAGACATTATAGAAGCCATGGACTGCATTTCAGATTCTACACCCCCAGAATGGTTCTTTGTTCATGCTCCATGATTGTCCAGTGGTAGATATACTGCATTTTTTGTACAGCTACCTTAATTCAAATTTCAGTAACAACATGATGGAAGCCATGGCAAAGCAAGGGATCTGATTTTGAGAGGCATTATAGTATAGTGGATAAAACTCGAAGTGTATTCAAATCATAATCCTGGGACTAAATTTCCTCATCTATAAAATGTGGAAGTTGACTCTATGACCTGAAAGGCCCTCACCAGCTCTAAATCTGTGATTTTATGATCCCAAGACCTAGATTAAAATTCTGCTCACGTCACTTTACTGAGTAACCTTGGGCAACTCATCTCATTTCTTGAGACCTCAGTTTCCCAGGCTGTAAAATCTCAGTAAGGAGATCTCTAAGGTCTCTTCCAGCTCAGAAGCCCTATCCTCTTTAGAAGACTCTTCCCAGAAATCTGGAAACCCTACAGAAATGGGAAGTTCTTTTGTAGCAGCTGCTGCCTGGCCCTATTGGCAATGAGCCCAAAAAAATTACTTCATAGTGTGTATTTGACCTCCCTCCTAGCTGGCACATGTGCAGTATCTGCAGAGCTGTGTAAATCATCCCCAAGCATGCTGGGCTTTTCAGTAGCTACAGAAACAGCTTTTGTTATCTTTTCCTTTGCAGCTGGTGGGGTGGAAATCGACTGGTTTTCTCAATCTTTGTGGTCCCCAACCTCATAAAGCCTCAGGACCTAGAGGGCTTGACAGCAAAGCCTTCAGAGGGAGGGAAGTGGGTCAAACCAGAGGTAAGCTTCATGCTTACCCACAGCCCTCTTGCTAGGTTGGTCCGTATTTAGGTATTACACATTTCGACACTCCCTTGTTAAGTTGAAGACCTGCATCCATCTGGCTTCCAGCTATCTTTCAAGCCTTATCTCTAATACTCCTCCCCTGTACCTCCTCTGTGTCCCTCACCCAGTTGCCCTGTTCACAGTTCTCCAAGCACATTCCTCTTTGACAGCCTCTCTATGATCCACTAACAACATCTCCTAAACCAGGAATGTGCTCCATCGCTGCCCTTCCCTCTTCTGCACCTCTTAACATCCTTCCCAATCCTTCGAGATCACAGATAGAATCCCAGAGTAGAAAGGAATCTCAGAGGTGATAGCCTGTATAGTTGGTACCTAAACCTTCTTTAAGACATCCCACAGGAAACATAAACTAGCCTCTGACTCGAGACCTCACTGCCTCTCCACACAGCTCCTTCTACTTCTGAAATTGTCAGGCACTCAGTGGATAAGCCACTTTGATGGTTTTTAGTCCTATCTGACTCTGCATGACCCCACATTTGGGTGTTTTCTTGGCAGAGATCCTGGAGTGGTTTGCCATTTCCTTCTCTGGCTAATTTGACAGATGAGGAAACTGAGGCAAACAGTGTGAAGTGATTTGTTCAGGGTCCCATAGTAAGTGTCCAGTGGTTAGATTTTTTAACTCAAGAAGGAGAGTCTTTCTGATCTGGCACTCTCTCCTGCCCCAGAGAAGCCACTACTAAATATTTATTAAGTGTCAGACACTGTGATAAGGACTGGGGTTACAAAGAGAAGCAAGAGACCTGTCTCTGCCCTGAAGGAGCTCACCATCTATAGAGGAATACAACCAGCAAACAACTTAGTACAAACGAGCTATCTACAGGATAAATAAGAAACTGTGCAAATGGTAAGAAAGTTTTCCCACACATTGATCCTAATTTCCCCTAAATATGACATTTTCAGATTTTCCCCTTTTTCTTCTAGATAAACATCAGTATCATAAGTACCAGGAACAGCAGCAAAATCAGAATCCTCTCTGAAGAAGGCAAAAAGAAAGTCTTTGAAGGGCTTTAATACATAATTTCATTTGAATTTCAATCTGTCTCTAAAAGCAGCTAAGTGGCACAGTGGATAGAATGATGGCTCTGGAGACAGGAAGACTCAAATTAAAATGCCAGCCTCAAACAACTACCAGCTGTGTGACCTTGGACAAGTTACTTAACCTCAATTTCCTCATAGGTGAAATGAGGATAATAATTTTTATGAGGATAAAATGAGATCATATTTATAAAGTGCTTAGCACAGTGCCTAGTACATCATAGGTGCTAGATAAGTGCTCATTTCCTTCCTTTCTCTCTTCACCTCCTACTCATTGATCCTACTTCAGACCTCAGTCAAACCTAGGATTAGACCATTAAAAATAGTAGAAATAAGGGGCAGTTAGGTGGCTCAGTGGATTGAGAGCCATGTCTAGAGATGGGAGGTCCTGGGTTCAAATCCAGCTTCATATACTTCCTAGCTGTATGACCCTGGGCAAGTCACTTCATCCCTATTGCCTAGCCCTAACCACTCTTCTGTCTTGGAACCAATGAATACACAGTATTGATTCTAAGACAGAAGGTAAAGGTTTAAAACAACGACAAAAGAATAGTAGAAATAGCTCTGAAATTAAAGTCAGAGGACTTAGGCCGAACTTTGTAAACTCTACTATTTAAGGTCATAAACTTTTTTTATATTTTATTTGTATCTGCAGTGATTAAAATCTCATGGTCACTCATTTACACAATGATTTTTGGTATTGTTGCTGCAATTACATCAAACTCTGACCATTACTGACTAACCACAGTGTTATCCTAACTTCTCAACCTGTCATCAAATTGTTTCCAAACCACCACCAGGGTTTGATGTTCGTAGATAAAAACATGGTCAGTTGAGGGCATACCCTTATTTGGGTTCTGTATACTGCACCAGAGCAGCTCCTGATTCTCATCTGTTACCCTATAATCATGCCTCATCCTCTGTGTAAGCAGGGAATCAAGATGTTAATGATAATTTATTTGCGTTAAATGTCAGGTTCAGATGTCAAATGGCTGAAAACCAGGATCCCTGAGCATGCGCATCACAAGCCCTTTTGAAACCAACACAGACTAAGCCAAACTTTCTGCAAAAACAAATCTTATGTCACCCCTCATGGCAATATTAATGTTTGTTTTCCAATTTAAATTTGTCCTTTGCTTATGTTTCTTTCCTTCTGTCTGGGAGATTTTCAAATGAACTGCTTGGCAATATGGGTCATTCATGCACTGGAGTCAATGTGAAAATGTAGCCAGTGGGAGAAGAGAAGAGAAGAAAGTCACATCTGAAGAGATTCTTTCCTTACAAAAGTTAGTTTATATATAGATACATTTTTCAAAATGTGCAATTGAACTTTAAGTCTATTTATCATTCAATGGTAGCATTTGTCACTAACCAGTAGAAAGTAAATGTTTTAAATCATAGCCAGCTATTCACATTTGTCAAGGCTAAAAATAAAAGATGAATTTCCATTTCTCAGAAAGAAGGCTTAGAAAATTCTCCTATTTTCCACCACAAATTTGTCTGAGTGAGAAGGCTCTCTTTATTTTTTACTTTAAATAAAAAAGCAGAAATAAATTCAATGAAAACCATATTTAAGACTGATGTTGAGCCAGATAAAGCCAAACTTTACTCAAATAAAAGTCCAACATTGACATTGTTTAACTATGATTATATTATGTTAAACTTCTTCCAAATTTTAACTTATTTCATTAAAGTGTTATGTTAAAAAATTGTAAAATCAGAAATTAAATATGAAGTTTTGCAGATAACAAAAAGTATGTGAGATCTTCTTGAAAATGCTGATATAATCTATACCAGACTAGTTATGGGAGGGAAGGAGAGAATCTGAATCATATGATGTCAGAAAACAATTGTTAAAATTGATTCAAACAGCCATTAGAAATAATATTTGAAGAAAAAACTGAGAAAGTTATCTCTAGAAAGTGAACAGAAAGATAAAACATGAAAGATTTAATTTAAATGAATATGGTGGACTCCATGATGATGTCCTATGCCAGTGATGGCAAACCTTTTAGAGATGAAGTGCCGGACCCCACCTCCACCCCTCTCCTTAGATCGAGTGCCATGCTGCCCCCCCAAACCCTATGCTGAGCCCTCTTATCCCACACAGGGGAGAGAGGAAGCACTCCCATGGGGCTGCTGGGTGGAGGGCGGGTGATGTGAAAAAATGTCATCAGGCACAGTGGAGAGAGGAAAAGGAGAAGGTCTGCTTGCAGCTGAATGCCCACAGAGAGCAGTACTCTGCAATGCTGTCATTGGCACCTATGCCATAAGTTCTCCATCACTGTCCTATGTGATGCAGGGAAGGTAGGGATGGATTGGTACATTAGTGAATGGGATCTATTATGTAGATATGAAGAAAAGTAAATTAAACATATAGATCTGTGATTTCATTTGTGTAATATCTTTCTTTTTCTTAAATGTGAAAATATTTGTTTTGTTTGGATTTCTAAACATTTGGAATAATAAGATAAAATAAAAATTTTAGAAAGGAAAAAATTGATTCTATATGTAATTGAAAAAAGGAAAATTCAATAAAAAGAAGAAATTATAATTTTGATTATTGTAAGCACTTAACAAAGAAATTAAAAAGAATATTATGAGTAATATGTTAAGTTGTCCTGAAAGTTCACAGCATTTTTTGTTCTTGAGAGAAGTTCATAGAACAAAAAACATTGGGAATGCCTTCCTTAAACTGCCATCTTATATCCTTACTTCCCTTCATTATCAAACTTCTAAAGAATTTGCACTTTCTGTCTCCATTTCTTTGCCACTCATTCATTTCTCAGGTCCCTCCAATTTGGCTTCTGTCATTCTACAGAAACCACTCTCTCCAAAGTCATTCATTACCTCATGATTGCCATATTCAATTATCTTTCTTTAGTCTTAATTTTTTTTGACCTGAATGCAACATTTCAAAATGCTGATAGCTTTCTTCTTGATACTTTTTTTTTTTGCCTTCAGTGACACTGCTCTCTCCTGGTTTTCTTCCCATCCCTCTGACAAATCTTGGTCATCATCAGTTCCTCTTCTTCCTCTCACTTTCTAAATGTGATTGTTCCCTATAGCTTTTTACTCAGAACCTCTTTTCTTTCTACAACTCTTGGACTTCTTATCTGCTCCCATGAGATCAGTTATCATTTGTTTGTAAATAATACCTTCAACCCTAACTTCTCCCACATGATTAGAAAAGGAGGTGGGTTACTTATGGAGCAAAGGCAAAAGAAAACACATGGACAAAGTGATGCTCTGGTACCCAAGAAATGTAAGAAGATCTAGAAGAAAGTATCCAGCATGTTGGAGAGATTCTCTGCAAATGAACTATGTGGGAAGACGTAGCTAAGAATCACAAAAGGTGAGAAGGGTTGGATGAGGGTATAATCTGCAACACAAATGAGATCATGGATCTGGTAAAGTACTAGAGAAAAGTAAACTGTTCCCTGAGCCAATGTCCTGGAACGCAGCTCAACTGTATTCCTAAGTGCCAGTTATAACAGATTACTTGATGCCCTTGGAATATTATTTTTCCAAAGAAGCTGTACCCTTCAAATCTACTTCCCTAAAAGAAGGTGGTGGGGAGAAGGAAAAGAATGTGATGAACAAGGAGAAAACATTATGAAGATGATGTAGAAGACTTGGGAACTGGGAAGAAGGCTTGAATCTGAGGAAGGGGAATTTGGGAGAATTTGGGGAGAAATTGAGGGAGGATAAGGGCTTAAACTTAAAGAGAAGTATTAGACCTGAAGATGAAGAAGATCGCAAATAGAAGGATCTGAAGAGGCAATGTAGAAAGAGGAATAGAAGGGAAAAGGTCAAAAGTCTGAGAAGAGGAAGGACTTAGAAGAGGCAGTTAGGTGATTCAATAGATGGAGAGCCAGGCCTGGAGAAGGGAGGTCCTGGTTTCAAATCTGGCCTCACACACTTCCTAGCTGTGTGATCCTGGGCAAGTCACTTAATCCCAATTGTCTAGCCTTTACTGCTCTTCTACCTTAGAACTGATACTTAGTTTAATTTAATTAATTCTAAGACAGAGGTAAGAGTTTAAGTTGTTTTATTTTTTTAAAGAAGGAAAAGGACAGAAAGAAGAGGACTTAGGTGGGGAAGAAGGCATCAAGACAAAGTAAGAAAAATAAATTGGTAAGACAAAATAGAGGTTAGTTAGGGAGATGAAGTAGGAAGAGGTGGATGATGTGCTGGAGAGGGCATGAGGACAGTGAAAACTCTGGAGATAAAGATACCCACAAGTTCTTTAATGTGAAAATAAATTAAAAAAAAAGATATGAAGAGACAGGAGGGAATTCTGACCTGTGCTTTCCTGATACAATACATTTAAAGCCCTTTTGAAACTTTAAAGCACCTTATAAACATGATTTGCTGTTATTATCCAGAGGTGCTGTCAAAGATCCAGCTAGGGTCATGTAAAAAAGAGGCAAGTTGGGGGCAGCTGGGTAGCTCAGTGGATTGAGAGCCAAGCCTAGAGACAGGAGGTCCTAGGTTCAAATCTGGCCTCAGACACTTCCCAGCTGTGTGACCCTGGGCAAGTCACTTGACCCCCATTGCCTACCCTTACCTCTCTTCCACCTATAAGTCAATACACAGAAGTTAAGGGTTTAAAATAAAATTAAAAAAAAAAAAGTAAAAATAAAAAGAGGCAAGTTGTCATGAGTAATGACCAACTACTGAGACAGTATTTGTTGACTTGTTAGTGGCAAAAGAAAGATCTATTGTTTTCCCAGAGCATCCTACAAGATAAGACAGAATCTTCCAAGATCCAAGGCAGAGGTGAGGTCTAGGCAATGGAAGGTAAGTGACTTGCTCAAGGTCACAGAGTTAGGAAGTGTCTGAGTTCAGATTTGAACTTAGAACCTTCCATCTCTGGACCTAACTCTCAATCCACTGAACTACCAACAGCCCCACAATGTTTTTCTCAAAAAATTTTGTTATATGGGATGGCCCTCTAAGAGAAGAGGAGAGTACTGGAAGACATTCTGGTGATGTAAAAAAACAGAAGACATCGATAAAGATTTTAGGGCTACACTTAATCTTTATAACTTGGAAACATTCCCCTTTGTTTGGTATTAGTCTTTCCATTCTTGCTTTTGTAGTTATTGTGTATAATATATGCAATGGCTCTTTCCTTGGCTGTGCTGACTTTACTCTCTGTCAGATCATATAAATCCCACCATGCTTCTCTGTATTGATCACATTCATCATTTCTTATAGTACAATGATATTCCACTGCATTTATGTTCCACAATTTGTTTAGCCATTCCCACATTTAATGAGCATCAATTTTACTTCCAGACTTTGCTACCAAAAAAATGCTGCTATAATTATTTTCATGTATAAAGGGAATTTCTTTTTATTAATGACCTTTTTGGGGTACAAGCCTGGTAGTATAATCTCTGGATCAAAAGCAACGGAAAAATTAGTCACTTTATTTATGTGATCTCAAATTGCTTTCCAAAATAGTAAAAGCAAATAACTATTACCTATTTCTGGTAATTCATGTGGGTACAAATTATACTGCTGACAGGAATTTAGAAAGCAGTACTAGTGATTACCAGATCTTGGGCAAGAAACTGAAGATTTTAGGGACATAGGCCAATATTTCTTCACTAATACCTGTCCAAAGGCAAGGCATTCAGAAGGAAAAATAAAAATAAAGGAAGGGGAAAAAAGCTAGTTTGAAGGATGGTATTTGAAAAAGTAATGTGGATTTTTGGACCTTGATTTATAATACAAGAATGACTGGCTTCCGGCCAGGGAGATAGTGTACCTGTTATAAAAATAGATTTGCCTGGAGTCTTGTAAATCTGATCATGAGAGCCTTAAACTAAAAGGAAAAGGGAAGGAAAAAACTTCCTACATATAAACACTGAAGTAGAAACCAGAGAGAGTAGCTATTGTGTAAGAAAAATAATAAAAGAGACATTTAAAGGAAATAAAATCTACGAAGAGTCAATCATAAAACCCTAGCCTCAGATGTTTCCAAAGAAATGCACAAAAATGAGAAGCAAGCAACATTAACTTGAGATCCTAATTCGAGGAGGCAAATTTAATTTCACAGATATCATTGAGATTTGGTGGAATGAGAGCCATGACTAGAATAGGCTCTAGAACCGTGATTCCCAAAGTGGGCACCATCGCATTTATCTTTCCTATTAATTGCTATTAAATTTTTTTAAAAATTTATTTCCAGGGGGCTAAGTAATATTTTTTCTGGAAAGGGGGCAGTAAGCCAAAAAAGTTTGGGAAATACTGCAAAGGATATAACTTACTCAGAAAGAAGATGACAGATAAAAGGAATGGTGAAGGATGAGAGAAAGATAGATAAATACTTAAAGGCATAGATATAAAAATATATTCATGTGAGGAAATTCAGGAATTAGAAGAGGGAAGTGTGATGGTCAACCCTATATGAAGGTCAACAGAGAAAGCCCATGTTTCATTTTCTTCCCAGCTATAATTCTGATTCCAGAACTTTGCCATTTTGCCCCCTAAGTGGGTACCTTTTTCTCTCCCATCCCTTGTCCTCCTTTTACATGTTGTCTTCCCCCATTCACATACAAGCTCCTTGAGAATAGAGCTTTTCTTTTTTGTTTTGATTTGTTTCCCTCCTACTTAGCATGGTGCCTGGCATGTGCTAACATATTAGTAAATGCTTTTTCCTTGATATACATACTAATGGACAAACTCTCTAGAGTATCTTTCTAAATGCACATCCTTAGCTGTGTGACCCTGGGCAAGTCACTTTAACCCCCATTGCCTAGCCCTTACCACTCTTCTGCCTTGGAACCAATAGGTGGTATTGATTCCAAGATGGAAAGTAAGGATGTTTTTAAATAAAAATAAATAAATGCATATCCTAATCTTGCCAACAGATGTCATTTATCCAGTTGGTCTTTCCTAGGTAGCTGATCATGCTAGACTCTTTAGGGTGAGTAAGGTTCTCTTTCAGAAGTATCTGTAGTGTTTCTTATTTTATTATAACAATGTCATCCATAGACGGGGGCATCTGAGGGACTTAAGCATCGAAAGAGAATCCCTCCTGAATTTGGATTCCATTCTGGGTCTTCTGCATCACAGGAGAGGACCCCTTTGTCCAAGAGTGCCTCCTTGCCTTCTGGCTTGCCTTATGTCATAGAACAGGATTATTTTTGTGTATTTTTCAAGGAATCTTCAATGTATGTAGGGTATAAGTATAGACCCAAAGAAGAGATATAAGAAGACTCTTTCCTTTTTTGCAATGGTAGCAGGTCCAAAGCATGGACCATTTCCTATATTTTCAGACATTTTTTATGTAAGATGATCAGCTTTGTTGATTATATTTCTCTTCTTCTTCTTTTCTTTTTCTCTCTCTTTTTAAACCCTTACCCTCTTTGAATCAATACTGTGTAGCTAGGAAGTATCTTAAGCCAGATTTGAACCCAGGAGATACTTTCTTGGAAGAGAACTTACCTATGTTTATATGACCCACATAGAGATGCGTATGACTTCTATAAGCCATTTCAGAGATGTAAACTCCTCAGTCAAATTTTAGAGAGTTTTCCTTCCCCCAGAAAAGCCTTTATTCCCTTTTCCCCTTTCAAGGACTTCTGGGTATTGCAGAAATCATTTGGGCAGCAGCTGTGCCTAAACGTGTTTCTCATTTACTCCCAGTAAAGGAATCCAAGTTATTTGAGGGCAAGGATTGTTTTTCATTTTGTCTTTGCATCCCTGGCAACCAGTGGAGTGCTTTGCACATTCAGGTGTTTGATAAATGCTTATTAAATCCAGTTAAGATGTAGCAGAATGTAATGGAAAGCACCAAACTGGAGTCACAGGACCTGAATCCAAATTCTATCCCTAGAACTTACCATCTTTGTGACTTTGGGCTAGATGGTTTCTAAGGACTTTCAAGCTTCTAAGAGCTTTCAAGCTTTGCTTTGATGATCCCATGAACTGACTTGAGTTGAACTGAATTCGTCACCCCTTTGATTTTGCTTCAGTAGAGTAACAAATATATCATAGATCTGAAAGTAACAAAATCACAGAATTATTTTGAGTCAGAGGAAAACTTAGAGATCATTAAGCTCAATTTCCACCAAGTAGAATCTGAAGTCCTGAGAAGGAGCTAGGTGGGAAGAAAGGCAAGCCTGAACAGCCCCTCATTTTACAGATGAGGAAACTGAGTTCTAAAGAGATTTAATGACTTACCCAAGGTCACACAGATGGTCCCAGAGGCAAAATCAAAAGCAGGTCCTCTACTTCTAAATTCAAAGTGCTCTCCCTAAGAGTTACAGGGTGATTGTGAAGAATCTCTGTTCACTTCCCACCTCGACTCCCTTACCACCATCAGTTTAGAAGCTGCTTCTGTCATCCTAACTCATCACCAGCCAGACAACCAAAGTCAGCCCACATTTTAGGACAAGAACAAGACTTATATTTAACATTATTTCCCTAAAACTAATCCACTCCTTGGAGAAACTCTGGGTAAAAGGAAATATAGTACAGAACAAAAATTAGGAAATATTTTGGCAGAACAGATAAATCAGCCTTTGACTTTCTTTTCTTTTCTTTTTAATCCTTACCTTTTGTCTTAGAATCCATACTAAATATTAGGTCCAAGGCAGAAGAGTGGTAAGGGCTAGGCAATTATGGTTAAGTGACCTGCCCAGTGCCCCATAGGCAGTGTCTAAAGCCAAATTCGAATCCAGGCCCTCCAGTCTCCAGACCTGGCTCTATCCAGTGAGTCACCAACCTGCCCCCATTCTTCAACTTTCAATTGTGTATTTAAGAGTGGATTTGTGTGTATGTGTATGTATTTTTTTTTAATCTTTTCAGTTCAAAGTTAGTTTATTCCAAACCTGCTATCTGAAGGTTGGCTTCTTGTCCAATGGTTTATCTGAAAGTAAATAATCTAAGGGAGGGAAAAAGGTAAAGCTCTTGTTTTCAATCAATTCCCTCAAAGAAATTCTTTTGTGGGTGAAAGTTCACTGGATTGTGTGACCGAAAAGACTTTGGAGCGTAACATGGACTTCATTCTTGAATCTGCTCAGGTCTCGGTCAGTCATCCCGTGCTAGCCTCCTTCAGGAGAAGAAGGAACGCTAACACAGCTTGGCTAACCTCACCTGGGTGTTTCATAAGTTGATCTTTGACATCAGTAGAAGTCAATCAAAAAATCATCAGGTTAGCATTTGAGGCATTTATCTAGGCTACAGGAGCAGTGGTGCACAAACTTCAGGAGAGTTGGACTTTGGCAAACAAACCTCCTCAGCTGGGATGGAATGATTTTTTTGAAAAGAAAAAGATAGCTGATTCTTTTTTTTGGGAGGGGGGGAGTGTGGAGGGGGACAGGTAAAGATATTTTATTTTAACAATCATATGTAATAACAATTTTCCATATAAGTTTTCTGAAATTATATGATCCAAATTGTCTCCCTCTCTCCCTTCCCAAAGATGGTAAGCAATTTAATTTGGGTTATACATGTATTATCATGCAAAACATATTTCCATATTGTTCATTGCTGTCAGAGAATACTCATATAAAACCAAAACCTCAAAATAAAATCATAAATAAACCAATGTGAGAAATCATATGCTTTGATCTGCATTCCAACCCCAACAGTTCTTTCTCTGGAGGTGGAGAACATTCTTTTTCCTAAGTCCTTCAGAATTGTCCTGGATCATTGCACTGCTGAGAGTAGCTGAGCCTTTCACAGCTGATCATCCCATAATATTACTGTTCCTGTGTACAATGTTCATCCACAGGATCATTTCAGAAAGAGCTGGAAAGACCTACATGAACTGATGCAGAGTGAAATAAGCAAAACCAGGAGAACATTGTACACAGTAACAAAAAAATCGTGGAATGATCAACTGTGAAAGATTGAGGGCAATTCTGAAGGAATGACAAAGAATCCTATGCATCTCCAGAAAAAGACCTGTTAAGAGTAGGAATACAGATGTTTTGTTTTGTTTTTTCACTTGTTTATTTGAGTATATGTGTTAGGGGGTTGGTTTTATAAGATTACTTACAAAAATGAACAATATGGAAATATGTTTTATGTGATAATACTTGTATAATCCAGATCAGATTGCTAACCATCTTTGGGAAGGAGGAGGGAAGGGAAGGAGGGAAACAATTTAGATCATATAACTTCAGAAAACTTATGTAGAAATTTATTACATGTAGTTGGTAAAAAATGAAAATGAAAATAAAAGAAATGTTAAAAAAAGAAATGAAATCATCCTGTTTATCATTTCATAGACCACAATAGTATTTCATCACCATTATATACCACAATTTTTTTCAGTTATTTCCCAATTGAGGGACATCTCCTCAATTTCCAATTCTTTGTTAACACAAAAAGGGCTACTATAAATATATTTGTACAAGTAGGTCCTCAACCTCCCTTTAAAAAAAATATCTCTGGGATACAGACCTCTAGTAGTGACATTACTAGATCAAAGGATATGCACTGTTTTACAGCCCCTTGGGCATATATCCAAATTGCCCTCCACAATGGTTGAATCACTTTATAACTCTACCAACAATGCATTAGTGTCTCAGTTTGTCCACATCCCCGCTAACATTTATCACGTTCCTTTACTGTGATATTGGCCAATCTGACAGGTGTGGGGTAGTATTTTAAGAGTTGCTTTTATTTGCATTTCTCTAATCAAAAAGTGATTTGGGACATTTTTTCATAAGATTATTAATAGTTTTTATTTCTCCAACTGAAAACTACTTGCTCATATCCTTTGACCATTTGTCAATTGGAGAATGGCTTGTATTCTTATAAATTTGACTTAGTTCTCTATATATTTGTGTAACATGGAAAAGGGCAGGGTGGAATTCCTGCAAGATACAGGGTCAAGCCTCAACCCAGAATTCCAGGGCCCCCCCCTAAAGAACTCTGGATGAGGGCCAGTTTGGGGCAGTTAAGGGCAGTTGGTTCCTGGGGGTTGAGATGAGCAGATCATTCTGCTTGCTGATCCCAGTTCTTGATTGCTTTGAAGACCTTGTGGCAAAAGCCTTTTTGGTTCTACCCAGAAGCTAGCCTGTTTAGCTGAACTAGACCTTTCCAGCAACAGCACAATTGTTATTTAATTATTTAGATATTAGAAGTGATTAATTATAGGCTTTGAGGGAAAGCTAGATATAAAGGCTACCTCTCCCTCCTAGGGGGAGGGGATGTTCCAACCTAACAGTTTACAGCTTCCCAGACCTGATTTTACCTTTTGCTCAAACCTCCCATCCTTCCCTTCCTCTCTTATCAGTAAACCTTCATCTTTTGGGAGTTGTGCCTGACTATTATTTTGGGGAATACTCACATCCATCTTCAGCTAAGTTTCCTTCAGCTGAGTGACCCATACAAGTCAGATACTCCTTCTGTCCCTGATAATTACATGACATCAAGCTTCTCCTATTTTCCCCTAGTCAAACCTGTGGGGAAATAAGTTGAGAAAGTTATATCTTAAGGAGATTAGCTTAGCCTAGCCTTGCCAGAAGATATCAGACTAACCACCATTTCCAACTGATCTCTAACTACTTGGTGGGAGGGGTGAGTGTATAAGGAGTACTCAGCCAGCTTGTGCCCCTCCCTTCTCACTCTAGCCTGTCATTGGGGGAGGAGTGATTCCAGCAAGTTACTGAACACTGGCATATCTTCAGCTTCCCAAATATCTCTGTTAAAATCAATATAACAGGGGGCCAGCTGGGTAGCTCAGTGGATTGAGAGTGAGGCCTAGAGATGGGAGGTCCTAGATTCAAATCCAGCCTCAGACACTTCCCAGCTATGTGACCCTGGGCAAGTCACTTGACCCCCATTGCCCACCCTTACCACTCTTCCACTTATGAGCCAATACACAGAAGTTAAGGGTTTTAAAAAATTTTTTTTAAATCAATATAACAATTTGACAAATGAGACCTTTATCCCAGTTTGTTGTTTTCCTTCTAGTCTTTGTTACATTGGATTTGTTTGTATAAAAACGTTTACATTTAATATAGTCAGAATTATTCATTTTATATCTTGCAATGTTCTCTATCTCTTGTTTTGTTATAAATTCTTCTTTTCTTCATAGATCTGACTGGTAAACTGTTCTATGTTCCCCTAGTTTATTTATATGTTCACCCTTTATGTCTAAATCATATAGTCATTTTGGCCTTATCTTGGTATAGGGCAGTGATGGAGAACCTTTTAGAGACGAAGTGCCCAAACTGCAACCCCCACACTGCATATGAGCCCCCCACCTTACCCCAGATGGGGGAGGGAGGAAGTGCTCCCATTGGGCTGCTGGGCAGAGGGGTGGGTAATGGGAGAAATGTTTTCAGGCCCACGTGGAGAGAGGGAAGGGAGCAACCCCCTCTGGCACATGTGCCATAGGTTCATAACATGGGTATAGGGCATGAGATACTGGTCTGTATTTAGCTTCTACTATACTGTTTTCCAATTTTCCCAAAAGCCTTTTGTCAAATAGTGAGTTCTTATCCCAAAAGCTGGGATCTTTGGGTTTATCAAATGCTAGATTGCTAAGGTTATTTACACCTAATCTATTCCTTTGATCCACCATTCTATTTCTTAGTCAGGACCAGATTGTTTTGGTGATTACACCTTTATAGTACAGTTTGAGATCTACTACTGCTAGGCCATCAAGGTTCTTTCCTCTATCTCCTTGCCAGAACGATTCACTTAATCAATCGTAATTCAATTCAACTCAATTCACAAACATGTTTCAAGTCAATCCAAACATTTATTAAGGACCATCTATGTAAAAGGCATTCTGCTAACAGCTGAGAAAACTTAAAACTCAATATTCAAACAGATCTCTGATATCTTCCATTTTGGAGTTCCTTCCTGCAATCCATGACTGATCATCCTATGCGATTCTCCTCCATATTCTTCCAAAAGTTGACCCAACAGGTCTCTAAGAAGCTAAAGGCCTTCTTCACTTTCTCCCAACAGTGTGAGAATACCAATGAAATTTGCTGGCTGGCTGGCTGCCCACCTGTCATCTTTTATACTTGACATCAGTCTGGTCCATCTTCCCTTTCTATAATGCAATTCTTATATGATCTTAGTTTTCCTTAGTTATATGTTATAGCCTGTTCACACATACCATGTCCCTTCTGTATGATAGTCAACTTGGGTTCCATCTTAATATTATTTAGCAAAGCCAGTAAGATGGTGTTTGCATTAAAAAAACTGGCCTTTCCTCTTACAGGAAGCTTAGGATCAATAAAAAGAGTTTTGATGTTTCCGAAAAATAACCTACTCTCCTTCTCCTTTTTTGACTCTGGCTTAGATTGTTGTCTTTCTGTACTGACTGTCCCCATCACATAGATTATTGGATAAGCTCTTTTTGGTATCCATTCATCTTTATTTGGAAATCCGGACAATAGACGTTCTTCATGCCTTTGATCTTGCCAATATGGATGGAAATGCCAAACTCCTTTGAGGAATCACAGACCTTTTCCAGGAGGTTCTGCAAGATCTTCAGGCTTGGTACAATCAATAGGATATCATCCACAAATAGAAGGACCTTATTATCCCCAGGGAAGCCCCTCCTTGATATGGAATCTGTCTGGGATCTCCTCTAATCACAGTGAATCTTGTTGCTTGTCCCTCCTGATGTTTGTTATTAGAAGATGATTGAACAGAGGATTATTTCTGTTGTATCCTCCCAAGATGACATAGAATGATCTTGATGTATGGGTAAGAGAGATCTAGCTGTTAAAAGAAGGAAAAAAACCCTTTCCCCCACCCCCATAATCAATAAATAACAGGCCTCAGGGAATATTACATTCTCTAGTCTTTCTGTAGGAGCTGGGGCTAGAAAAACAAAAAGGAAACATTCTGCTCTCTTAAAGCATTTACCATTCTACAGATCACAAACTATTTTTATTACAATTGTATGGTGATGGATAAGAAGGGGCCCCGTCTAAATAATAGCTAACATTGATATAGTACTTTAAAGTTTGTAGAGTTCTTTACACATATTGTCTCATTTCAGCCTGATAAGATTATAAAGTATGTGCTATTGATAATCAAGACAGAATGGTACAGTGGAAAGAGCAGAATCTGAAGTAGGAGGACCTACGTTTCGATTCTTGTTCTGCTACTTATAAGGTTACCTGTGTGACCTTGGTTAAGACACTTATCTTCCTATGGCTACAGTTTTACCATCTATGAAATGAGGAGGTCAGATAAGGTGGCCTTTAGGGCTCCTTTCAAGTCTGACTTCTTGATTTTCTAATCTATGATCTTGAGTTCTGATCAAATTGTAGAAAATTGTTCAGGGGAGTCCCTAATCAATCACCCCCTTACAAGGTACAAAGGCATCTTGGGGTATAAATGACTTATAAATTGAGTTAGAGATAAGCAGATAGTCAGGAGTCTACTGGTAAATGTTTGACAATGAGTTCTCCCCAAAATAAATAGGACACACTTTCACATTTAACCTCTGCTACTAACATGTTCTCCCTCACTTTCGTAAGACTGTCCAATCACCAAAACAATAAATCAGGCTCCAATTGGTAGTGTTTGCCAGTTTCCAAGGTGTAAACGCTCATTCTGGAAACTTAACAATTGACTTTCTAGAATAAAGGCAACCGGTTCCAGCACATCTCAGTCCTTTTGCCCTTATTACTATTTCTACCCTCCAGCTCAAGACGGGAGCTATTTCTTTCATGTCCCCTTGGTCTCTGGGAAAACAGAATTCTTTGCATTTGGGGTCTAAGACCGCCCTTTACTTCCAGGTCAAAGCCTTGTTCTTCAAAAGCACCAAAATGTTGGTTTCTTGTCTCTTTTGGTTTCTGATTCCAAAATTTCTCTGATGACTGTGGGAGTAGAAACACAGAAGAAAAATAACTGCCTGATCACATGGGTTGATGGAGATATGATTGGGGATGTAGACGCTAAACGATCACCCTAATTCAGATATTAATAATATGGAAATAGGTCTTGATCAATGACACATGTAAAACCCAGTGGAATTGCTCATTGGCTATGGGAGGGGGGAGGGAAAGAACATGAATCATGTCACCATGGAAAAATATTCTTAATTAAATAAATAAAGTTTAAAAATAATTTCTCTGACAAAGATTCTTCCTTCTCTAGATGTGTCTGTGGACTGATCTTGAATACAAAACTAGTCATTTTTTGAGTGAATCATTTCTTCTTTTCTGAGCCCACGATTTCCCCAGAATCCTGAAGTTTCATCACTACTCTTTCCATACCAACTGCAGGCTTCTATTGATTCGTATTATCATACTTGTTTCAAACATATCTCACAGGATCATAGATTTATTTTAATTTTTCTGATTATTTTTTATTTAAATAATTAATTTAGAATATTTTTCCACGGTTACATGATTCACATTCTTTCTCTCCTCCCTCCTGGAACCGACAAGCAATTCCACTGGGTTTTACATGTATCATTGTTCAAAACCTATTTCTCCATTATTAATATTTGCAATGGAGTAAGGGTCTTAGAATTAAAATGGAAAGGAACCCTAAAAGTCATTAAGTCCAACCTCCTCTCAGGCCTTGAAAGATTAAGTGACTAACTTGGGGTCACACGGTTAGTAAGTGTCTAAGCCAAGTTTGAACACAGGTTCTGGAACTTGAGGACTAGCACTCTATCAGCCACACCATATTGCCATGGAACCAATCTTTGGGTTTTTTAAATCTAATTACAGGGGCAGCTGGGTAGCTCAGTGGATTGAGAGCCAGGCCTAGAGACAGAAGGTCCTAGGTTCAAATCTGGCCTCAGCCACTTCCCAGCTGTGTGACCCTGGGCAGGTCACTTGACCCCCATTGCCTACCCTTACCACTCTTCTGCCTTGGAGCCAATACACAGTATTGACTCCAAGATGGAAGGTAAGGGTTTAAAAAAAAAAAATCTAATTCCACTTCCACTTCAACCAGATCAGAATCTCTTAATCTAACCATAATTTTTTGGGGAGAAAAAGATTTTGTTTTGCTTTGTTTTTCCCCCCAGGCATCTTTCTGTACTAAGGACAGAACATTATTATTATCAATCTAGGCACTTTTTTAAAAGGAAAAAAAATTTAATTAATTTAAAATCTTAAAATCTAATTAAATTTGATTAAAAAATTTTAATTGACAAGCATTATTTCCTCCCTCTACTCCTATAAAAGAGAAAAAAAGGAAAAGAAAACCTTGATGATTTCTTAGAGTAGATCTTACGTGGGATGCTAAGACTTTCTTTCCTTCTTCGGTGGGCTATTCCTAAATGCTAGATTTGAGAGTGAGTCTATAGTCGCATCTTTAAGGGGAGAAAGGCTAGGGACGCTACCTGTGATGACCTTGGGACCAAGGTTGGAAAGATTTTCTACAATGCAAGTCGGGACCTTCCCTGCAGCTGATAACTTTTAGGAAGTTATCTAAAAGGCTGAGATATTATTAACCAGCCCAGGTTAACTCACCTGGCCATTATTTGGGGAGGCAAGATTTAAACTTGAGTCTCTTGGATTTGGAGGCTACCATACCTTGCAGGAGTAAATAGTACATTAATTTGGTGTTTCTCAAAATCATGGAACCCCTTAGGGTCAGGCAGGATTAGCAGGCTTAGAAGCTTCTGGCTAAGGACTGGTCCTACCTGCCCCAAATCAATAAGGCTTTTATGTACTCTGGCTGCTCCTAAGAATTACCATTGTTCCCAAAGGCCACAGAAGACAGAAGAGAAAGTTGCCCAACATCACACCTGGAGAAGGATTATGGTGAGAGTACTAAAGTGTATGTTTAACCCCACCAGCCACATCCAGGACTTCTGGAATGCCTATGAGTGGCTTTGGCCATGCCTCTTTACAATTTGGCTTTCTGGAAATTAAGCAGCAAAATATAATTTGTGAAATGTTTGAATGAGAGAGAGTATAACGAATCACTCAGTTGTGTGACCCTGGTTGAGTCACTTCATTCCATTGTGCCTTGTTTTCTTCATTTGTAAAAAAAAAAGTGCCAATAATAATATCTGTACTCCCTACTTCATATGAGAGAGAGTGTGGCATGATGGATAGAGAACTGGCTTCTAATTCAGGAAGACCTAAATTTAAATGTTCCTTCTGATATATATTGGTCAACCTGGGAATATAATATCTTAATAACGTTGTTTCTGGAGGAATGATATAAGCTTGGTACATGGTATATGACTTCTCAGGAGCTCCCTTTGTCACTAAATTCATAGATTGGGTCCTCCTTAAAAACAAACCAACCTCATAAAATTGTTGGTGAGAAGGAGCATCTAGGTGCTTTAGTGGATAGAGGTCTGGACCTTGAGTTAAGAGGACCTGAGTTCAGATCTAGCTGTGTGACCCTAGGCAAGTCACCTAACCCCCATTGCCTCTTTTCTTTCTTGGAACCAATACTTAGTATCAATTCTAAGATGGAAGGTAAGAATTTTTTTTAAAAATCATTGATGAGAAGAGTATTTTGGAAATTTTAGAGTGGCATGCAAAGTTATGGTATAATTATAGTTATTATTATTACTATGTAACTTTATAATAATAGCCAGCAGTTATACAGTATTTTATGGTTATATTGTCATAATAGAATAATATTATTATACTGTTATATATGATAATTATATATTATATCATGTTATATATTATATACATAATACATTGTTATATGTTGTATACATAATATGTTATATTATAATATAGAATAACATTTTATTGTGTGTTAAATATATTATAAAATGATGGCAATAATAACAATAATAATAGCTACCATTTATATGGCACATTAAGGTTTATAAGTGCAGCAGATAGAGCAACTGGGTCTGGAGGCAGGAAGACCTGAATTCAAATCTAATCTCAGATACTTACTAGCTAAAGAACTCTGAGCAAGTCACTTAACTCTGTCTGCCTCAGTTTTCTTAACTGTAAAATGATCTGGAGAAGGAAATGGCAAAACCACTCCAGTAGCTTTAACAAGAAAATCCCAAAGAGGGTCACAAAGAGTCAGACACAAGTGAAAAACAACTGAACAACAACAACAAGGTTTGCAAAGTATTTTACAAATATTATCTCATTTTATCATTTTATTGTTACAATAATCCTATGAGGTAGGAGCTTTTATTCCCATGATAAGGAAATGGAGGCAAACAGAAGTTAATAGACTTGCCCAAAATTATATAGCTAGTAAGTGTAAGTATTTGAGGTTGGAGTTGAACTCAGGTCTGCTTAACTTCAGGAGCAGTGCACTATCTATTGTCTCATGAAAGGAAATAAGATAACTTCATTTTGATCAAATGTACAATAGTGAGAATCAAGTCTGAACTGGGGTAGGATGTACTATAGTAGATGGAGCACTGGGTCCTTGGAATTATAAGAGTCCAGCAACCCAAATTCAAGTCCTGGCTGTTCCCCTCTTTCTAAATGGATCATCTTGGATGGATAATTTCATTTCTTCAGATCTCAGTTTTCTAGTCTATAAAACGAGCCTCAGTTAATAAGGGGTATGAGAGTTCAGAGGAAGAACCACTGACATCTGGATCAAGAAAGGGAGGGAGGAAGGATTTGAACTTGACCTGGAAGAATAAGCTTCAGGGATGAAAGGATCAGGACATTGAATATCAATAAATAGGAGGCTGATAGCCAAGATAGCTAGGGAGTTAACACAAATTGATAAGATTAAGAGCTATTCCACAACTGACACATGGTCAAAAGGTAGAAATGTCATTCTCAGAATGGTAAACTACTTACGCTTTGCTAGTGGTTTGGAACAAAGGGGATGTGGAGGGATGGGATGCTAGGAGGACTAGCACCTAAAAGAGCTGTGAGCTCTTTTTCTTTTAGGGCTGCTCATCCACCTTTGGTATCTACCTTTTACCCAGCTCTAGTCTGTAGATCCAGGAAGCTGTAGCATGCAAAGCAACCACACCTTGGCAAAACCATTTAGGTAGGTGGGTTGAGGATGACCAACAGCCCTCAAGTTTTTTGGTGAGTTAAAGGGATGTCTACCACAAGCATGGGGTGGGGGGAACTTCCTTCAGTAGAATGGGTGGAGGGAAATAATTTGTTCCAATAGCCATGAAGACAGCTGAAGCAGGCACTCTAAAGCACTTACAGCTTGTTCAGACATGGAACTTGTGGTAGTCATCCACTGCATCCTGGGCCATCTCCAGTTGTCCTGACTTTTGTTTTGCTCCTGGACTTCTATGACCCTGCAAGAGAGAGTGAGGCTGATAACTTTGTTCAATTCTGCCTCACTTAAATCCAGCTCATGTGCAAGTCCAGACATCACATAGTCCTTTTCAAAAAGAAAGATAAATAATATGTGATTATATCAAAGTCCCTAATAAAGTTTATAGTCACCTTAGGGTCCTAATCATCTTAATTAGTGACTGACTACATCTGAGCCCATTACTCCAGACTACAGGTCAAGATTTGTCTTTACCCACCACCCAGCCATCCATCTAGGCTTTCTTGTACTTTTTATGCTGATGTATCTTCCCTCCTTCCCATTATCATTTATTGCTGTGGACAAAGTAATAAAATGAATAGGACCATTAAAATTTTTTTTTAGATAGCCCCTACTATATGCCAGGCACTGTGCTCAGGATTTTACAAATTTGTTTCTCACAATGACCCTTGGAAGGATGTTCTATTATTATCCCCATTTTACCGTTGAAGAAGCTGAAGCAAATAGTTTTTATGTTCCATTAGTTTTGGAAAGGGAGTCAGTTAACATTTGTTCACCATCCCATGACTGCCTAAACCAAAACTCTCTCCATCATATATGTTATCCACTATTAGAATGTAAATTCTTTGAGGGCAAAGACTCTGTCTCTTTATATTTGTATCCCCTGTCGGTAGCCTAGTTCCTCACATATAGCAGGCACTTAATAAAGGCTTTTTCATTTATTTGAACTGGGAAAGGGTTTAACCCAGAGTCCATTCCATAGATTACTGAGCTCATTCCTTGGCGACTTTCATGGAAACATTTCATTTCATCACAGAAGGATATGGATGCTTTAAGATGGCAAAACAATCGCACCTTATAGACCAGTGATTCCCAAAGTGGGCGCCACTGCCCCCTGGTGGGTGCTGCCGCGATCCAGGGAGGCAGTGATGGCCACAGGTGCATTTATCTTTCCTATTAATTGCTATTAAAATTAAAAAAAAAATAATTTCCAGGGGGCTAAGTAATATTTTTTCTGGAAAGGAGGCGGTAGGCCAAAAAAGTTTGGGAACCATTGTTATAGACCTTTATACGAAAAGAGCTGGTGACTCATTAGACCTTAAAAAAGGGAGTATTTTTGTGCTCTGCCTTGATTCTCTTCCCTTCTGCTAAACATAGTTCCAGTCTTTAAACCTCCCTGGGAGGAGTAGGAACAGAGCTAGTGTCCTTTCTCCCCATCTAGCAGAAATGGTGAACTCCAAGCACATAGACTAGCTAAAGCTATGTGAATTGCCCCAGGTCACCCAGGTAAGGGAATAAGCAGCACCATGTTGGATTTGATTTGCCTCTGTAGGCTTAGTAAGTCTGAGCCTGGGTCTGTTTCAAATGTTTTAGCTCTTTCCTAAATATAGATGACTGAACAGAATTCTTGATATAAACCTAGCTAGCCTCAGAGGGGCAGCCTGGTGAGTTTGGGAGGTCCTGCTTTCTTGAGGTCCTTGATGGGAGCTAACCCATAACAGGAGTGTCAGCATTAGAGAGGATGACCACTGAACAGGAGAGGAGCTCAAACCACTGGCCTGGCTTGCCATTAGTCAGGGACCTGGAGGCAACCAACTCTCTGGCAGTGTAGAGCTAGAGGGAAAGGTAAAATACCTGTTCAACAGTCCCACAAACTGCATGGTGTCTTGATGTTTTAAGTATCAGCCTTTTGGTAGAGGACGGTTTTATGACTGTGGCTACCTTCTACATCTTCTGTCAATGTGTTTTTGTGGATCTTATGTGTGCTTCTTTTGTGGAGATTAAATAAATAACTCTCCAAAATTTGATCTAGGGTGTACACTGAGCACCTTTCTTCTCTCTTTGGGGAGACTTTGGACATTTAAGCTTTCGGTAATTTACCTCAAAAATTTCAAAATGGGAGTCTAAAGAACCAAAGACAATGAGACAAGAGACAATGAGACCTCACATTTCAGAGGACCAGAATACCCCGGATTTGAATCTGATCACCTTGAGTGTGGGTCCAAAGCAGAGGACACCTTAGTGGAAAAGAGGCAGCAACAATATCTCAGATCCTTGGGTCCAACAGCAGTTATTATTATTATTAAACTTTCATCCATTCAGCAACCACTATTTAGGGGTGTGTGAGGTATGGAGAGATATGATTCCATTCCTGCCATCATGAAATATAGACTCTCAGGGGATGTGACAAATACACTAGTAACTAAAATACAAATTTGTACATAGCAAGTGTAAGATGGATACAAAAAAGCACTTATGTGAATTAGGTTGGGAAAACTCATTGCAAGGGTGGGCTTCCTCAAGGAGGCAGCAGTTGAGCAAAGGCATCTTCTTCAAGGGTTGTAGTGACCCTAGGATTTAGAGCTGGGAGGGACATCTAAGAACATCCAGTGGTTCAACCTTCTTTTATAGGTGAGGAAACTGAGGCCAGTGGGCAAAGTGATTTGACTGGGGTCATGCAGATGATAGGTCAGTGCTGATTGGAATCCAGATTCATCTGACTTTAAGTCTAATAGTTTTCCCATATCACCTGCTACCAGGAAGTGGCCATAATGAAATATAAATCTTGTTTGTTTCTTTACCCAAAAAAAATAAATAAAATTAACTGTAAAAATGAACAGGAACTGATACTTTGAACCTCAATAAATATACATTGTAGGGCGATCTCATTTTCTGAGAAACTATTTCTTCTCCCTCTTTAATCTTTTTAAACATCCTGTGATGTAAGCTCCAGATTTATCTACAGCAGGAAGACTAAGATAGTAACCATCCAAACCTCAAAAGAATTTGGATATGTCTTATAGTGATCTTGAATCCCCTCCCTACCAACACACTGATTCTTATATTTTTTTTCAATTATACTAACATTATTTTTCTTTTTTTTTTTGTTTCAAAGTTTTTGCCAGGTCAGAGTTTTCCCTCAGGAGGGTTTCTTGAATAATAATAGCTGAAATTTATGTAGGATTTAAAGATGTCCAAAGTGCTTTAAAAAAAATGATCTCATTTAATACTCACAAAAACACTGGTAGGTAGGGGTAATTATCCTCATTTTACAGATGAGAAAACTAAGGCAAGTAAAGAGGGTAAGAACTTTCCCAGAGTCTCACAGCTAATAAATGCCTGAGAACTGAAGAGACAGCATAACCTTCTTGTGGTTATTTCAGTTCTTCTCTATTTGGGGTTTATAAAACTGGGAGGAAAGGGCAGCCAGGTGGCTCCCTGGTGAGAGTACTAGACTTGAAATCAGGAAGACCTAAATTCAAATTCGTCCTCAGATACTTACTAGAAATGTTTCCTCAGGCAAGTCATTTAATCTCTCAGCCTTAGTTTCCTCATCTGCTAAATGAGAATAATAGCAACTATCTCACAGAGTTATTGCGGAACATAACATGAAGTAGTGTATGGAGAAAAAAAATAGATTGAAAGATGATAAAAGGGAGACTCAGTCTTCTCCCATGCTCAACTTTTCCTAAGAACACTGCCATTTGGAGTAGGCTTCTTTAAACAGTTTTGATAAGGTGGTTTTCTTTATCCCCTTTATTTACTGACTGTAACCAAACCACACTGGACATGCCTAATCTTAGGAAGCTAAGTAGGGTGAGATCTAAGTAGTACTTGGATGGAAAACCATCTGCGAATCCTGTGAATCCTGAGTGTTAAAGCTTTAACTTTTTTAGTCTGGTGGAAACTAGGTATAGATCAATATCTCACACCATATACCAAGATAAGATGAAAATGGGCACATGATATATACCAGAAGAGAGATAATATAAATTAAGAAATCAGAGGGAAGTACTTTCTTTTTACAAAATATATTTTTTATTTATTCATATTTCTCAATTATATGTAAAAAAATTTATAATTCTTTTTTTTTTAATTTTCAGTTTCAAATTATCTTCCTCTTTCTTACCCTTCCTCTCACCTCTTTAGGATTCATTTTCACAAAGAACTATTAGACTACCTCATAATAGTGTGAAAGTGACTCTGGGTTCTTCAAAACTAAACCAGAGGAAGTCAAGCTAAGGAATATGGAAAGGTTCAACATAATCTGTTTTCTAAGGACAAACTTAGCTAATTACTAAGAGACACATCACCAAACAACTCACCAACAGATATTTTTTTAAAATTTTGGTCATGAAACAAAGATAAAAAATAGTCCTCCACCCTGTGAGGCCCTTTACACTTCTAAAGTGCTGGTAATATTGAGTGGTGACATAGAAATTAGAGAAAGCACAAAGAATCATAGTTTTAGACCATTCACAAATTTTAACTTGGTTATTGTTACTCTAAATGTAAGATCACTTTCCAATAACCAACGTGGATGTATTGCTGGAGGAAGTGAGTCATATCAATCTTGCAATCTTGGCATTTCTAGCTATAAATGAGGAAGAAGGAGAAGCAAAATGGAAGAATCACTCCAAGATACATCAGTAGGAGAGGCAAAGAGAAGAGTTGGTAGAGGGAATTTGAGCTTATAACTAGAAGCTCCAAAAATAGTCTTTCATGGTACATTTGGTCATCATCTATTATAGTACTGATGATGAGTATTTGAAAAAAAGACTATCATGAAAATAATTTCAACTTATAAATCAACATCAATTATTAAGGATGAAATGGTGGAGAAATTTTATTAAAAACCTGATTAGACTCCACAATCAAACCAACATATTTGGTATGTTGGAGTGTAAGAGATAGTGAGGGGTCCAGGATAACTTCTAGTTTGTGAGTGTGAGTAATAGGGAAAATATGAGGGACAAGAGGGTTTAGAGGTAAAGATAATTATTCCTGTTTGAGACATATTGAGTTTAAGATGTCTGCTGGACAATCCCAAAGGACTTGTGATGAAAAATGCTATTCATCTCCAGAGAAAAAACTGATGAAGTCTGACTAAGATAGAAATATACCATTTTCACTTAATTTCCTTCATTTTAAGAAGGTGTCATGTTGTCTTTTTTTACAACATGATAAATATGGAAATATGTTTTGTATGATAGCACATGTTTTACCAATATCAAATTGCTTACTGTATCAGAGAAGGGGGAGTAGAGGGAAAAGGGAGGTAATTTGGAACTAAAAATGTTAGAAAATGAATACCAAAAATTATTTTTACGTGTAATTGAGAAAAAAAAACATTATTGAAGAGGAAAAAAAAGTTGTACTGTATGATTGTGATGGAATACTACTGTACTATATGGAATAATAAAGGAGATGGTCTCAGAAACCCAGGAAGACACATGAAGGGATGCAAAGTGAAGTGAGCAGAACCAGGAAAAGATTATAAACAGTACAGTAATATTGTAATGACAATCAACTATGAAAGACTTAGCTACTCCGAATCAATGCAATGATCCATGAACATTCCAAAAGACTCATGATGAAAAATCCTGTTTACCTCCAGAGAGAATTTATTGAACTCTGAGTACAGATTGAAACATTTCTTCACTTTTTTCATGCTTTTTTTTGCAACATGGATAATGTGGAAATGTTTTGCATGACTTCACATGAATAATGGATATCATATTGCTTGCCTTCTCAATGGGTGGAGAAGGGAGTAGAGGAAGGAAGAGAATTTGGATTTCAAAATTTAAAAATTGAATGTAAAAAAACTCCCATCAATTAACCTTTACAAAGGGATATTTACTGAAAAGACACAGTTGGAAGAGAAGTACAAACATTTCTCTCCAACCTAAGAAAACACTCTCCCTGATAGCACCTAGGTCCTTGGAGAGAGTGGGCTCAAACTCAAAGCAGTTTCTATACAGCACCCTTCCAAGATTACTGTTAAGGGCAACATGACTAGAATGGTTAGATGAGTTTGCATCTTGGCTACTGGTAGGCTGTGCCAAGCAGATTGCTTGGGACTGGTCCTCCCCATCTGCCTTCTGATGAATCTTGGCATGGTCCCCAGCTCCCTGATTCCTGGTGGCTTTCTCTCTTGATCTTTCAAAAGTCACAAGGTCATAGCCATTTCTGAATTCCTTTATTAAAAAACAACAACAACAAACAAACTAACAGAAAGAACATATATAACAGAGACAAAAACAATAGAGATCTCTGAGTTCTCAGCTACGGTCTGACTCTGGGTAAAGAAAGGTCTGACTGACACTCTTCCGGAACCTAGAAGCCTACTACTGTACCTCATCCTCTTTCTCAGATGTCAGCCACCCTAGAAAGAGATAGTTTCATTTTGAACAGTAAGTGCCTTTCGAATGTACCCTAGTTCTGAAATAACAGTTAATTGAGAATCCATCTCTTCATGGCTTGCTTGGTAGAGTCAAACTAGTTATAAAATTTCTGTGTCTGCTCCAAATCAAGGAGCTGGGTACTTCCATTACTTCCATTAGATGTGACCATACTTTCCAGAAGCAGACTCCCCAGTTTCTTTCATGTGGAGATTATATCAGCCAAACATAATAAACTTGGTCACACTCCTCCATTCCTCTTCTTCTCCCCATCCCCTTACATTAATCAGGGTACATTGGCTAGATGGGTAGAGAATCTGATCTCCTTAAATTTCCTGTCTTTCTGGTTCAAAATCATTTGCATGCTAAGCCAGAAAGGATCTTAAGAATTTATAGCTCTAAGAAAGATGGTTGTCAGGATCAAAGAACTGTGATCTGCTCCTCAGATCCAAGGATTGAAAAGTAAAAAAAAAAAAAAAAAAAAAAAAAAAAAAGCTTAGCCTGGGAGAATTCTACCTGGATTTTGTTATGTAGATGTATCAGCTATGACTAGAGTTATCAACCAATCCTTACCCTAGAGAGGTTTTCTAGTCACTATATCCTAGTAATATAGGAGCTGAGATTGCCAGCAGTTATTCCTGAAAATATGAAACCCAGAAGCTAGTAGAAGAGAGCATTTGGCCCCAACACTATATTTCCAGCAATCCCAACATAGACATTATTTAAATCATCCAGCAGAAACAGAGGAATGTTTTCACTTGGCTAAAATGAATCTCATTCAGTCTTCACAAAGTCGGTTATCCAGATGTTATTGTCCCTGTTTTACAAATAAGGAAACTCCATTGGCTTGGAGAGTGAGGTACCCCTCTAGTGAGCAAAGGAATTGAAATTCCTGTCTAAGTTTTCTAATTCTAAATCTAGTGCTCTTTCTAATATTCCATGTTGCCTTCTTGGATTTATTTACAAATATGATTCCTATTAATCTTATCAATTTAATTCACCCCAATAAATGTTTGTTTTATCTAGATACAAGACCACTTCCCTTTCATTCTTTTCTTAACCCTTTATAATTTGGCTTCTAACCTTATAATTCCAAGAAACTGCTTTCTCCAAAGTTACTAATGATCTCTCAATTGCCAAATCCAATGACTTTTTCTCAGTCCTCATCCTCCTTGATCTCTCTGAAGCTTCTGATACTGCGGATCACTCTCTCTTCCTTGATGTTCTTTTCTCTCTGACTTTTCCATCCACTACTGGTTGTCCACCTATCTACCTAACCTTTCCTCTGTCTCCTTTGTTGGATCATCCTCCAGATTACATTCTCTAATTATAGGCATCCCTCAGGGTTCTGTCCAGGGTCATCTATTCTTCTCCCTCTATACTACTTCCCTTCGTGATCTCATCAGGATTTAGTTACCATCTTTATGCTAATGATTTTCAAATATATCTTTCCTTTAACAGTCTCTCTGCTGACCTCCAATCTCATATCTCCAGCTGCCTTTCAGACATCTCAAACTGGATGTCCAAAACTCAGAATATCTAAAACAGAATTCATTATCTTTCTCCCAAAACCTTTCTCACCTCCTACTTTTCCTATTACTCACAACCTAGGAGTCATCCTGGATTCCTTACTTTCTCTCATCCCTCCTATCCAATCTATTTCCAAGGGCTGTCCCTTTACCCTTGCATAAAATTCTCTCCTCTGACATAGGGACCATTCTGATAAAGACCCTTATCATCTCACTGCTGGGCTATAGTAATAGCCTTCTGGTGAGTCTTCCTGCTTCAAAACTCTCCCCACTCCAATACATCCTCCATTTGGCCGCTAAAGTGATTCTCCTAAAGAGCAGGTCTGACCACTCAAGTCCCCTATTTAATAAACTGAAGTGGCTTCCTCTTAACTCTGGAAGTAAATACCAAATGCTGTTTGACATTCAAAATCCTTCACAACCTAGCTTTCTCCTACATTTTTCCAGTCTTCTTTAGACTTTATTCCTTGAAAAGTTAAGTTATTTTTGGTTTAGTGATACTGGCCTTCTGGCTAATCCACCAAAAAGACACTCCATTTCTTGGATCTGGACATTTTCTCTGGTTCCCCCCCCCCCTTACCTAAAACGTTCTCCTGCCTCTTAACTTTGACCTCCCTAACTTCTTGTAAATCCCAAGTAAAACTCAACCTTCTACAGGAAGCCTTCCCTAGTCCCTCTTCATTCCAGTGCTTTCCCTTTTTTATTTATTTCTCATTTATCCTTTTTATTGTTTGATTTTCATATATTTGTTTGAATGTTGTCTCTCTCATTAGATTATTAGTTCCATGAGGTCAGGAACTACTTTTTGCCTTTTTGTATCTCTAGTGCTTAGTACAGAGCCTAAGTACATAGTTGATGCTTAATAAGTGTTTATTGAAGTGAAGACTTGAGCTAGACATTGGGGTTACAAAGCAAAAATAAATGGCATTCTATTTAATTGCTATTATTTATTGTAGCATGGTTCTGCCACTACTCTCTCAATATACAGTTGGACTAACAGGTGGAATCCTCAGAGCCCAGTTACTTATCTTCCTTAGATATATTGTAATCATATTATGAAAGACTGAAAATGCTAAATAGTTTATTTTATCCTATAGGTGATAGGGAGCAGTTGGAGCTTCTTTAGCAGGGGAAAGACATGGAATAGTAGTTGGGCAGGTAGGTGAGGGATGGACTAAAGAAGTGATGAGATCATATGAGAAATGATGAGGACTTGAACTAATGTGGTTGTGGTGTAAGGAAGGAAATGGATGCATATGAAAAATATGGCAAGACCTGTCGATCAACTGGCATTTAAAAAGAGCCCACTATGGATATGTCAAGCATTGTGGTAAGCACTAGGGAAACAGAGGGAGAGGGAAAGCAGTCTCTGCTCTTTAGGGGTTCACAGTCTAATGAAAGAGAGAGAGAGAGAGAGAGAGAGAGAGAGAGAGAGAGAGAGAGAGAGAGAGAGAGAGAGAGAGAGAGAGAGAGAGAGAACACGAACGAGAACACACAAACAGGGGGCAGCTGGGTAGCTCAGTGGATTGAGCCAGGTCTAGAGACAGAAGGTCCTAGGTTCAAATCTGGCCTCAGACACTTCCCAGCTGTGTGACCCTGGGAAGGTCACTTGACCCCCATTGCCTACGCTTACCACTCTTCTGCCTTGGAGCCAATACACAGTATTGACTCAAAGATGGAAGGTAAGGGCTTAAACAAAACAAAAAAAACCTCCATATGCTGCTGCTGCTGTAAGTCCTTCAATTCCCCCATCCTCAGGACCCATGGTTAAAAGTTAAGAAATTTGCGGGGCAGCTGGGTAGCTCAGTGGAGTGAGAGTCGGGCCTAGAGACAGGAGGTCCTGGGTTCAAACCCGGCCTCAGCCACTTCCCAGCTGTGTGACCCTGGGCAGGTCACTTGACCCCCACTGCCCACCCTTACCAATCTTCTGCCTATGAGACAATATACCGAAGTACAAGGGTTTAAAAAAAAAAATTAAAAAAAAAAAAAAAAAAAAGTTAAGAAATTTGCCCCAAAAAGCCTGATAATAAAGACAAAAATAAAGAAGAAAGCAAAAGCAATTCAATACAGATGCTCACACAGCCAGATAAATACTGAACTAAACAAGACAGCCTCATGTAACTTGTGAAACTGAATGTTTGGCAGGCTGTATAGTGGAGGGTGGCGGAAGCTTGTGATTCAAACATCCACTCATGACGTAAGGCAAAATCCCAATTGTGACTGCTCGGATCTCAAATTGTTCGTGACTTAAGGTGCTCGTGTATCAAGGTACCACTGTATTAAGGGAAATATTGAGTCTGAGAAACCTATATACTATCCAAATAGAGCTCAGGGGGCTACTAGAGGTAGGATCAAGGACACAAGTTGACAATTTGGCATTGGCAAGAAGGGTCACCAGTGAGACTGGAGCAATGGAGGAAAGAATGAAAGATGAGTGATTTGAAATAGTGAAGTAAGGAGAAAAAGGAACCTAGCATTGAATGGCTTTTATTTTTTTCAGTCAAGCATGAGACAAGGTCCTCTGCTTAGAGGAAAGGGGAATTGGTGGGGCAGTTGCATGTGCCCTGAGTAGAGAAGTTTAAAGCTCGTTTATTTGGTAAAGAAAATGAAAGCAAAACGGGAACCATTCTATCCTATTATTAAATTCAAAGAATTACTGGGTTTTTGAGTTTGGAAAAGTCCTTAGAGACCATCTTGTCCAACCCCTAACCAAAAGGGAATCTTCACTACACCACTGATGAAAAACTTAGAATTAGAGGGGACTCACTAATGATGAGAATGATGATGAAGAAAATATTTACATAATACTTTAAGCTTTCAAAATGTTTTATATTCATATATTTCATCTTATAACTTGTAAGAAAGGAGTTATTATTATCCCAATGTTTAAAGATGAGAAACAAAGTAAGAGAGGCAAAGGAACTTACCTAGGATCACAATTTCAGCATTCTGTTCTATGTCGACCAAAGGTAGCCCATTCCCCTTTTGAACAGGTCCAATTGTTAGAAAATGTTTTTGGATATCAAACTTAAATGTCCCCTTGAAACTTTCACTCATTTCTCCAAGTTTTGCTCCTCTGAAACCAAATAGGACAAGTAAATTTTTTTTGATGTGGCAACTTTGCTATTTCATTTGCTCTTAGTTCATTTCCTGGAAAGAAGCTGTCAATGGTGATTTCTTTTTTCTTTTTCTGTTGTTTACTCATATTTTTTCCTTCTTTCCCTCCTATGCCTTCTCTGCTCTGCTGGCTGATTAAATTAAGCAGATGATTTTAATGTGCTTTGATGTAAGATCTTCCCCAGCTGGTAATAATAGTTTGTAACTGCCAGGGTGGGATTGATCTGTCTGGCTTGATGTGTCCTGAGGCTAAAACCTGGAGAGAAGTGGGGGAGGCAAGATGGAGAGTTTTCACTGCATCTAAGGTGCCCTTTCTGCATTTTTTCCTCTAGCTGCCTCCCTGTGTCTGTGTTCAATGCCCTGACCCCAGTGCCAGCAAGGCTCTCTCTCTGGCCCAGAGATTCCAGGAGCTGCTGGAGACTCCACACAGCACATTGGGGAGGGGTCTTGGGATTCTCCTTCTTCCTTACCCTCAAATCCAACAGTTCAGGAATTCAGGCCTTTTTTTCTTGGCCTACCTCTTGAGCTGTCCAGCAGTAGGATCCCCCAGCTCTGTCCTGTTGTTAGATTTGGTTTTCTTTCCCCTTGCAGCACTTTGTTTTCTATCTCAGTGAGGAAGGGTATGGAGGTGTGAGGTTTTGCTCCGTCTAAGCTGCCATCTTCCCAGAATTCTGATGTGGCAATTCTGGAATAAAAAAAAGAAAAACAGCTATCATTTATTATTTACAATCTAATGGAGGAGTGGGGCATGGATTATCTGTATGCAACTAATAAAATATAAATGAGTCTATGATAACTGCAAAGGAGAGATCCATAAAATCAAATAAGAAATCTGAAGAAGGAGAAAACACTCTCAGTTGGAGGATGAAGAAAGACTTTCTGACTTGGAACTTGAGATAAGAGAAAATTTTCAACAGCCAGAGATGTGGAGGCAGTGTGTTCCAGGCACTGAGAAAGGAGAAGATAAGACAAGACCAGTTGTAGTTCAGTGTAGTGGTAGTTCAGTGTGGCTAGGTATAGACTGTGAAAGAGAGGTGAGGGAAATATGACTGTAAGAGGCATTTGAAGCTATATTGTAGCTTCTGGGGTTTTCTTATCCCATAATGTCCTTCCACTCTGACAGCCCCTTTTTCCAGGTGACAAGTTTCTTTTGGGACCTTCATTTTGGAAATTTTGGGTTTAGGACATTCCTCTCTTGACAGTGCATCTGATTCTATGGTCTTTGCCATCACACCCCTATTCCCTCTCTCTTTTTCTAGTTCCTTTTTGTGTGCTGCTTTGCCCAATTAGAATGGAAGCTCCCTGAGGGCACAGACTTTTTCCTTATATTTGTACAAGCACATTGCTATTTTTCTTTTTTTTTAGTAATATTTCATTTCCCCTTATATAAGAACAATTTTTAATGTTCATTTTTTAAAATTTTGAGTTCCAAATTCTCTCCCTTCTTCTGACTCTCCTCCTTTCACTCCCCCTCTGCCCTCCCTGCTTCCTGAGACAGTAAGCAATCTGATATAGATTTTACGTGTGTAATCATATAAAACACTTTTTTCATATTAGTTGTTTTGTGGAAGAGTTCTCAAATGGAAGAAAAAATTAAGAAAGAAAATGAATTATATTATGTTTCAATCTGCATTAAGTTCTTTCTCAGAGGGCAGATGGCATTTTTCATCATAAGCCTCTGGGATTATCTTGGATCACTGTATTGCTAAGAATAACTAGGTCATTCCACAGTTGTTCATCATAAAATATTGCTGTCATTGTGTACAATGTCTTTCTGGTTCTGCTTATTTCACTTTGTATCAGTTCATATAAGTCTTTTCAGATTTTTCTGAAATCATCTCGTTTATCATTTCTTATAGCATAATAGTGTTCCATAACTATCATAGACAATAACCACAACTTGTTCAGCCATTCTGCAATTGCTGGACCAATTCTTTGCTTCCACAAAAAAAGAGCTGCAATAAATATTCATGTACAGATAGGTTTTTTTTTTTAATTCTTTGAAATACTAACCTAGTAATGAGAAAGAAAGAAAGAGAGAGAGAGAGAAAGAAAGAAAGAAAGAAAGAAAGAAAGAAAGAAA
>NC_058133.1:463724863-463763378 GCF_016433145.1 Gracilinanus agilis
AGGAAGAGAGAGAAAGAAAGAAAGAAAGAAAGAGAGAGAGAGAGAGAGAGAGGAAGGAAGGAAGGAAGGAAGGAAGGAAGGAAGGAAGGAAGGAAGGAAGAATTTGTCAAAAGAAATGATTCTGAAGTGATATTGCTAGGGTAGGATCATCATGGTTTGTTGCCAAATCCAGTGTTTTTTACACTCTCACATCTTATTGGCTCTTAACATTTGCTTCCGTAGATTTTTGTTGAGCACCTTATCAGTATCTCTCCTTTATCCCTGTCTCATTCTACCTCTATTATACTTATTTATGCATGTTGGTTCTTTCTCACTCCTGTTCATAAACTCTAAACTTCTCGAGGGCAAGGATTCTGTCATTTTTTTTCTCTTTGTATCCCAGCTTGGTATATGAGGGAGCCTTTAATAAATGTTTGCTAAATTGAAATGAATCTATTAATATTACATCATCTTCCCCAAGCAGCAGTCCAGTGACTTCCTTGAAGGCTTGAACCTGGGAGTAAAGCTTTTGCAGTCTTCTTACTCTTTCCTAACTTCTTCCTCCTGCTGTGCAATCCAGTGACTCTGGTCGCCTTATTGTTCCTCAAACAAACCTACAGTCTCCAACCTCCAGGCATTTCCACTGACTCTCCTCAAAACCTGGCTTTCTCTGTCTCCTCCTCTAAGTCTCTTGATGTCCCTGGCTTCACTAGAATCCCAACTAAAATTCCATCCTCCCCAAGAAGCCTTTTTCAAATCCTCCCTTTAAAGTTAGTCTCTCTGTTGACTATCTTTAATTAGTCCTGCTAGTCTTTCCATCCTTGTTAGCACGTCTCCTCCATTAGACTGTGAGCTCATTGAATTTGTTTGGTTGTTTGTTTTGGGGGGGATGGGGGGTGCCTTACTTGGTACCTCTAGTTCCTTTTACTATATATATAGTATAGTATAATATATAGTAGGAACTTAATAAATGCTTGTTGAATGACCAACTGATGAATTTAATAAGGAGTATATTACAAGTAATGGGGAAGGCTTGAGACAGACATGGCAATTGGAAAATTGTTTTCCAGTAGTTTGGCAGTGGAAAAAAAAAAGAGGGAGAGAGAGAGAAAAGAATAACAGCTTGAGGGAACAGCAAGCTCTTTCAAAGTTGGTTTGGCCTTTAAGGATCAGGAAGATGATGGGGAAAAAAGGCGCCCTCCTCACTCTCTAGGAGTTTCAGTTTAAAACCAGAAAGGTTTCAAAATTTTATTTTAATCCCTAGTGGGAAGTCAGAAGAATGTAAAGGTTTGCCACTCCCAGAAGAGAAGAGACCAGAAGGAAAAAATCCTTTAGGTTTCTGGTAAGGTCTTTTAGGGCAAGAAGGCAGAAAGTTAAGAAAGTGAAGTAATCCTTCCTTTTTGCTTTCTTTACTCTCTCATCCGCCATCAATATTTTTGCTTCTAAATTTACCCCCAAGCTGAATTCAGAGTTGGCTAATCTTGGGATTGTGTGTCTCAGAAATGTAAATCCTGGAATCAGATTAGCTCCAAATAAGGTCCCTTAGGGCTTTCCAGGTAAGAAGCTAGAATGGGGGTGGGGGAGTGAGGAGGGGAGAAGCAGAATAGAGTGGAGGGAAAAAAGGGGAAAAAGAACATAAAGAACCAAAAACAATGATTATGTTCATTACAGTAGGACTGACCCCAGGCAAAATGGCAAAGTCTGATGGCTATAAATTCAAAGGGTGACCCGGAGATAACCGCTCCTTCTCTTTGTTTGACCCTGCTATGTGATCTTGGTGGGAACTCTGGGTCAGGTAGGAAGGGTGGGATCACACTAAGGGAGGCAACTATTTGGGGACTAGCTGTTTTCAGAGCACATCTTATGCAAGCTGTCACCTCTCTCCTACCGGTAGGACCTGCTGGGATGCTTACTGAAGGGCCCCACAATGGGCAATTAGGTTTTTGTTTCTCTGATCTTTTTGGCTTCCAAGATTTGCTCCTTTCAACTAAACTACTAGCATTCGGGATTCATTTGATCTTTTTTTTTTTTTTTTTTTTTTTTTTTTTTTTTTTTTTTTTTTGGTCACTCAAGTCCTGTCTGATTCTTCCTGACCCCATTTGGAGTTTTCTGGGCAAAGATACTGTAAGGGATTTGCCATTTCCTTCTCTGGCTCATTTTACAGATGAGGAAACTGAGACTGAAGACGTTAAAGTGACTTACCCAGGGTCACACAGCTAGTGTCTGAGGCTGAATTTGAACTCATTTGATCTAGAGCTCTCCTATTCTGGATCTCATTCAGGAGATCTTTGTGCTTGCCTCTTTGTTTTATTCTACTCATTTTTTTTTCTCTCCTCTTCATGTGTAAACAAAACATCTTGCTCTACTGGGAATAGTCAGAGATGTGCTGGAGCCAGCTCAAGGCTTGCCAGAGCAGATTGTTGAATTTTCACTGTATTTACATCTGCTACAAATTAGGGTTTGATAAAGTTATTTTGTGGATTGTCTAGATTTAAGAAAATGTTAATGATGCAGATTAAATTTAAAAGTGTATGTACATAGATTTCCCCCATTTAAATATTTACCTGGAAAACCACCCTGTCTGGCTTGATCTCAGCCGGAGGGCAGAAGGAGGCTCCGGGAGAGAAGTCATCACCCATCACAGCACCTAAGGCCTGATGACTACAGATTAATAACAACAAAATAGTAGCTGGTACTTATTTAGTGCTTAAAGGTTTGCAAAGAGCTTTACATCCATGATCTCTTTTGAACCTTACAGTACTTCTGCTTTCTAGTCCCTTATAACTAACTTCATAGAGAAAAGGACATTGATTGTTTTCTCAGAGGGTGGCAAAATGGATTCGTCTTTGCTTTCCAGGCAGTCTTATTTATCTGGCTTCTCTTGGTCTGACCTCTACCCAGAAACATGGAAAATAAGAAGCATAGCTCTTCTTCACATACACTTGACCTCTTTCCTCATCACAAGTTTGGGAAGTCTATGTCATTTTTTTTTTCATATTTAAGCACAACGATCTCCTGGATGAGATCCAGAATAGGACTTTCCTAAACAAATAAGTTCAAATCCAACCTCAGACACTAGCTGAGTGATCCTTGAAAAGTCACTTAATCCTGTTTGCCTCAGTTTCTCTATCTGTCAGATGAGCTAGAGAAGAAAATAGCAAACTCACTCCAATATCTTTACCATGAAAACCTCAAATGGAGTCATGAAGAGTTGGACACAACTGAAAAATGACTGAACAACAATGATGATAAAATAAAGGAAAATAAAAGGCACTCATGCCCTTAAAAACTTCAGTTTCTTGCCTAGAGATTCATAATCTCCGGCAATGTTTTCTGGGTTTTTTCAGGGACTATGATTTGTCCTCCATTGGGGTCTGTCCAGGAATGAAGAGAGACATAGCTGGCTCACAGGGAACTTACCTAGTAGTATTTAAATTAAAACAAGGGATATATACGTGAATCTGTGATAGTCATCCAAATTCCTTTGGTTTTGATTTTGAGATCTACTAGGGCACATGTAAGGTCCAATCTTGGGCTGAAGGGCTCTGCTAAGACTACAGATTGGTTGAGAGTCAGTCACCTGAACATTGGGACTTTCTGGGTTTCATATTCAAGGATAAACAAAGAAAGCTGTTTTCCTTTACTAATATACTGATTTAAGAAAGGTCACTGGAACCTTTGACAATGCCAGTTAGAAATAAGCTAGCTCTTCAGGGCAACTGAGTGACTCAGTGGATTGAGAGCCAAGCCTAGAGACAGGAGGTCCTGGGTTCAAATTTTATCTTAAATAATTCCGAGCTATGTGACCCTGGGCAAGTCACTTAACCCTAATTGCCTTACTCTTATACTTCATATTGATTCTAAGATGAAAAGTAAAGGTTAAAAAAAAAAAAAAAGCTAGATCTGAACCAACTTAGGGGGTCCAATTCCTAGCTATTACTGTCTACATCTTACCCCTTCACTCTTAGGGTGAAAAAGACGGGTATGGTCATATTGCCTCTCATATGAATCACCAGAAGAGGGCAATGGTCATTAGATCCACTATGATTTCATGAACATCTTCCAACAGATTTAGGAGATAGTCATTTTCACATTTAAATAAAATCCTGACCCCTCCATTTTTTTAAAACCCTTACCTTCCATTTTAGAATCAATACTATGTATTGGTTCCAAGGCAGAAGAGTGGTAAGGGCTAGGCAATGAGGATTAAGTGACTTGCACAGGGCCACACAGCTAGGAAATTTCTGAGGCCAGATTTGAACCCAGGACCTCTCATCTCTAGGCCTGGCTCTCAATGCACTGAGCTACCCAGCTACCCCCTGACCCCTCCATTTTTAACAGTGCTATTTATGCCACTTGGTTCAAATCTGGCCTCAGCCACTTCCCAGCTGTGTGACCCTGGGCAAGTCACTTGACCCCCATTGCCTAGCCCTTGCCACTCTTCAGCCTTGAAGCCAATACACAGTATTGACTCCAAGATGGAAGGTAAGGGTTTAAAAAAAATTCTTGGACATTTTTGATGTTTACTAGCTTTAAAGCTAAATCAAACCTAGAATTCTGAGGCAAGTGACAAGTTTCAAATCTGCTACTCTTCAGGAAGAACTATTAAAACAATTAGGACATAATAATAGCCAATATTTACAAAGCACTTCATATACCTTATTCTCACAACAGTCCTGGAATACATTTTATCCTCATTTTACCAGTGAGGAAATTGAGTCAGCAGCAGAGATTAAGGGTACCTCTGCATACATGTCCTATACAACTATATACAATGAATTTAATTGTGAAAAGAATATTGTTGGGGTTTTTTCCCAGAGGGCAGTCATCCTTGCTTTCCAGGTAATCTTATTTACCAGGCTTCTCTTGATCTGACCTTCAGCCAGAAACATGGAAAATAAGAAGCAGAGCTCACCTTTACATGCACTTGACCTATTTTCTCATCAATAAGTCTGGGAAATCTAGGTCATTTTTCCCAGTTGAAAAAACAAGCATAACAATCCCTCGAATGAGATCCAGAATACAACACAGGATCAAATGAGTTCAAATCCTACCTCTGACACTAGCTGTGTGACCCCGGGCAAGTCATTTAACACTGTTTGCGCTAGTCCCTCATCTGTAAAATGAGTTGAAGAAGAAAATGACAAACCACTCCAGTATCTTTGCCATGAAAACCCAGATGGGGTCATTTTACAAGCTAAGTGGGTCAAATGATTTGCTCATGGCAACACATTGGCGCTAATAGAATGGTGGAGTTGGAGTCAGGAAGACTTGAGTTCAAAACGTGCCTCTGACACTTACTGACTGTGTGGCCATGAGCAAATCACTTATAAATTCTCTAATCCTCAATGTCCTCATATATAGAAGCAGCAGTGGATAGAGTGAAGACCCAGAAGATTTGCCTTCAGATCCGGCTACAGATACTAACTATAGGACCTTGGGACTTACCTTCTTCATGCCTCAGTTTCCTCAACTATAAAATGGGGATAAATACAGCTCCTATCTCCCAGGGCTATTGTGAGGATAAAATGAGTTAATATATTAGTTTTGTTTTTTAATTAAAATTTTTAGTTAATGTTTGCAAAGCACTTAGCATAGTGCCTGGCACACAGTAGGTGCTATGTAAATGTAAGCTATTATTATTATTATTATATAGAATGAGAATTATAAGGCTGGTAGGACCTAACTCACAAGGTTTTTATGAGCCTCAAACAAAATCACAGAACCACAGAATTCGAGGATTGGAAAGATTTTCAGAGGCCATCTCGTTCAATTCACACATTCCTTCCATAAATGGGTTGAACTAGTTGGTCACTGAACTATGACCTAACCAGCAAAGAGCCATCCAGACTCTGCTGGGAAACCTCCAGGGAAGGCACAACCAAAGACCTCTAGAGGCAACTCATTCTGGTTTTGGACAGCTCTATTGTTAGGAAGTTTTTGTTGACGTCAAATCTAAATTGGCATCTTTGCAACTTCTACCCATGAAAGTGGGAGGGAAAGCACTTTGGAAACTTTTTACTAAATGAATGTCAGTAATCATTATTGCCCAACTTTACATGGCTAGTAAGGGGCAGAACTGGAGCCCAGGTGAAGTTAATTTTAGTGTGCCTGGAATGCTTTCCCTTCTCACCTTGCCTCTTGGGCAAACTGATTTCCTTTAAAATTTAGCAAACTCCCAGCCCACACCTTCATTGCTAATGCCATTCCTCACCAGGTGAATACACATGTTTACATGTATACACTATATACCTGTTTAACTCAGTCTCAAGTCCATTTATAGAAAACACATTTTTAAAAATCCTTTTTTACGTTCTGTCTTAGGATCAATACTGAATATCTGTTTTAAGGCAGAAGAGAAAGAAGTAAGGGCTGGGCAATCAGAATGAAGTCTCTTGCCCAGGGTTACACAGCTAGGAAGTGTCTGAGGTTGGATTTGAATCCACGTCCTCTGGACTCCAGATCTGGTGTTCTATGACGTTCTATTCACAGTACTACCTAGCTGTCCCTACATGAGACTTTTGTGGAGTCGGAGAGGAATACTGAAAAGACAAACCAAGTTTGAAAGTTTTAAGATCTTTTATCAGTACAGTGGCCACCCAAGATTCCAGAGGCAGCTGGTAGTGTAGTACTTAGAACACCGGGCTTGGAATCCGGAAGACCCAAGTTTAAAACCCAACCTCAGACACTTACTAGCTTGTGGGAGCCTGGGCAAGTCACTTAAACTCTGCCTGCCTCAGTTTCTTCAACTGTAAAATGGGGATCATGATAGCAACTACCTTCCAGTGTTGTTGTAAGGATCAAATGAGATAATAATTGTAAAGCCCTTAGTATATGTCTATTCCCATAATAGGCACTGATTAAATGCTTATTACCTTTCCCCAGAGGTCCTATGATGAAACATACTATCCACTTTCAAACAGAGGAGATATGTTTAGAGTACATATTGAGATGTAGATATTTTTTAATATAGCCAATGAGGGATTTTGTTATGTGTGACTCTGAATATATTGCAAGGTTTATTTTTATTTTCTCTTTTTTTTCAGTGTGGCTGGAAATTGAGAGGGAGAGAAAATAGATTTCTGTTAATTAAAAAAAAATGATAAGGGGCAGCTGGGTGGCTCAGTGGATTGAGAGTCAGGCCTAGAAAAAGGAGGTGCTAGGTTCAAATCTAGCCTCAGATACTTCCTATCTGTGTGACCCCGGACAGGTCACTTAACCCCCATTGCCTAACCCTTACAACTTTTCTGCCTTGGAACCAATACACAGTATTGATTCTAAGATGGAAGGTAAGGGCTTAAAAAAATGCTTTTTTAAAGAGGTTAGGTACAATGTTATAAATGTAGAATGACTTTTTAGGTAAAGTCATTATATTTTTAGTCTTAACTGAAAGGAAAGGTGGGGTGGAAAGGAGGGAGGGGAGAAGGATCTATAAACATTTGTAATATAAAAACAAAACATTAATAAAACATTAAAAAATACAATGAAGGGGCAGCTGGGTAGCTCAGTGGATGGAGAGCCAGGCCTAGAGACAGGAGGTCCTAGGTTCAAATCTGGCCTCAGACACTTCCCAGCTGTGTGACCCTGGGCAAGTCATTTGACCCCCATTGCCCACCCCTTACCACTCTTCTACCTATAAGTCAATACACAGAAGTTAAAGGTTTAATTTAAAAAAAAAATACAATGAAATAAGAGCTGACTCCCCCACCCACCCACATACACCCAGAGAGTGATATCCTTCCCCATCCAATCTGCCCTCTATAGCTTCCTGTAGTCCCACAGGCTAATGACTAAAGGTTGATCACTTGGATCCACTGCTTCAGAATGGGTTACCTTACCCTAATTCTTCCCATGCTGCTTGTGCCTTTCTGCCAAGGATCAAATCACAACTCCAAGGAGTACCAGAACCTTCTCTAGCTAGTTAGTCTTCAGCCTAGGTCTGAGAAGCTGGGAACATATTTTGCAAATTAAAGACAGACCAAGAAATTCCAACCACTGCCACAGGTAATATTAACACCCGATAACCTATATTCATACTAAAGAATACTTATAGCATAGTGTATGAAGAACCCTCCATCAGAGCCAGAAGGATTTTGCTTGCAAACCCTGTTTTTTTTTAAATCTTTTTTTTTTAAACCCTTAATTTCGGTGTATTGTCTCATAGGTGGAAGAGTGGTAAGGGTGGGCAATGGGGGTCAAGTGACTTGCCCAGGGTCACACAGCTGGGAAGTGGCTGAGGCCGGGTTTGAACCTAGGACCTCCTGTCTCTAGGCCTGGCTCTCAATCCACTGAGCTACCCAGCTGCCCTGCAAACCCTGTTTTTGACACCTACTGGCTGTTTGGCCCATTTATTCTCTCTGAGCTATAGGCAACTAAGTCGACTTTTAAGCTTCAGTCATCTATGATTTCCTATGCCAATAAAAACTCCAAGTCCAGTTCCTGTACTTATCCTATATAGATATATATAGTATGAGTATACATTTACCTTCTCTCTTGGTATGTATTATATATATGAAAACACACATATATATACTGTATATGTGCACAAATATATATATACTCTATATGTGCTAGTATAAATAATCAGTATATATATACATTTATGTCTATATATTATATACATGCAAACACATATCCTAACACATACACATACCTGTGTGTGTATGTGTGGATTTATAAAAACAGTGGATAGAGTGTTGTGCCTGGAGTCAGGAGGACTTCAGTTCAAATCACACCTCAGACACTAGCTGTGTGACCTGGAGCAAGTCACTTAACCCAATTTGCCTCAGTTTCCTTATCTGTAAAATGAGCTGGAGAAGGAAATGGTAAACAACTCCAGTGTCTCTGCCAAGAAAGCCTCAAATGGGGTCACAAACAGTCAAATATTACTGAAACAACAGAAACACAAGCAATAACATATATGATGTATATAGATAAATCTGTCCCTCTATCATCTTTCATGTCTATTTGTCTGTCTATTCATCCATTCATACATCCATACATCCATCTATCCATCCATCCATCCATCCATCTATCTATCTATCTATCTATCTATCTATCTATCTATCTGTCTGTCTGTCTGTCTGTCTGTCTGTCTGTCTGTCTATCTATCTATCTATCTATCTATCTATCTATCTATCTATCTATCTATCTATCCATCCATCCATCCTTCTATCTATCTATCTATCTATCTATCTATCTGTCTGTCTGTCTGTCTGTCTGTCTGTCTGTCTATCTATCTATCTATCTATCTATCTATCTATCTATCTATCTATCCCAGAGTAGAAACCTTAAAATAAATGCACCTCAACTGCCAAGAACCAAAGGGTACAAATCCCGGAAGCCAAGCAGAGCAGAGCAGAGAGACTGACATTTAAAAGACTGCCCTTAGCCGCTCTTAGCAGCAGAGCAGGTCCTTTAGATGGGAATGGTCATTGGGATACATAAAATGGGATCTGAGAATGTCAGAAAGCAACTTATGCAAAAATATATAGCTTTCCCTATAATTTTAAAGTTCTCAGGCTGATTTGCATACAGTAACTCAACTGAGCCTTGCAACATTCCGTGTAGTAGCTAGTGCAGGTTGGTTTGGGCTGAATGTAGGGAAAATACTTCTATCCAAGTCTGGAGTGGGCTAAATTAGAGAAAAGAAATAATAATGATGATCATGATAATGCTTTGATATAGCTCTGCTGTAAGGTTTGTTAAGCACTCCCCTTTGCTGGAAGTCTTCAACTGAAAACTAGATGCTGGATGCTCCCTTGTTGCATAATAAAATTATTAAAACCCTCACCTTCTGTCTTAGAATCAATACTGTGTATTGGTTCCAAAGCAGAGAAGCAGTAAAGGCTAGGCAATGGGGGTCAAGTGACTTACCTAGGGTCACTGTTATGTCTATAAAGAGTCCAAGGGAGATGTTTAGATGTACAATGATGTTGATGTATCTATCTGTACTCTCCTCAGTTGCGGTTGATGGGAGGAACACCTACTCTGATCACTCTTGACTGCTGCTGTAAGTTATCCCTTTCTCTCTATCAGCTGCCCAGTAAGGACCCTCGAGAGGTTAGATAGATGGGTAACCTTTCCAAGTCCAACCTGGGGTTGGATAGATTAGTATTGGGCTAATGATCTGCCTTGGATAATGTTTAGGAGCTGACTGCGTTTGACTCCCTTCCCAAGAGCTGTGATAGACCACTCAGGAAGGTACTTGTTGTTGAACACTCTTTATCTATAAACAGGGAAAGGATAACAAGGTCAAGGATTGGGGATTGGAAACCCTATTGATCTATTATCTATAAACTAGTTGACAATCAGGACTGGAGGCTATTAATCTGGTGGAAGCTGGAGATTTACTCACTCCCTCTATCTCTGGCCGGACCTGGCTACAGCCAAGCCAGAGAATAGGGAAGGCTATTGAAGCAGAAGTACTGATGGTCTTATTCTCTCAGCTTTCTCACTACCAGTGTTGGTGATTCACTAGCTCTCACAGTCCATCAAGAAATAGCTTTAGGTTTATTCCTACCCTCTTCTTCATAGACCTCCCTGCCACCCTTCAACCACCCACTCAGTCCAGAGACTCCTGTCCAGAGACCACCAGAGAGAGACTTCCCTCAAAGTGGCTGTCAGGGGTATTTATACCGTGGGACCAACTGCTGTTTGTCCCTGGCTCACGGCATCTGGGAACATTCCGAGTCTTCCAACTGCCATCCTTGTCAGTCAAGGTGGCATCCATCACTTCCCAGATTATGAATATAACATCACATAGCAATGAATTATCAGGGGCCAGATCTGAACCTTGATTTCCTGGCTCTCAATCCACTGACCACCTGTCACCTGGAGATTTTGTGAAAAAGGGCTTCTTGATTCGTTATTAGTCGGAGTATTTAGACTCTGAAGCCCCTGGCCAAACGAACTTTTACAGGACAGCACAAAACTGGCTGGACTAATTTTCTGACTGAATCCACTTACTGTTTTGACAACCCAAAGACACACGAGGATACTGAGACTTCCCTTGCCTCGTCCAATTCCCTGCTTGACTCCCTGCTAAAAGCTGTACCTCCTCTTGGTGGGAATTGCCAAACTTTTCCAAGTGTCAACTGGTACCAGCAGGAGCCAGCTAGTGTGTGTTCCCTTAGGTTAGACACACCAACTGGGTTGACTGTGAGGGGCCTGGCCTTGAAATGACCCCTTATAGTTTTTGGGAAGCTACTACAGGAAAAGCAGTCCCTCAGGCGGTGAGATGCCCTATCTGAGCTTTGAAACACATTCTTTGAAACCTTCCCACAGATAATTCTGTTATGAAAAAAATGCTGGCTATCATGAACTTCCTTAACTCCAGAGAGATGCCTTAAAGGAGGTTTCTGCTTGAGTTTTCCTGAACTCCAGTCACATATATCTGAGAAAGAATTCTCAGTTGTCCTCCCTAAAATCAAGGAACAAACTTTTTGACAGCTAATGGACACACGCTCTAGAGACATGATTGACAAAAATGACTTGAGGAGGAGCTCCAGCTTGGCTAATAAATGATTAAACAACTTTTGGCAAATCCTCTGATCTCTTTAGGCCTCGGTTTATGTGGTTTGACCATTTCAAAGTTGGTACTTCATTTTGGCTCACAAAAACCTGAGCTCAAATCCTGCCTCAGACAGTTACTACCCATGTGACCCCGACAAGTCCCCTTAACCCTGTTTGTCTAGCCTTTGCCCTCCTGTCTTAGAGTTGTTATTAAGACAGAAAGGAAGAGTTAAAAAAAAAATAGATGGAAGAACTTCATTAGTTACAAAATATAGAGTAAGAGAAAACTATGGTTTAGTGGTTTAGTTTAGTTTGTTAGACTTGGAGTTAACATATCTATATTTGTGCCTGGGGCCATCTTGGGTTAATTCACATTGTAACCTTCGGAGCTACAATTATGACTTCTATAAGATGGAAAAGATAACATATTTGCTACTTCTTCACAAAGTTGTGAGGATAAAATACACCAATAAAGCACTCAAGCAAGCATTAAATACACACCTACTATGGACTAGGCTAGGTATACAGATAAAGGTGAAACAATCCTTGTCCTCAAGAAGGGCATGCTAATAGGAGATCCAATTGGCCCATGGATTAGATATACTCAAAACAAGGGATATGATGAATTTGTGAGCACTTTTATCAGTCAGTCATTGGGTATTTATTAAGCACCTACTATGTGCTAAATTCTGAAGAGACACAGAAAAGCAAAAGACTGTCTCAACTCTCTAATCTAAATGGTGAGACAACAATTATGTATAAAGGATATTGATGTGTGTTATTACTTTCCCTCTGTTGATTATCTCTAATTTATTATATATACTTATATTTAACATATATTATATATTATAGTATAGATTATATAGATTTGTATATATAATAAATTGAAGATAGTTTCCCTCTGTTGATTATCTCCAAATTATTATATATACCAGTGATTCCCAAAGTGGGTGTCACTGCCCCCGGTGGGTGCTACAGCAATCCAGGGAGGTGATGGTCACAGGTGCATTTATCTTTCCTATTAATTGCTATTAAAATTTTAAAAATATTAATTTCCAGGGGGCTAAGTCATATTTTTTCTGGAAAGGGGGCAGTAGGCCAAAAAAGTTTGGGAACCACTGATATATACACATATAGTATATATAGTATATGTATATAGCATATATGTGTAGTATATAACATATATTACATATTATAGTATAAATTATACAGATGTGTATATGTGTGTAATAAATTGGAGATACTTTCCCTCTGTTGACTATCTCCAATTTATTATATATATATATATATACAAATGGAAATAATAGTATGCATAATAAATATAAAATACAAACATATTTAAATATACATTTTAAATTATAATTATTATATTTGGTGTTATTTATATAATAGAAATGAAGATAAGTATATTTTGTTATATATTTATTTATAATAATGACATATTTATATATGACATTATTTATATTATTATTTATATATAATAAATTGGAGATGATCAGCAGAGGGAAAATACTTATCTTTGATTCATTATACACACACAAATATATAATACATTATAATATGCAAACATATAACTGTACATGATATGTAAATAAATAAAATATAGAAATATAGAGAAATAAAATTTAATAATTATATTTATATTTATGATATATGTTTATACGTATTATTTTCATTGATATGTAATAAATTGGAGATAATTACCAGAGGGAAAGTACTAACATTAAGGAAAACATCCTACTAAAGGGACAGACTTTTTGAAACTTTAGAGCACTGCAAATAGGATGTTAATTTTATTATAATGCAAGGAACTTTAGGGGGAGGGGGAGCTGGGCATCTGCCAAACAGAACAGTCATTTGAACTTCAGTTCTACCCGATCTAATATAAGTCTGATGATTGGCTTATGTTCCATAAATATTGTTCCCTTACTGATTCTTGTTCCAGTCATCCTGTTTTAGTCAGTCAAGCACAGGAAACTTGGCAAGTTACCAGCATCCTTTGCTTCTTTCTTTTTAATTGTTTGCAATTTAGGGTCTCCCTGCAGTGCTATAGTGATTGAGGATGTGTTTTCCTCTCTCTCTGTCTCTTTTTGTCTCTCCCTCTCTTTCCCTCTTGGCTCTCCTCCTCCTCTCCACCAGGACACTGGTATGCTTTTTGCCTTTTTTCCTTTAAAGGATGATGCCCTTGATATACTGACCAGATCAGGATGTTACATCAGAAATACTTTGGTTCTATTTTCCCCTCCCCCAAGGCATACCATTCATGCAGTGCAGCTCACATGATGGAAACCAGCAGGAAAAAAAGGGAAGCAAAGGATGCCTAGTTTCTTAAGAAAATGAAAGAAGAAGAAGAGGAGAAGGAATAAGAGAACTAAAACCTTTGGGGTAATTTCACCTTACAGTAAGCCTCTTTGGGAACAAAGCTTCCTCGCCTTCCCCTTTGTCACTTTCTCTTACTCCTTTGTGAGCAGGCTCAGAGAGATTTATGATTTGGGCCCAAACCTAGGGACCTGGTGTTGCTATTCAGAGAAGAGAGCCTAAGAATCCATTCCAGAGCCATCAAAGGGAGAAGAGAATAAACAGGCACCCGGGACTCAAGGGGCAAGACCAGTGAACTGTAAAGAAGTTGGGGTCGAGAAACGTTTTGGACTTTGGTCTTCTATTAAACCTCAGTTTCCTATTAAGTAAAATGAGGAGAAACATTCATCCTCTTGCAAGGCTATTTTTAGAAGGATAAATGAGATAAACAAGCAATCTGGAGTCTCCAGGAGAGATCAAGTCCACCGGCTGCTTTTTTCCTCTAATTCCTCCTTTCCCCATTGAATGCCATTGAATGTTGTCTTGAAATTTGTAGAGGTGTTTTGTAAACCTTAAAGTTGGGCAAATGCACATTTTTATCACCATTTGCTTTCATTTTATTAAGTTATTAGTTTTTAAAGAGTAAGAAGTCTCCCTGAATGCACACACACACACACACACACACACACACACACACACACACAGGGATGCCCACTGATAAAATACAAAAATGTTTACAAGTCATCTCACCTCCTGCCATTCCCCCTCTTTATCCACTCCATTCTCTTCTTTTTTCTCCAAATCCTGTTTTTGTCAGACTCTGGCTGTTTTCTAGATGATGCCAAAACATTCAGTGGATTTGAAAGTGATAGTCATTATAATAATAATATATTAAATTACTTGGGGGTGGAGGGATTAGAGGTGAGGGAAAAAGAATGTACTGATGTTATAGTTGAGGTCCAAACTTCAGGAAGATTTTGAGAGCATTAAAAGGAACAACAAGGGGCAGTTAGGTGACACGGTGCATAGAATGCCAGGCCTGGAGTCGGAGGACATAGGTTCAAATCTGGACCACAGGTTCAAATTTGGACACTTCCTAGCTGTATGACCCTGGGCAAGTCACTTAACCTTAATTGCTTAACCCTTGCTGCTCTTCTGTCTTAGAATTGATTCTAAGACAGAAAATAGCTATTGAGACTAATTCTCCTCATTTGACATCTCAAGGACTTGTGAAGGTTTTCCTACTCCCACCAAAATATCTCTTTGACCTGGAGAGTTCATTCCTTTCACTTAAGTGATGGTCTTTCCAAGCTTTCTTGAGTTTTTTGTTGTTGTTGTTTTTCACAAAGAACTGAGAACACTGGGTAGTAATGGGGAAGGAAAGGAATACTTCTCAATATACTTTGGGATCCCCAATGGGCCCTCTGTCTCAAAAATGGTGCTGAAGGCAAGGAGCCCTACCTAATGTCCTCCATTTCCCAATAATATCCATTAAATTCTGTACTCCTTTTATTAAAGATTGTCTTCTTCCTTTTTTTTTTTTAAATCTCTAATCACTGTGCCTGGCAGGTGCTTTATAAGTATTTATTATTGGCTGATATCTTTAATGGATCATAATCAAACCCCAGTTTAGGAACCCTTGAACTCTCCCTTCTTTTCTCTCTGGGACTATCTAAAAGAATCTTTCCAGTGAACATTATTTCTGCTTGTCACACAGCTAGTAAAATACAAAAGGTGGAATTTGAACCAAGGACTTCCTGATTTTCATTCCTCTGAGCAATGCTGCCTCTGGTCTTTTTGCCTCCAGCCTATTTCTTGTTCAATTCAGTGCTGCCTGAATACTCTTCCTAATTCTTTGCTTGGTGATGTTAATTCTCATTAGATTACCGTACTTAATCTGGAGCCTGAGAATCTGGACTCTGATCCTACCTCTGGCACTTACTATCTAAATGACCTTGGGCAAGCCACTTCCCCTCTACTGGCCTCAGTTTCCTCACCTGTAAAATGAAGCAGGAGAGGGAGGACTAGATGGTCTCTTGAGATCCCTTCCAACTCTAGACCTATGGACTTTAGTGATTCCTCATTGGTTATCAAGTAAAACATAAATTCCTAGCCTTGGCATTTAAAAGTGTTCCTCTCCTATCAACTGGTACCAACCTACTTGTTTTAGCAGAGAGCTTGTATGTGTGTGTGTGTGTGTGTGTGTGTGTGTGTGTGTGTGTGTGTGTGTGTGTTTTAAACCCCTACTAAGTATAGATTCCAAGGCAGAAGAATGATAAAGGCCAGTCGACTGACATTAAGTGACTTGCCCAGGGTCACAGAACTAATTAATGTCTGAATCCATATTTGATCCCAGTACTTCCCATCTCCAGGTCTGACGCTTTACCCACTGTGCTACCTGGCCGCCCTGAGATTGCAAGTTTTTATTTGAAAGATTCAAAGAAAAGAGACACTGCTCAGCCTGAGGGAACTCATCTATGACTTATTAATATGGGGGGGGGGAGCTACAAGGGAGTTACTTGTATGCGTCTAAGTAGAGCCACCCACAATGGGTCCCATTTTGTGTGACCCCTGGATTCACTGCTCCATATATCCAAATAAGAATCTGTCAGTTCAACCCAAATCTGAAAATTGGTAGGAGAGGCCTGCTTCTTTCCTGGTCCCCCTCCACGCTTCTGTTGGTCACCTACAATTTATGTATGTACAGAGCTATTTGTGTGCTGTTTCATCCATTAAAGTGGAGCCCCTGGAGTGCCCTTCTCTGTTAAGAGCACTTAACAAAATGCTTATTGACTGCCTGCCTGACTTCTCTGCTGAGGAAGGGATGGGAGATCCCTGAAGCAGGATGCATTCCTGATACTGAGTGCAAACAAGCCTCTCACAGGATGCTTTATCAATGCACCAGTATAGGTTAGGAATACTCCATGTGCCTGAGCAGAAACACTCTTGTCTTTACTTCACATCATCGGGGTTCAGCACAATGCCTGGCACATAGTAGGTTCTTAATATAGACTTACTGACTGACAAAAGATATTTATTAAGCTTCTACTATTAGCCACACGTACTGGGGATATGAAGACAAAGATGAACCAATACCTGTCCTCAAGGAGCTTGGGTTTTTTTGGGAGAAGGTAATGCGTAACTTTATTATTGTTATTATATGATTGATTATTATTAATAATTTATATTCATTATTTTTTACTCCTTTGGGCACCGAAATGTTGGTGTGAAACATCCCCTACTGTCACCTTCTCTGGAACTGATTTATTTAGGGAGGGCAATGAGAGATTAAGTAACTTGAGGCAATTAGATGGCTATCTATCAATCAGAGCCAAGAGGTCCTAGGTTCAAATCTGGCCTCAGAAACTTTCCAACAAGTGTGTGTAACCCTGGGCAAGTTACTTAAGGCCAGTTACCTAGCCCTTTTATCACTCTTCTTCCTTGGAACAGATATTTAGTATCAATTCTAAGATAGAGGGTAAGGGTTAAAAAAAATGATGAAATAACATTTATGTCAGAGACAGAATTTGAACCCAGATTTTATTGACTGATGCCAGCTCTCTGGCTATTATGTGATAGCTGCCTCTAAGTCTTCACAGAATTAACACAAGGTAATTTTATTGTAGTTCAGTTGTTTTCAGTCATGTCGGACTCTTTGTGATACCATTTGGAATTTTCTTGGCAAAGATACTGGTATGGCTTGCCATTTCCTTCTCCAGCTTATTTTACAGATGAGTAAATTGAAGTAAAAAAAGGTTAAATGACTTGTCCAGAGTCACATAGCTAGTAAGGGTCTGGGGCTAGATTTGAACTCAGATCTTCCTGACTCCAGGCTCAGCCCTCTATCCACTGCACTACTTCATTGGTCCTATTTCTGAAAATTATGTAAGAGTTAAAAAGAAAATCAAAAAGCATATTGAGGTTGGTATAATTTATTTTGTTTATACTTTGGGGATTGATTAGTCACTTTGGTTGTTTCTATAGACATGTCCACTTTGGGAGCAGGAGGAGAGAGGAAGGAAGTGAGGAGAAGAGCCTGATCAGCTGACAATCACTATCTTTGACATAATGTTCCAAATTCCTAACAAACAACTATTCTCTGAACTTCATTTCTCACCCCACCATTGACTGTCTCCCTGTCTTTGATCTCCCTTCATTTCTATGCCGAGAATAAGCTCATCCTCAGTGATATGCTACTAAAGGTTTAACAACCAGCTCTCTGAAAAAAAAAAAAAGTACACATGCTTTAAAATTTCATCTGTGATATTCTATCCATCACTTACTTAAACTGACAACCAACAGACCAAGAAATCAAGCCTTGATTTATAACTTTTGCTGATTTCTGAGGTATAAACGCTCACACTGAAAATGTTAACAACCAGCTCATCTGAGATAATTCAGATGGCGCCAGCACCATGCCAAACTTCTGTGCCTTGAAATTTCTCCTTTTTTTAAGGTTCAGCTCAGGTGCTAATTCCTCCTCTGCCCCATCTCTCTAATCAAGCCTACCCCTCAAGCCCCCAGGTAAAAACAATTTCTCCCAACTGCAAAATACTCATAGTCATTAGCTTGGACTTCTCATTTGTACTTGTCATTCTCTTTTGTATCATAACTAATATATTATAAATAATATATAATGAAATAATATGCTATAATATTACACATAATATAACATATAATAATACAAATAAATTATATATACATATAATTATATATACACATAGTTTATTTATATTATTATATATATATAGAAATGTCTATTATGGACAAGGTACTGTTCTCCTTCAGATTCTACCATGCCTCCTTTCTGTTCTCACACCTCATGGGAATTAATTCATTCTAGTATGTTGAGTCTGGAATATGTTGTTAAGAGAGTTTAACCTCACTACTACCTCTAAACAGACTGATCACTGATGAACAGGGAATAGCAGGGAATGCTGCTTATGTCTGGTATGGTAAGTGAGTGGCCTTATCCTGGTCAAAACCTTGAGACCCCGTTCTTCTTCTTCTTCCCCATAGTAACTGGCACATAGTAAGGGCTCTATAAATGTTAATTGAGGGGCAGCTAAGTGGATTGGGAGCCAGGCTGTCCTGGGTTCAAATCTGACCTCAGGTACTTCCTAGCTGTGTGACCCTGGGCAAGTCACTTAATCCCCATTGTCTAGCCCTTACAACTCTTCTGCTTTGGAACCAATATTGTATAGTTGGAAAATCTTTCATCCCTAAAACTACATTATCCAGGGGCAGCTGGGTAGCTCAGTGGATTGAGAGCCAGGCCTAGAGACGGGAAGTCCTAAGTTCAAATCTGGCCTCAGACACTTCCCAGCTGTGTGACCCTGGGCAAGTCACTTGACCCCCATTGCCTACCCTTACCACTCTTCCACCTATCAGTCAATACACAGAAGTTAAGGGTTTAAAATACAAAAAAAAAAAAAAAATTAAAAAAAAACAAACTACATTATCCAAACTTCCTTTCTGTATTACCCACAATTCCTTTTCCTTTCTGTTTAAGTGCATCTTTTGCATGATTGTATATAAATTTTGGGTAACGCCCCTCTAGCTCTCTCTTCCACATGAGTGGGGAGTGTTCCCTGTGTTCTCTAACTCTCTAGTTAAATATTAATAAATCTCTATAAATATTATACTTTGGAGATATTGAATATTAATTTTAAAATCCACATTTACAATATTGATGCTAAGACAGAAGGGTTAAAATAAATAAATTCTAGTTAGTTATCCATAGCCATACTATAACATCAGTTATTATTAGCAATATTCTAGTGTAACTTCTTCAGATGACAATATATGTCCATTATCGTGGTGTCTCTGGTTCTCAATGCTGACTATCTGCCTAACCCTGTTCTAGGATGTAAAGACAACACAACTCTCTTTGATCTCCAGGATCTTACATTCTTTTGGGCACTCAATGAATATCTATGTAATTGACTCTTACATGTAATTGTACTGTCCTAAAATTCAACAGATGAATCCATTATAATGTCTTTTTTTTTTTTAAACCTTTACCTTCTGTCTTAGAATCAATACTGAATATTGGTTCCAAGGCAGAAGAGTGCTAAGGGCTGGGCATTAGGGGTTAAGTGACTTGCCCAGGGTCACACAGCTAGGAAGTATTTGAGACTAAGACCCAGGACCTCCAATCTCCAGGCCCTGGGGGTCTCTATCCACTGAGCCATCTAGCTGCCCCTTATAACACTGTCTTAGAGAACTCATTCTCCCTTGTAATGTTTTCTTGAACATCATGTTTTTGTGGGAAAGACTAACAAGGTATAAATTGGGCTGTGCTGAGATGAATTCATTAGGACTCTTTTCTTGTGTTTCTATTGGGAAAGAGAAGTCATTCTTTTTCTTAGGACTGGAAAGGGCTTCAGAGGTCATCTGATCCAGCCTCTATTCTATGGATGAGACAAAGGAGATTCACAGAGGTTAAGTTACTTTAGTAACATTTTACTATATGGAGAGCTAGGATTTAAACTCAGTGGGGTAGGGAGTGGGGAGTATCCCCTCCAAGCAATCCCCCAAATCATTCTTTTGTCCCCTTTCTCCTTCAAATTCTACCTTTCTCTTCTCATACCTCTTCAGTTCTCATTTTCCTCTCTATACCTATCTTTTGTCTCTTTTTATATCCCCAGCACTTAGCACAGTGCTTGGACATAGTAGGTGATTAAAAAATGTTTATTGATTGATTGACTTTTTTAAACCCTTACCTTCCACCTTAGAATCAATATTGTGTATTGGTTCCAAAGCAAAAGAGCTGTAAGGGCTTCAGTGATTCCCAAAGTGAGCGCTACCACCCCCTGGTGGAAGCTGCAGCAATCCAGGAAAGTGGTGATGGCCACAGGTGCATTTTTCTTTCCTATTAATTGCTATTAAAATTAATTTCCAGGGTGCTAAGTAATATTTTTTTTCTGGAAAGGGGGCGGTAGGCCAAAAATGTTTGGGAACCTATGGGCTAGGTAATGGGGTTTAAGTGACTTGCCCAGGGTCACATGGCAAAGTAGTGTCTGAGGCCAGATTTGAACCCAGGACCTTTGTCTCTGGGCCTGGTTCTCAATTCACTGAGCCACCTACTTGCTCCCCTCAAATAAGCACTTATGAAGGGTTGCTGTGCTAAATGCTATGAATTCAAAGAAAAACTAAAATTTTCAGAGCTTGTATTCTGTTAAGGATGAGGGGAGCATGTATATAGATAAATACATATGAAATAAATACCAACCAATTTGGGGTGGTTGAGGGATTGATTGAGGGACCAACAAAGTCCTTGTGTAAGGGGTGGAACTTGAGCTGAGTCCTAAAAAGAACCAAAGAATTCCGGGAGGTGGAGGTGATAAGGAAGAGGAGAGCACAGCTTGGGCAAATACACAATGGTGGGGAATGGGATGTCTCCTTCAGGGAAAATCCAGCTCTCTAGCTTGCTTGGAGTATAGGGACCCTGAGGGGGATTCATGGGAAATCTACCAGGAAAGTTAGGCTGGAATTGGATAGTGAAGGGCTTTAAAAGGCAAACAGATGAGCTTTATTTGAAAGACAAGAGAAAGTCATTGAAAATTCTTAAGCCAAGAGAGACCGGTCTTATCTAAATGCATTAGGAATATCTCTTGGCTTTGGAGATCACTTTGGATTGGAGTCGGGAGAAAGTCTAGGCTTCCTCCCACTCCTCCCAGTAGTGTCTGCTGGCCTGAAGTGACAGAGATTTTCCTTCAGTGTTAGTCTGAAGGTGAGTGGGTACCAGCCCCTCCATAGAGTCCAAGGCCCCCCTCTGATCCCCAGGCTCACATGGAAACTCCTCAGTCATCCGAAGCTCTTCTAAATCTGATGACATTCTGAACTTACCTTATTACATGGATTTACCTTCATAAACTCTATGGACCAGACCAGTCAAACTGGTCTTCTGATTGCTGTCTTCCTTTTTCCACGAATTTGCATTGATTAGCCCCCACAGTGCTAGAGTGCCAGAGCCTTTTTCTCTGGTTTTCTTCAATAATTAGCTCAAGCATTCCCTGTTTGTTTGTTTTTTAACCTTATCTTCTGTCTTATAATACTTTGGAAGTATTGGTTCCAAAGTAGAAACTGATAGGCAATTGGGGTTAAGTGACTGCTCCAGGATCACATAGCTAGGAAATATCTGAGGTCAAATTTGAACCCAGGACCTCCTGTCTCCAGTATATAAAGCCTGATCCATCTCCCAAGTTCAATGTCTTTTCCCACCCTAAATGACCTGGTATGTATATTGAACATATTTCGAGTATACTTTCCTGTGCTTCTGTTGTTCCTCCCCCCCCCCCCCAGAAGGTAAACCCCTCCAGGACAGAGAGTTTTATTATGTATTTTTCTGCCAGTATCCAGCACTTTGTGGAACGATTTTAGTAATGCACTAATAAATGCCTGTCAAGTCATTGGAGGATCTGGGTAAATCCATCTGCTATGTTTAGTCATTTTCTTCTTTCCCTGGTGGGGGGTGGCTGTCCTTTGTACTCAGAAAGGATCAAAATGATTTATACTGTCGTCTGGACAACCTGTGTATGGGGGTGCCAGTAATTAAACAGAATTAACTTTTAACTTTAGAATTCTATGATTGGAAGAATTGATCAAAACTTATGAGGTGACCTTGAAGCATAGAAGGGAGTGTGTTTGTGTGGGAGCTTTTAAGGGACGGTCTTCTCTGGGGATCTCCAATGCCCTTCCCCCACCAAAAAAAAAGTTACCAGGGAAAAGCTTTGATATCTCTAGCCACCCCCTCCCCACCACCACATTACTGCCTTTAGTGTCCTGATCATGATTAATTTTATTAATGATCAACTCCTCTGGTTGAGCACTTTCTTCCTAAGCAGAGAAAGGGAATAGAATACAGGACTTCAGGCAAAATGGGCAGCTGTCACCATCATGGCCACTTTATTGGGCTGTAAAACTGGGAAGAAAAACAGCTGAGGGGTGGAGGAGGGGAAGAAATCCTTAGGAGGAACTTTCTTTTCCTTCTAGTGAGGTTGGGTAGGAGAGAAGGATCAAGCTTTGCTTTGAAAGCTGGTCTGATAGCAACTATCTTCGTTTTCTCCGGTAACAAAAGGACTTAAGGGATTCTTTCAACCTGAATAATTCATTTCAATTCAGTTCCTTAGCTAGATGGTGCAATGGATAAAACCTGGAGTCAGGAAGACCTGAGTTCAAATGTGACTTTAGTCACTTCCCAGCTGAAAGAAAGAAAGAAAGAGAGAGAGAGAGAGAGAGAGAGAGAGAGAGAGAGAGAGAGAGAGAGAGGAAGAGGGAGGGGGAGGAAGGGAGAGAAGAAGGAAGGAAGAGAGGGAGAAAGGAAGGAAGGGAGGGAGGAAGGAAGGAAGGAAGGGAGGAAGGGAGGGAGAGAGGGAGGAAGGAAGATATAGGGCAAGTGGCCAGAGATTGAATTTCTTACTTTCTAGTGTCATAGTGAACTCTTTATCACACGGATCAATTTAAAGCTTCGCACCATCCACTATAGTGAGGGATGGTGCAAGGCTTTAAATATATATATATTTATATTTTCAGGATCCAAGTTTCCAAGATATCCTGTTAAATGTTTTAGGGACCTGGTTGTAGCTTTCACAGTCCCTCCGGACTTTCAGGGCTTGGGGGCTTTTTATTTTGTTTTGCTTCTAAAGAGCCTGATATTGGGTTGTTTTGTCTTTCCTTCCTCAATTCAAATGCTGAGTCCGGTCTGAATGATCCTATCTCGAACCAAGGATTTGAGGACAAGAGCTGGGGGAAGGGAACAGGAGGAAAAAGAGTTTCCTGGCACTTAAAAGTAGAAAAACCCAGGACAAATGAGTCTACTAGCTAGATTTTCATAGAAAAACCATCCCAATATGCAAGAATGTGCATATATGATTAACGTCAATTCTCATTCTATGTTCAATAATCTTTCAGTTTTGAGTGTATGAAATACATTTGTACAACTTCCTCAAATTTTCTTAAAAAAATTTTTTTTCCAATTAACAAGCATTTATTTTTTCTCCTCCCACATTCCCTCTTCCCCAGTGAGAAAGAAAAAAACAAAGAGAGAAACAAAACACTTCTAACCATCCAAGAGTTGTAAAGCAGGCCTGCAGGAGACAATTTTCTCTTATTAAAACTATTCTAACACACCCAAAGGGCCATAAAACTATGCATATGCTTTGATCCAGGAATACTACTAATGCATCTGTATCCCAAAGAGATCAGACATAGGGAGAAAAGACCTATTTGCACAAAATTATTTTTGACAGCTCTTTTTGTAGTGGCAAAGAATTGGAAACTGAGGGAGTACCCCTCAGTTAAGGAATGGATAAACAAGTTGTGGTATATGCTTGTGATAGAATACTATTATGTCATAAGAAATGAGAAAGAGGATGAGTTCAGAAAAACCTGGAAAGACTTATATGAACTGATGCAAATTGAAGTGAGAAGAACCAGGAGAACAATGTATATAGAGTAACAGAAATATTGTATAATAATCGACTGTGAAGGACTAAACTAATATCAGCAAAACCAGGTCTCAAGATAACCCCAAAAGACTCATGATAAAAAAAAGCTATTCAAAGCCAAAGAACAAACTGTTGGAATCTAATGACACATCAAAGCATGCCATCTTTCTCCTTTTTTTCTTTCATGAGCTTTTTTATTATATGTGTGATATGTATCTTCTGTCATGGCCTGGGGAATATGGAATTATCTATTGCATGAAAACACTGGTATAACCTATATTGGACCATTTACCACCTCAGAGAGGAGAGGGAAGGAGAGAGGGGAGGAGAAAATCCGAATTGCTGAATGTCAGAAACCAATCCGTAAAGAATTGTTTCTACATGTAATTGAAAAAAGAATTAAAAAGAAAGTTAAAAAAAGATGAAATTAGGCATTTAGTAGGTAGCTAAAAACTGAGTGAATAACTAGCTTTTCTCACTCACAACAAAGTAATGGCACATCTGGAAATGTAAAAGGAAAAAAATGCCCATGGCCACCCTCTTGGGCACTTGCTTATATAGGTATGATTTTGGAAAAATTAATTTCTCTCTCTAGGTCTGTTTCCTGATTTGTAAAATTAGGAAGGTTCAACCAGATAACCTCTAAGGTTCCTTCCAACTTTAACTCTTTAATTCTTTGATTTTGGAAACCCAGATTTGCTTAGAATCACACTTCAGCTTGGATTACTTATTCCTCCATTTGGCATTTAAAGCTGTTCAAAATCTGATTCCAGTGTATCTTTGGGCTTTCCTCTTTCATCCCACCCCCAACCCACAGTATTCTCTGTCCAGCTAAACCTTCTCAATCCAGTGTTTCCCTGAACTCTACATTCTCTTACCTATATTCATGATTTTCTAGGAGTTACCTCCTATTCCTGGAATGCACTTCTTCCTCATTTCTACCTCTTGACTCCCTATTTTCCTTCAAGGTTCAACATGTCATATCCTTCAAGGAAGCTTTCCCCTGTCCTCCATGTTAGTTCTCTTTGTTCAGCCATATCCAATTCTTCATGACTCCATTTGGGGTTTTCTTGGCAAAGATACTGGAGTGGTTTAGCCATTTCCTTCTCCAATTCATTTTACAGATGAAGAAACTGAGGCAAAGAGGATTAAATGACTTGCCCAGAGTCATACAGCTATTTTCTGAGATTGGATTTGAACTCATGAACAGGAGTCCTCCTGATTCCAAGTCTCATGCTTTATCCATTGTACGACCTTGCTGCCCTGTTAATACTCTTCCCATACTCAAATACTCATGTACTTATCTGTTTACTGATGACATTTCTGGATATGTGTATATTGAGTATAAGCTCCTTAAGGAAAGGGACGGTTTTGCATTCAGACATTGTCTTTCCCTAAAACTGCTGTTTTTTTCCCCCAAACAGAAATCTGTTCCCCAAACAATTGGCAAAATGTCATGTTGGTGTTTATTAAGCCAGTCAGTGCTTAGTAAATTCTTGTTTGGTTGGATTATCAGTAAAGGAGCAATAACAGAGGACCACTGAGGAAATGTTCTGAAGCAGGGATAGGAAATAAAAGTGTGGCAGAGAATCCCTAGAGAGGAAACACTAACACCTCATATTGAGTCTCCAACTCCTTAGTGTTTCCCACATTTGTTCTACCCAGACTTTACCAACTGTCCCTTCTTTCTCAGAAATCCTGGGAATGGTGGAGAATTTCATGAGCTTAACTTCAGAAAGAGGGAAAATGCTTATGCACTAAAAAATTTGATTTTCTAAATCCTTAACTTAGAGCAGTTTGCCAAGTTGGGCTTGAGTTCTCTTAATTGATCCAGGAAATTAAGAGTATGAAGGATTACTGAAGATCTATCCAAGTAGAATGTAGTCATGAAGGAGACTGAGAGACAGTGAAATGAAATCACAAAGAGAAAGAACCAGAAAGAGAATAAAGGAACTGGAGAAAGAGGGAGGACACCGGCTATGTTGTTGTTCAATTGTGCCCAACTCTTTGTGATCCCATTTGGGATTTTCTTGGCAAAGGCAAGTGTTTTAGCCATTTCCTTCTCTAGTTCATTTTGCAGATGAAGAAACTGAGGCAAACAAAGTTAAGTGAAGTGCCCAGTGTCATATAGCTAGTAAATGTCTGAGGCCAGATGTGAACTGACATCAAGCCTGGCTCTCTATCCACTGTGTCACCTAGCTGATCAACAGAAAGAAAACAGGCTCTATCTTAGTATAAAGAAGTTGTCAGAGATGATCTCACCTAAGAAATCATGTTCATTTAGGATATTAGAAAGGGAGCAGCTGAGATAGTGAGAAGAGTGCCAGGCCTGGAGTTGGGAGAATCTGGGTTCAAATTTGGCCGGAGATGCTTTCTAGCTGTGTGACCTTGGACAAATCATTTAACCCCAATTGCCTAGTCCTTACCACTCTTCTGTTTATTACTCAATATCAATTCTAAGACAGAAGACGAGGTTTTTTTGTTTGCCTTTTGTTTTTAAGGATGATAGAAGAGAAGAAAATTAAAGAATTCTTAAAGGTAAAAAGGAGAGTGGAGAAAAAATCAGTATTAAAAGCTAATCATTTTCTTGAAAAATTTTTTTGTCAAGTTTTTAATTAACAAGCTTTTATTTTCATTCAGTCCCACCCACCATCCTTACCATCCCTGGTACTCAGAAAAAAGAAAATAAAAACAGACTCTTGAAACAAACATGTATGTCTCATTCTTCATCTTGAGTCCATTACCTCTTTGTCAGGAGAGGAGTAGCTTAGTTCATCTTTAGGTAATCAATAAACACATATTAAGCTCCTACTACATACCCAGGGGCTGGAATCATGGTTGGACATAGTATTGATCAGAATTCTTAAGTTTTTGAGAGGTGTTTGTCTTCATCATGTTGCTGGTATTGTATAAAATGTTATAATCATGCTACTTTTACTCTATCACTTGGTATGAGTTTTCCTAGATTACAGGTAAGCCATTTCCTTTATCATTTTTTTATTGCACATTATACTCAACATATCATAATTTCTTCAGCCATTCCACAACTGATGAATTCTTCCTTTTCAATTCTTTGGAGCTAGGAAAATAATGGCTGCAAATATTTTTATATTTATGGGACCATTTCTTCTTTTTTTCATATCTCGTGAAGTATAGACCTACTCATACCATTGATGAATCAACAAGTAGGCACAGGTTAGTGGTCTTTTGGGCTTAGTTCCAAATTGCTGTCCAGAATGGCTTTACAAATTCCCAAATGTTATTTTCTCATAGACCATCCAACATTTATCGTTTTCCTTTTTGTCATCTTTGCCAATCCAGAGTGATCAAAGTAGAACTTCAGAGTTGTTATAATTTGCATTTTTCTTTTCATTAGTAATTTTGAGCATTTTTTCATATGGATATTCATAAGGAGCTAACCATTTTTAAGTAAAACTTTGAGAAAAGAGAATATTTAGATCTCTGCCCCCTCCCTCTCTGTTTCTTTGATTGGATCATGTCCTTCTCCATCCCAGGATCATGTCCTTCTCCATCCTAGTTGGAGGAGATGGTGAGCAGTGAAGTTTGAAATTCTTGCTTCTCTCTTCCCCATAGGTCCTCTCTGGTGGGCTCATTCCTGGGCCTTCCACTCTGGCCATCCACCACTCATAAGGCCAATTCTCGTCCATGTTACTGGCCCAAATTTTTCTTTAGTCCTTTGATGACCAACAAAAGGCACCCACACTACCTTAGAGCCCCAAAGGTATTTCAGGAATGTGGAAGCCCCTTCAGGACTGATGGAAGATAAAGTATGTAGAACCATCAATTCCCTTTATCTGTTTGTTTTTTTCATTTATCATCCTGCACCATGGGGGTATATGGGGCCACAGGTTGAAAATCAATCAACACAGAGAAAAGTACCAAAAACAACCGCTTGGAAAATGGAGACACACACACACACACACACACACACACACACACACACACACACACACACTGCTCCTACAAAGTTGCTTGCTGTTTCCTCTCCCTTCCCCTCTCATTAGACTGTGAGCTCCATGAGAGCAGAAATTTCTCATCCTAGAATAATGGGGAAAGATTTAAACTTCAAACCTGAATCAGTCTTACAATGCTCCTAATTTATTTTTCTTTTCTTTTTTTTTTAATTTAAACTCTTACCTTCTTTCCTGGAATCAATACTGAATACTCATTCCAAGGCAGAAGAGTAGTAAGGGCTAGGCAAGGTGGATTAAGTGACTTGCCCAGGGTCACACAGCTAGGAAGTGTCTGAGGACAGATTTGAATCTGGAACCTCCCATCCCCAGGTCTTTCTCTCTATTCACTGAACCACCTAGCTGCCCCCATAATTCACTTTTCTATAATTAAATAATAGCATTCTAGAAAAGTCCAAAGTTTAGTCCACAGGACTCATTAAAAAAACTTAACTTCACAGATACCAAAAAAGAGGAGTATTTCCATATACCTAATAGAATGCAATAAGAGGATTTCCCATGACTTCTTTCTCTACCTATCTCAGCTATCTACAGAGATGGTTATACTCTTACCTTGCAATGCAATAATACTTCTGCACTTACGAACTCCAAAATTCCATTATCTGATCATAACTGATTATATCCCACCTCTCTCTCTGCCTTGCAACTCCAAACTCTGTTCTTCCTTTTTATCATGAACTCCAGGCTCTCCCAACCTCTTAGTTTTTCCCCAGGCTATCTCTCCTGCACTCTCCTGCCTTCCCTATCTTGACCTCTTTTCTGTCTCCTTATGAATCCCTCATTCCCATATTCTATCCTTGCCTATCCATTCCCATATTCTATCTTCCCTCCCAAACCTCGGCCATGGCTTACCCTCATCATTTGCTGCCATTGTATGCTGCCAAATGAAACTATGATGACTGTATCCATTACAGATTTGTATTATGTCATCTCAACTGGGTTCTCACCATGGCAAGGCAATCCTATTATACTTCCCTAATGGATTCACCATCTGAGTGTTGCAAATCATTTTCTTAGCTGAGAACCTTCCCTCAGATTTCATGGGGAAAAAAAAAATCTGCCATTATTTGATGAACGCTTCCCTTTGAATGATAGCCTGAGGAATTTGAATTTTATCCTATCCTATGAATTCACCAAAATTTTTGAATAGGGAATTGATAACTGATACTTACATGGTATTACAAGGTAGTAATGCTCAACTTTTTTAGGATTCTGCATTCTTTCGGCTTTTAGTGTACCTTCCTGTATCTTCTATTGAATGGGAAAAGAATAAATTTAGAGTTACACATATGCACATAAAAATGAGATAAATTAATTTCAATAAGATAATATAGTTACTTACTAAAATTTCTTTCTATTTCTTGAGAAGCTTCTTATACCTCCTAGACCAGGAATTCTTAACCTTTTTTTTTTGTCATGGAACCCCTTTGGACCCCTTCTTAGAATAATATTTTTAAATGAATAATGTAAAAAGCCTAGGATTACAAACGAAACCAAATTATATTGAAAATATAGCTGTAAAGTATTAAAAATTCAGGGATTTCCTGAAATTTATCCACAGACCCCCAGGTTAAGGATCTTTGCCCTAGGAGGCACCTAGTTGGTTCAGTGGATTAAGAACCTGGTCTAGAGATAGGACATCCTGGATTCAATCTAGCCTCAGAAACTTAACCCCCACTGACTAGCCTTACTGCTCTTCTGCCTTGGAACCAATACTTTGTATTAATCCTAAAACAAAAGGTAAATTAAAAAAAAGAAAGAAAGAAAGAAAGAAAAAAGAACCTTTGTCCTAGATCCATACCCTAGGTTAGAAACTCCTGCTCTAATATTTAGAGAACATGTAACATTAATTATATCACTTGATCCTTACAAAGTAGACATGACAAGTATTAGCCTCCTTTTATAGATAAGGAAACTGAGGAATGATAGGTAGAAATTGCAAAGAGGCAAATTTAGGCTTGGGATCAGAAAAGACTTACTATTAAAACTATCCAAAAAGGGAATTGAGCTGTGGTATAACCCCTTCCTTGGAAATCTTCAAGTGGAGGCTGGATGGTCATTTGATGGGTATGCAATGGTGGGGATTTTGTGGCATATGGTTTAGACTAGATGGCCACCAAGGTCCCTTCCAAGTCTCAAATTCTATGATTCTGTGGCTCAGGAAGTTACATGACTGGTTCATGAAGGAGTCAGGCCTTGAGTTAGACCTCCAAGGAAGAGATGGATGTCAATGAATGGAAATATGGTGGCTATTCATTTGGCACTAAGGTCTTTCCTTCTTTCAGGTCCTGCGGTCTTTCTACTACACTGTGCTGCTTCCCCTGTTATAATCAAGACCTCAATTAGTGGGCTAGGGCAAATGAAGGAGAATGAGATGAGGCTGGGAAAAGTAGGTTGAAAGCCAAAGGAATGAGTTTGGGCTTTACCTTTGTTGTCAGTGCCTCTGTTCAAGTCCTAATAGTGCTTAAATGGAAAAGATAAAGAAGTTGAGATGATTTCAGATCTGTTGGAAAGAAGTAGTAAGCCATTCCTGTCTGCCCTTCACTATTCTCTAACCACTGGATGCAGGCTCTGCAGAAGAGAGGGTGGGAAGGGGAAGTCTGGGTGCTGGGAAATCTGAGTTCTGTTCCTAGCTGTGCCATGGGTTATGATTGACCTGAAGGCTCCACCTCCTGCAACATTTGTACCATTTGTACCAATTATCCCCCGGGTCTTTCATAAGTCCTGTCTTCTTTCAAGGCTTAGCTGTGAGGCCACCTCCTACTGGAAGCCTTAAAAATAAAATTAATAATATCCAACATTTATATAGCATATTAACGTTTGTAAAACACTATATATATGTGTGTGTGTGTATGTATTTTAAGTAAATATTTATGGGTGGATATATGAGTCTGTGGATGTATACATGTATGTATCCTATATGTACAGATACATATTATAAATGCATATATATTCCCTCTAGGGGTAATAATAGCTCCTGCCTCAAAGGGCTGTTATAAGGATAAATGAATATATACACATAAACATATATACATGCACATATGCATAAACACATATACATACATACTATATAATATGTAGGTAAAATATGTACATGTCCATAATACATAGCATATAATTATATATAAAATATGAAGATATAAAATAATATATAGAAATATAATAATAAATAAGATATAAATAAATAAGATATTTTCTCTATATAGGAACTCCTAAGTGACACAGTGAATAGAGTGCTGGGCCTGGAGTCAAGAAGACTCATCTTCATGAGTTCAAATCTGACCTTAGGTACTTATTAGCTATGTGATCCTGAATAAGTCATTTGACCCTATTTATCTCAGTTTTCCTTCTCTGTAAAATGAGCTAGGGAAGGAAAGGGTAAACCACTTCAGAGTCTTTGCCAACAAAACCTCAAATGGGGTCACAGAGAGTTGGACATGACTGAAATATTTGCCCAACAAGTGTATATAGCTAAACACATAGATCAATGATTCCCAAAGTGGGTGCCACCGCCCCCTGGTGGGTGCTGTAGCGATCCAGAGGAGCAGTGATGGCCACAGGTGCATTTACCTTTCCCATTAATTGCTATTAAAATTTAAAAAATTTAATTTCCAGGGGGCTAAGTAATATTTTTTTCTGGAAAGGGGGAGGTAGGCCAAAAAAGTTTAGGAACCATTGACATAGATATATGCTTTTTTCCCCCTTGGGTTCAATCTTTTCAGTCATGTCTGACTTTTATGTGACTCCATTTGGGGTTTTTTGGGCAGAGATACTGGAGTGGTTTTTTTTTTTTCTCCAGCTGATTTTATAGATAAGGAAACTGAGGCAAACTGAATTAAGTGACTTGCTCAGGGTTACAAAGCTACTAAGTGTCTGAGACTAGATCTGAAGGTGAGTCTCCTTGAATCCAAGCCCTGGGGTCTATCCACTGTGCCACTAAGATGCCCAAATATGCACATACATATGTGTATACCCACACACAGATACAACCTCATTGAATCCTCAGAACTCTGGGAGGTAGGTGCTATTATCACTTCTGTTTCACAGATAACTGAACTGAGGCTGAAAGAGGTTAAACAACTTGCCCAAGGACATGTAGCTAATAAATATTTGAGGCAGGATTTATACTCAGTTCTTCTGATTCCAAGCAGACCACGTTATCTCCATACTCCCTAGCTGCCCCCCTTTCTTCAGGCTCTACAGTGGATAATGCTTTCTCTTTGGTCACCTTGCATTGACTGCTTTGTGTACAGACACATCTCAGAAGTTTTGTGGGTTCAGTTCCAGAACCACTCCCCATCTACCCATCCCTTGCCCCTAGTAATAAAATAAATACAGAAATAAAAGTGAACTTTTCCCATGAATTTTTTGGTTTCTGAGTGCAAGTTTACACTATACTATAGTCCATTAGATACAATGTGTATTGTGTCTAGAAAACAGTGTAAATACCTTAATTTATTTATTTTTTGTTTTTTTAAACCCTTGTACTTCGGTGTATTGTTTCATAGGTGGAAGATTGGTAAGGGTGGGCAATGGGGGTCAAGTGACTTGCCCAGGGTCACACAGCTGGGAAGTGGCTGAGGCCGGGTTTGAACCTAGGACCTCCTGTCTCTAGGCCTGACTCTCACTCCACTGAGCTACCCAGCTGCCCCTAAATACCTTAATTTAAATATACTTTATTGCTAAAAAATGCCAACCATCATCTGAAATTTCAGTGTATTGTAATCTTTTTGCTGATGGAGGGTCTTGCAGTCATATTGATGGCTGCTGACTAATGGGGTAGTGGTTGCTGAAGGATGGAGCAACCAGGCCAATTTCTTTTTCTTTTTTTCTTTTTTCTTTCTTTTTTTTTTTAACCCTTAACTTCTGTGTATTGTCTCCTTGGTGGAAGAGTGGCAAGGGTGGGCAATGGGGGTCAAGTGACTTGCCCAGGGTCACACAGCTGGGAAGTGTCTGAGGCTGGATTTGAACCTAGGACCTCCCATCTCTAGGCCTGGCTCTCAATACACTGAGCTACCCAGCTGCCCCCGGGGCCAATTTCTTAAAACAAGACAGTAGTAAAATGTTGCCCCATTGACTGACTCTTCCTTTTACTTGAATGCATAGAGGTCATCGTAGGATTATTAATTGACCTAAAATATTGTTGTATCTCAAGGAACAGGGAGACCTAAGGGGAGAGAGAGAGAGAATTTAGGGTTAAAGGGGAACCACTGGTCTGTGGAGCAGTCAGAACACACGGAACATTTAACAATTAAGTTCTAGGACTTATGTGGGCTCTGTTTGTGGTGCCCCAAAACAATTACAATAACAACATTCAAGATCACTGATCACAGATCACCATAACAGATAGTCTAATAATAATGAAAAAGATTTGAAATAGTGTGAGAATGACTAAAATGTGACAGACACACAATGGGAGACAAGCCATTGGGAGAATGGTACCAAGAGATTTGCTAGATGGAGGGTTGCCATAAACCTTTGATTTGTAAAAAGAAGGTAGAATAAAGCAAAGCGTTTAATAAAACACAGTATGCTTATACCAACTTTGCCACCCTGCCCAACCTCCCCAGGAGAATACAAGCTTCTAGACATGGAAGATTGCTTTGTTCTGATCTTTGTATCCCAGGGCTTGGCACACAGTCTTGCACGTGGTAGGGACTTAATTGAATTAATGTGGTTAATTGAATTGAATGTGACCCTTGGCAAGTGATTTAACCTCCAAGTTCCATTCTTCCCACTACTAAATGGGCATTTAGGTCATTAAGTATTTAAGGAACTAGGAACCAAGCATGGAGCAGTGGAGAAATAATAGAGAGACTAAGACTTGACAATTCCCTTCCCTTAAAGAGCTGATGGTCTCTCTGGAAAGATAAAACTAGTACATAGAAAAGTGTTAAGTGACCAGTGCCTCTTCTCTGCTTTTCAGAGATGATGTTCTGGAAGAGTAAGCACTAAATAATTTGTTTTCCATTCATTTATTCTTTTGAGCTCTGCATGTGTATGTTTAAAATAAAGGGGACAACAAATGTAATTAGGGCACAGATTTTAGCTTATGCAAGGAGAGAGGGTGAAAAAAGGTTCAAAGGCTCCCCCCTGATTAAAGTTAAATCTGGCCCACCTAATTTCCCTTAGGAGGATAAATAGAAATTAGGAAAAGCCCACAAAAGTCAATGAAGGGCTTTTCTGAAACTGCCAAGGGGGAATTGGAGTAAGTCTGGGTCAGCTCTGTATTCTCAACTCCCATCAAAACCCGGTGGCTTGGATGGTACTTAGAGGAGAATGAAGGAGCCGGAAACCCAGTGGAGTTTCTGTTATGTGTGTTTCCAGATAATCACATCTAAAATTCCAGGGGACAGGCTGGGGCTCACAGCTGGGGCCAAGAAGGAAAAAACTCATTCTTATGCATGCATAGTCTCCACCTTCTCTCCAGAGCTTCAGGAATGGAGTCCTACTATGGGTAGCCCAGCCAGATGGAATGAAAGAAACAGTCAATCAAGAACCAGCCTCATTATATAAGTGGAGTTGCCTCAAACAAAGGTTTAGTTGATTCTCTCTGCCCTGGTTGAAGTACTCACAATTGCCCCCTGGTGGGCTGTAGACCATTCCTCCAATATCCTATCTCTGTTCCATTTTTATCACTCTCTGTTTAAAACCACTGCCACTTCCATTTGGGGAGGATGAAGACATAAGAATGATCCCCCTTTCCTCTATTCGCTTTTGCCTAATCCACACTTTAAGCTAATATTTAATTTTCTTTTTTTTATCTCAAACTTTAAAAATTTTTGAGTTATAATTTAAAATTTAACACAATTTTAGTATTTTTTCAGTTACTATTTAATTTTATTTTTTCAAACCACACTTAAATTTTTTTGCTACAATTAAATTAAAAATGTTAATACAATTTTTGAGTTACTATTTGATTTTATTTTTAGACCCCATTTTCTGTATTTTTGAGTGCTAGTAAATTTATTTTGAAATTGAATTATTTTTCATTTGAATTCCTATTTAATTCTAATTTTTTTGCATTTTATGAGTTACTTTTCAATTTTATTTTAAAATTTAATTATTTTAAAATTTGCTTACTATTTAATTGTATTTCTTAACCCATACTACTTGTATTTTTTAGCTACTATTAGATTTTATTTTTTAAATTTATCTTTTTTTTTTAACCCTTATATTCCATCTTAGAATCAATACTGTATATTAGTTCTAAGGCAGAAGAGTGGTAAGAGTTAGGCAATGGGGGTTAAGTGACTTGCCCATGGTCACCCAGCTAGGGAGTATCTGAGGTCAAATTTGAACCTGGGATCTCCCATCTCTAGACTTAGTTCTCAATCCACTGAGCCACCCAGCTGCCCCCTTTAAAATTTATCTTAAAATGTAATTATTTTTCAAATTCAGTTACTTTCAGTTTTATTTCTTAATCCACACTTCTTGTATTTCTAGCCACTTTTCAATTTTATTTTTAAAATTTATTTTAAAAATTAATTATTTTTACTTGAATTATCATTAAATTCTTAAACTCACTTTTTATATTTTTGAATTATTATTTAATTTTAATTTCTAAATTAATTTTTAAATTAATTTTTTGGACTTACTATTTCATTTTCTTTTTGGGAGAAGCAGTGCTAATCAGTTACAGTTCTTGAGGGGAGATGGGGAATCTAGCATGATTACAGATTTAGAACAAGAAAAGACTTGAGAGATCACCTGGTCTAACACTATGGTTCTCCAGATGAGGAAAGTGGTATCTAGCCAACTTATTTGCTACTTGCCCAATCGCTACTTCACACAGGCACTATCTGAAGCAAGATTTGAACTTTCTTCCTTGACTCTAAAGCCAATTCTCACTACCCCAAGCTAGGATCTGGACTGATTTGAGGAAGTTGCTCCACCACTAGGATCCTGGACTAGTCTGGACATGAACATTTCATTATGAAGAACATCCTCAACAATAACTGACAATATCAGACTCTTTAAATACACTGCATATCCCCAGAGACTCAGTGACATGCCAAACTATTAGAACTTAAAGTAAGTGGTACCAAGACTTTTTAGAATACTCTGTATGGTAGCATAGTACCTCAAGACAATACTATATCAGGTCTGGAGTCAGGAGGTCCTGGGTTCAAATTTGGATTCAGACATTTCTTAGCTGGGTGACCCTGGGCAAATCATTTAACCCCCATTTCCTAGCCCTTACTCTTCTTCTGCCTTAGAACCAATTCTCAGTATTGATTCTAAGACAGAAGGTAAGGGTTAAAAAAAAAAGACAAGATGAAATAATGACTACAAGTATTATCATCTCCGTTTTGCAAATGAAGAAACTGAGGCTGCAAAATGTTGTTTCTTGTCCAAAATCAGAAATCTAGTAAGCATTGGAGGTAAAATTCCAACCCAGATCTTCTGGACTACTCAGACCATCTACAGAGCCATGCAGTCTCCTTTTAAGAAATCTCCAGTTGCGGCAATTTGACCATTTCACTGAAGTTTTCCCCATAGGGGATGCAATTTGGGTCATGATGGGTCTTATTCCTTTCCTGGTGCTAACTGGAGGTGGTGGGGGAAGGGAAGGGGATAATGATGAGAATGGACATGTGAGGAGAGGGGGAAGGGGAGGCCATCCGGGCGGTGGATTTTTCTTTGAAGAATGAAGAGGGGGAAAAATCTGTGTGACAATGTTCCTTTGTGAAGCTCCCGGGCTTCTGTAGATGGAGCAGAAAGTCATTAAGTAAGGCAGCCCGGCGGTGAAGTGACCAGGTCATTCTTTAGCTCTAGGTCGCCCTCTGCCGTCAGCATAAAGAGAAGATTCCTGATTCCCGGACCTGACCTAAGGAATCTCGGGGACCGGGGAGGGGGAGAGGATGTGATGAGAGATGAGGTCCAGAGTTCAAAAAGTCCCTGCCTCTCAGCAGCCGGATAGACGATCTTGTTTGTGGGGGAAGGAGGAAACCGCCGCTGCCAGGGGTAATTCTGGAACCCAGATTTCCTTCAGCCTGAGTCTGATTCTCCCTGCCCTTGCCTGCCAACTAACTTCCCTCCTAATGGGGCCGTTTTACTTTTCATCTAAAAAAGGAGCTTTTTTATTGCAAATAGTAATAATATAGAAATAGGTTTCAAACAATGATACAAGTAAAACCCAGTGGAATTGCTCGTTGGTTCCAGGAGGAGATAGGGAGGAAGGGAGGGAAACAAGAATCATGTAACCATGGGGAAATATTACTAATTAATTAACCAATTAATTAGTTAATGAAAAAAGGAGTTCTTGGTTTTTTAAAAAAATAATTATATAACTTTTATTTCAGTGTAATTCTTTTTCTTGGTGATCTTGTGCATTTTACTTCAAATATTTATTTATTTTTTTACCAATTATATGTAATAACCAATTTCCACACAAGTTTTCCTAAATTATACGAGCGAACTTATCTTCTTCCCCTCCCTCCCTTCCTTCCCTTCCCCCTCCCGGTGCTGGCAGGCGACATGTATCATGTAAAACATATTTCCTTATTGTTCGTTTTAGTAAGAGAATAATCTTAGAAAACCAAACCCCGCTAACAAAAACCCAGATAAACCTGTGACTCCAACAGTTCTTTCTCCGGAGGTGGAGAGCATTCTTTGTGACTTTATGCATTTAATTCTGAAGAGGGGGCCCCCGCGTTCTCAAGAAAGGCTAAGGACCCCTGCTCTAAAGGAAGAATGTGCAAAGTCAGGGCCGTAATGTGAAAAGGATGGGAAATGTTGGCAGGTAGACCGAGCAAGAGGCTTTTTAGCCAAGTCTCTGCCTGGCTTTTCATCCCCGCCCCGCTCCCAACCCCTTCCCTGTTTCTTCCGTGCCCTCCTCAAGGACATTGTCTGAATATTTCTTCCCTAGCCAGAGAACTCTCACCCCCAAGGCTGTGGAGTCAGCCATTTTTGCCAGTTTTATTCCCCCCACCCCCACCCTCACTTTATTGCTCTAGGAAGGTTAGCTGATTTGGGTCATTTGCGAGAAGAGGAAAGATTTGTTTCTGGAATCAGAGTTTGGGCAAAGCATTTGCCCTAGGCTGCCCTAGGCAGAGACCCATTTCCTTCTTCCTCTCCTCCCTCCTCCTCTTCCTCCTCCTCCTCCTCCTCCTCCTCATTTCCCTCTCACCCATCCCTCCTCCTTCTCCACTCTCCCTCCCCACCTTCCTTCCTCACCTACTTCCTCTTTTCCTCCTTTCCTTCCTTCCTCCTCCTCCTCTTCATTTCCCTCCCATCCACCCCTCCTCCTTCTCCACTCTCCCTCCCCACCTTCCTCCC
>NC_058133.1:463771185-463873258 GCF_016433145.1 Gracilinanus agilis
TTCTCTGTAACCCTCCACTTTCCTTAAATGACTTGCTTACTTCCCTTTATGATGATATTTTGTGGATGTTTAAAAAAACATTGGATGGCAGACAAACAATACTCTTCAGTAAAAATGAAGATTATTTTTATGTGGTTGTAAGCATTTGCATTACTTCCATAACCTTTGCCTGCAGAATTCCCTCCCCCAGATGCTCTTATTCTCTCACAGACAGTCAAAAGACGAATAGGTTTGAACTTCAGATTGAACAAGATCATGTTGAAGGTCTATGCTTGCAAGGGACAGAGCACCAAGCAAAGAGTCAGGAAGACTCAGATTCAAATTGAGTCTTGGGTATTTTAATAGCTGTGTGACTCTGGGCAAGTCACTTAACTGCTATTTTCCCTCAATTTTCTTGTCTGTAAAATGGGAATAATCATATCATCTACTTCTGAGAGTTGTTAAGTAGATCAATCCTACTACTATTTGTAAAGTACCTTTTCAATCATAAATCCATATATATATATGTACATTTATACATATATATATATGCAAACTATGATGATGATGATATATTAGAATAAAACTCAAGATAGGAAAGCTCATACACTGAAAGGATTCAATGACTAGTAGAATTAGAAGATTGTTAAGAGGTGATTTACTAACTTCTCCATTTCCACTGCACCGATAAGGATACTGTATGTACCCAAAAGGTGAATTCAGTTGCCCCAGATCTCACAAAAGAAAAGTGGCAGAGTCAGCAAGAGAACGTCAGTGATCTGAGCCTGAGCACAGATCTTTGCTTATATATATTTCTGCAACAGCCATATATTTTGAAGAGTCACATAGAAGAGGAGTGAATGTGTGTGGTTAATAGGAGGTAAAGCTGCTCTCAGTTGAATAGAGCTTGGATGCGAGAGAAAGAGCAAATAAAGACGTTAAATTGAGAATAGGAAAGGGAGGAGAATGAAGACCAAAAAATCATCAGATAGTGTTCTCAAATCATATGCTGCTTCAAAAGACATTAGAGTGTCCCTATAGGATCTTGTATTTTCAAAATGCTTAAAATTGATTACCCTTTGTATTCTGTATCACTCCATATGTGGCATCCATTTTGTACCCTTTATTTTGTGCCACTGATTTGATCCATTATTTTGGCCCTATCACACTTGCACATGGACATTTGCATCTTGATTTTGTCAAATTTCAGCAAGCCTCCTAAATTATAGCATCAGCCGGATCTCAGTTGCTCTTAACATTGCCTACTTTCCTGAACGAGGAGTTCTGAATAGCAGTAATTTTCCAGCTCCCTGTGACTGCTTCACAAACAGTATACTTGGCAATGCTCAGTGGAAGCTAGCTTCAGTAGGGAAAGGTTTGTGAAAAAGAACAAAGGGATCTTCCTTCCCCCTTTCCCCCATGATGTGATGAGGTTAAAACAATAAAACAATAATAAACTGATAACTAATCTGCTGTGCTTGGGCTCCTGACTTATTCATTCACCTCAATTCACCTTTGAAACAAATTACCATCTTTCTTCATTCTTAATTGATCAATTCCTTCTTTCTCTTCCCTCCCAGATGAGTGTAGGTTTATAACTATTGAGTAAGCTGCCACAGGATCCAGGAGTTCATAGTAAGAGATGAAAAATCTGGAGTAGGGGCAAAAGGAGTGTCGTTTGAATTCCACATACAGGCAGTGCTGTTTCAGATGGAAGAAACTTAGGCTAATGTGAATAATTTGGAAGGATAAAACACATGTATTCTAGGATGAGGAACAGAATGAAATATGTCCTTGTTCTAGTAAAAAATGGCTGGCTAAGCATTTCTTCATATAAAGTTTAAGGCTTTTATATTATATGTACTAGTACTGGAAAGAGAAGAGAAATCATTATTAATGAAGCATAATTTAATAATTTCTATAACCAGTACCTTCCCCACATCCTTGTCTCACTGGAACATTTACTATGCATTGTGAGGATACTTTGCTGAATAACCATTTACAGGCTAATGAAAAATAAACAAAAACTCCAACTTAAAGCATCCAAGTAACACAATTTATATTGCACTCTTCCTAATCCCAATTCATTCCCTTTTTTCCTCCCTCCCTCCCTCCCTCCCTGCCTTCCTTCCTTCCTTCCTTCCTTCCTTCCTTCCTTCCTTCCTTCCTTCCTTCTCTCTCTCCTTTCTCTCTCTTTTTCTTTCTTTCCCTCTTTCTCCTTACCTCCCCTTTTATTTTTAGAAATGTACTCCTTTCTCACCCCAAATCAATCAGCCAGTAGAAACTCTTAGGCATAGCTCAAAATTATCTTTATCAGTCCTTTGGTTTTACCTCAGCTTCCATTACCTGAACCCATTACCTGAAATTCTTTTCAGTTCCTTCAACTTCTTCATGTCCCTCCTGGGCTATATAAATCATCCTGAGCTTCATTTGAGAGGACTGAAAAGGGATGGTAAAATTTTGCTCTGCATTCCTTCTATCAATAAAATCACTACTTTTTCTATAAGTAGAGGGTCTTTTTTACTAGATTTTTGTGGGTTGAATGATAAAGAATATCTATACCTGAGATACAACCAGGTGAGCTTGAAATTTCCCAAGACAGTTGTTGGTGTCAGCAGAAAACGCTGTCTCTGATACGCTCATACCTTCCCCCTCCATCACCCTCCCCCAATACTCATTGGACTGTCAGTATTGATTGGAACTAATCCTGGTCTTTTCAAAGTTCCAGCAGGATACTGCAAGCAACAAACTGGGATTCAGTACTGGCACACATTGCCCATCTATGCAGACTGTGCAAAGGCTTACAAGAGGACAGAGGTAAGAGGTTCCAGGAACTATCACAGGAGCTCCAACTGTTCACTCTCTCAGCTAAATCCTGACGTGTTTGGTTTCAGAGACTTCCTAGTATCACAGGAGTGGAAGGATAAGTTGGGACTGGGAACTTAGCAAGAGAACACGTATGTTCTCAATGCATGATTGGGATGTGGGACGTACTCAAATATCTGCAAGCCACAAAATCCAGCTCATAATCCCAATCATTAAGGAAGAGTTCTAGTCTTTCTATGATGGAAAAATCTCATAAATCACTTCAAGGATGTGCTGGTTAACAGTGTCATCACTGAATCCCGCAGGCCTTGTGTATCTAAGAAAAATGGTAAGATGTGGATCGTTGTTGATTTTTGAACTCTGAACGAAGTCTAAAAGAGTCACCACACTATGCCACGAGTTCAAGATGCCATGAATGATCTGTTGGGCAGCTAGTGTTTTCCAGTCTCAGATTTTCATAGTTGACACTATCAGTGTCTTAATGATACTATCAATGTCTTAAGAAGACAAGGAAAAAACTATTTTCATCTGCTCAGCTGGATTTTTACCAATTTAAAAGACTGGGTGGGGGGGCATCTGGGTGGCTCAGTGGATTGAGAGTCAGGCCTAGAGACAGAAGGTCCTAGGTTCAAATCTGGCCTCAGTCACTTCCCAGCTATGTGACCCTGGACAAGTCACTTGACCCCCATTGCCCACCCTTACCACTCTTCCACCAAGGAGCCAATACACAGAAGTTAAGGATTTAAAAAAAATAAAACAAATATCAGATTATAAAATAAATCCACGCAAATCATTAGCCTTTTCTATATATTACCAACAAAAGCTAATAGTAAAAGATGAGAAAATTCCATTAAAAATAACTACAGAATATATAAAATATTTGGCATTTACTTATCGGAGTATACATACAGAAATTATATAGATGTTACTAAAATATACTATTCAACAATTAAAATAGAGGAGAGCTATTAATTGCTTAAGGTTGGGTTGAGCTAATATAATAAAAAACGATACTACTACCTAATGTAATGGGAGGTCTAACTCAATTCTGATAACTTATGCAAAAGGCTCTACATATGCTCCCATGGAGCCTCAGAGAACTAGTTTCTGGATATCTGTGAATATACGTAATAGAGGGGCCCAGCTCCCCACAATAGAACATTAACTCTGTGAATGCAGCATAGATAGCATTGCTTCCTAGATATTCTTTGGCCTAATGATGCCATCAAATAAGATTTCCAAGAGAAATCAAGGAAAAAGGAAAAGGACCCAAATATATGCAAATATTTATAGTAGCTCTTTCTGTAGTAGTAAAGAACTATAAACCTTGGGGAATGTCCCATTATTGGGAAATGACTTAATAAATTGTTCAGTAGTAGAATATTATTAGTAGTCAAATACAGTGTAGTAAGAAATGAGGATTATGGGTGATCAAGGAAGACTAGCCCTTTTAGAGCTGCTCATCCATCTCTCCCACCCATGGCTCCAAGAAGCTGTAACAGGTGTAGCAGTACACCCCCTGGTAAGTCCTGTCGATAGATGGGCTAACACAGGTTGAGGGTAACTAATAGATCTTTATCCCTTTGGTGAGTTAGGGAGGTGTCTGCTTCAAGCGTGTAAAGACTTCCCTTGTAGGAATGGGTCAATGAGAACAATTTGTTTCAACAGCCATGAAGGTGACTGAAGCAGGTACCATGGAGTGCTTAGAGCTTGGTCAGATATTGAAGATGCCAAGGTCATCCATTGTATCCTGTCATCACCAGTTATCCTGACTTTTGTCTTGCCACTGGTCTTTGAGATGAATTTGTGTAATTTTGCTTCACTTAAATCCAATTCATGTGCAAGTCAAGGCATCACTCCATGATATTATTGGTCCTCTTTGAAAACACAGGACCAACAAGCAACAATAGTAAGAAATTGTAATGATTAAAAGGGGGAATATTTCTTTCATTTCTTTATTAATCAACTGCTCAAGAAAATCTAAACTAGTTATCCACCTCCTAAAAGTCCCTCTCTGTCTCTGTCTCTGTCTCTGTCTCTGTCTCTGTCTCTCTGTCTCTCTGTCTGTCTCTGTCTTTCTCTGTCTGTCTCTCTTTGTCTCTGTCTCTGTCTCTCTCTGTTTCTCTCTCTGTCTCTCTCTCTGTCTGTCTCTCTCTGTCTCTCTTTCTCTCTCTCTATCTCCCTCCCTCTTTTTGTCTCTCTTTTTTAAACTTAGGGATGAATTTTGGGGAGCAAGAAGGATGCTAACAATAATGTTGCTCCCTCAAAAAAGAAAGAAAAGAGAGTCATGGAGGCAATGAGAAGAAAATGCATAAAAGAAAGCAGAAAACAATTCAGAAGTAGAAAGGTAGGACAGTTTTGAAAGTAACACAGGGAATTTGTTAATACCTTAAAAAAGAGAACAAATTGTAGGAAATAAAAACTCGCAGATTCATATACAATCAACTTTTTTCTATTTTACTGTATATAAGGAAATACTCATCCCCCCTCCCCACCCCTTTTAGTACTGGTTAACGACAGAATAAAAAATATATATAATGCTATAAAAAGAAAAGAAAAAAAGAAAAGAAGAAACAATCTGGGAAATAATGACAAGTCAGAGATGTGAGTACCAGTAGTCAAACAAACTCTACTCTTTCCTGAGCCCTTCCCAGGCAACATTTTTGGTCATTACTGTATATCCACCGGGATGAAATGATTCTAGAGAGTGATCTGAATTTTTGTGAGCAAAAATCAAGGTTTTGACCCATATTCATGATATAGATTGATCTTCTCACTGTTTCTCTCAGTCTCTGTAGGAGAGTTCCCCTGCTTTAGCATCTTTGAGTAGGAAGTGATTACCCCTTGCTGTCAATTAAGTAACTAGCCCTTACAGAAAGTGCGAACGTTGAAGCTTGGATGGGAAGGACTCAGCGGCTAGTACAGTAGAGTCAGCTTCTAAGCTGACCCCAATTTGAGGACTTTAAAAAAAAAAGCTTTTCTATGCTATTCAGCACACACACAGATATTATATATATATATACACCTACTCTACTAACATCTCTGGGGTTGGAAAGCTTTTTTAAAAATGCTTTCAGTTGAGTTGTAAAAGCCCAGAAAAATCCCCAAACCAAAACTATTGCATGCATTTAAAGGCTACCAGCCTAAGATGGGGGATTTTCCCTTATACTTGGCAATGGCTGTGGCCCCAGTGGATATCTCCTCAAGGGGACTCCATATGTCAATCTAGGGCTCTTTAGTAAGAAGAGAGAAAACCCTAACCGTTTCCGCAGTAGTAGTCTGACTCTTCTTGAGCCCAGAGGCCCAGAACACACCTTAGTTCTTTTTTTTATATTTCTTTTTTTTTTTTAAACCCTTAACTTCTGTGTATTGGCTCCTTGGTGGAAGAGTGGTAAGCGTGGGCAATGGGGGTCAAGTGACTTGCCCAGGGTCACACAGCTGGGAAGTGTCTGAGACCAGATTTGAAGCTAGGACCTCCTGTCTCTAGGCCTGGCTCTCAATCCACTGAGCTACCCAGCTGCCCCCCATACCTTAGTTCTTGATGAAAAAAATCAAGTGTATAACATCATCTAGTTTATCCCCTTCATTTTACAGGTAAAGGAATTGGAGCCCAGAAAAGTTAGATGAATTGTCCAAATTCACACCACTAGTTTGTGGCAAAATCAGGATTTCTACAGAAAAAAATTTCATTGGGCAACAGAATTGACATTCAGGATTTCAACAAGCTGGACTTGTGGGCTTAATAAGGTGAATTTGAATAGGGAATAAATGTCTGTTGTTTTGAGTTCAAACGGAATACAGAATTGGGAGTGGGGAAGAAGAGGTCAGAGACATAAAATATAGTTGGGTAGAAGTTGGTGTCAGAAATGCTTTGGGTCCTTTTGTGCACTGAAAACACAATATAAATCAGCAGTATGACATGGAAACAGCAAAATCCAAACCCAAACAGTATTAGGCTCCTTAGAAGTATGATGTCCAGAGTGAGGGTCTTATACTGAATTCTACTCTAATTGGTCTTTTCTCCTCCTCCTCCTCTTCCTCCTCCTCTTCCTCCTCCTCCTCCTCCTCCTTCTCCTCTTCCTCCTCCTCCTTGTCCTTGTCCTTGTCCTTGTCCTTGTCCTTGTCCTTGTCCTTCTCCTTCTCTCTCCTTCTCTTTCTCCTTCTCTCTCCTTCTCCTTCTCCTTCTCCTACTCCTTCTCTTCTCCTTCTCCTCCTCCTCTTTCTACACTATGTGTTGGTTCTAAGGCAGAAGAATGGTTAGGGCTAGGCATTGGGGGTTAAGTGACTTGCTCAAGGTCACACATCTAGGAAGTATCTGAGGCCAGATTTGAAACTAGGACCTTCTGTTTCTAGGTCTGGCTCTCAATCCACTGAGTCACTTAGCTGCCCCAGTCAGTTCACTTCTTAGAAGAGATAGTGCCAAATTGGAAGGTGACCAGGAGAGAGAGGAAGCTAAAAACTATATCATTTAGAGACTGAAGGAACTCTGGATATGTATCCTGGAGAAAAGAAGAATTAGTGTTTGTTTACAAGCTTCAGCATATCCAGGTGAATAGGATAGTGAGGAAGGTTCCAATCAGACCTTGTGAGGATGGGTTGAAGGAACCAGGGATGGTTAGCCTGGAGATAAGAAGTAGGAAATATAATCACAGTTTTCAAACAATTGAAGCATTAATAGGACCATAGCTAGAAAGGACCCTAAAGGTCACCTAGTCTAAACCTTACCTGCCTCATTTTTGCAAGTAAGAAAACAGACTCAAAACATCAATGGCTTGCCCAGAATACTAAATGGCAGAGTCAGGATTTAAACCCAGAACCTCTGACTCTAAATCCATTGCCCATTTCACTGTATTATGTGATCTCTCCACTGACTGTCAAGTGGGAAAAAGATTAGACTTTGGTTTATGTGTCCCCAGAGCTCAGAACTAGAATTAGTGAATGTAAGTGGCAGCATAGCAAATTTTTGCTCAACAGAAGGAAAAACTAATGAATAGAATGGTCAATGAGGTGTAATGGAGGGGCAGCAAGGTGGCTCAGTAGATTAAGAGCAAGGTCCAGAGATAGGAGATTCTGGGTTCAAACATGGCCTCAGAATCCTAGCTGTGTGACCCTGGGCAAATTACTTAACCCCATTTGCCTAGACCTTATTGTTCTTCTGTCTTAGAACCAATACTTAGTATTAATTTTAAGATTGAAGCTAAGAGTTTTTTTTTTTTTAAGTATAATGGAGGTGCCTTGAAGAGAGGTAGTAAGGTTTCTGTTACTTTGGAAGTCTTCACATAAATGCTTGGGGAGATTCTAAGAGATGATGTATGATTTGAGTAACAGTCGGACTCTTTGGCTCTCAAAGTTTTGCCCAGCTCTCTAAGATTTCATGATTCTAGCACATGCCCCATTAATAATTCCGGTTTATGAATAAGCTCCAGATATTTCCCTTTTCCTTTACATTGAATAGTCTACTCATCCAATCTTTTTGCACTATGACCCTGTCCTCACCATAGTACTGAATGCTCTAGGGTCTTCCCACTCTTTTTTTTCTTCCTTCTTGGTATCCAGCCCCTCATTTAGTCAAAAAATGGATGCCGTCCATTTAGTCCAACTCTCTGGATTTTCAGTGAAGATATTTGGCATAGCTAGAGAAATGGATGAAGTTGGGAGGCTGGAAGACACTTATCTCCAACCACTGATTAGAATGGGGAGCTGCAGATAGCTGGACACTGATCCCTTGAGCCCGATTCTCCTGGTTAGACTATTCGATGGATCAGTCAGAAGCTCACCTCTCTGAACAAGAAGGTGGCTCTTTGGCAGAGGACCCTGGCTCTGTTCACAGCCAAAGAGGCCCTGGGAAAGAACAGTCAGGACTGAGGGATCTGTCCCCGCAGGCCCCTCTCCTTCCATTCCTCCCGTTCTCATTCAAACATGCACATGCAGGCAGGCACGCACACAGCCTCTCTGGGTGTTCAGGCAGTTAAGAAACTGGTGAGTTCATTCCAGGGCAGCAGCCTTGGAGGACAGGGGGAGGATAAAGCCTCGGAGATGCACGACCGCACAGGCTGATTACTGAGAAAAACCCAGCTATGAGGTTCCCAACACTCATTTCAGGGAGTTTTTCAAGAAGAGTCTTGCTAATAGTCCTGATTTTTAAGAGATCACAAGCTTCTCAATTTGACTATGAGTCAGTTCTTTCCCAGCTGAGGCAGGGAAAAAGATATGTTATTGATGAGTGCCATGAGATAGCTCAGATTGGGTGTGTGTGTGGCACTATTGGGTAGTTTGTGGGTTATAGACTAGAAGTGGGGAATAGTGAGGCTGGACAAGGAATGTGCCAGCAAAAAGATCTTGGCAGTAGTGGCCTGGGAGTAGTTTGGGTACGTAGTTGTTTGGGCTGGAGGAGGGCCACCAGGAGAGGGGACAGATAGTGGACCTTAAACACTATCTATTTCCATTTTAGTTCTTTGGAGCTGGGTGGCACATTTGACCCATTCTAGTTAGGGCTCCATGAGTACCTCTACTCCTAGCTTCCTGCCACCAATAAGGAACTCCTTTCCCTCCAAAAATGAGAATAATAAAAGTAATACTACATACCTCATAGGAATAATGTGAAGAAAATCCTTTGTAAAACACATTTTTTGGTCCAGACCAACCTGTGATTTCATTGGCATCTGGAGCTCTCAGTATGGAAACTACATAGCAATGCAGATTTGCTACTATTCTGTACCTTATAATGTTAGAGAGATGCCTTACACACGAGGAATTAGGTGTCTTGCTCAGGGCCACATAGAAGTCACACAGAGTATATAGCAAAGAACCCAAGTTGTCCTGACTCCAAGGCTAGATTTCTATCCATCAAGTTATCCTGCCACTCTTCCAAAATGTAATGTGGCATATAAACATGGTAAAAAAAGAATATATATGCAAATATATATAAACATGGTAAAAACTATATATTATATATAACATATATAAACATGGTAAAAAACAATATACATAAACATGGTAAAATAAATTATATATGCAAATATATATACATATAAACATGGTAAAATAAATTATACATAAATATATATGTATATATAGTAAAAAAAATAATTTATTAGATTCAGCTCCCCCTTCCAGAACATCAAAATCTTTTTGATTCAGATTTTGTCATCTAACATGTCCCATGTAATTCACATATTTGAAAGATATGTCAAACCTACCTTCATCTAAATCACTGATATAAATATTGGACAGAATAGGGTCAAGAAGAGAGCTCTGGAGCATGTCAACAGTGATTCAAGTTGGTACCAGTTCATTAATGAACACTTTGACATCAGTCAAACAGCCAATTCCGAATCCACCTGACTGTATGTGACACAAATATAAGCTGTATGTGTGATTGGTGGGTCACAATAACCTTCGGGGTCCTGCTTTAGCAGTAATAGCCCAAATCTGTCATGTGTTGCTTTCCTTAAGTCTACAAGAAAGCTGGATGTCACCTTATTCAACCAACAGAGAAATGTAATCTATAATTTATCCACCAGATGGAGATCTAGTCCAATCTCCAGCCTAGAGGTCTTGGTTTAGTCCTGTCAAATATGCCAAGGAGTGGCTCCTGCCCATCCCACTCAGATCTCCAACATCTAAGTGGCTAGCAGTTACAAAAAAAAAAAAAAAAAAAAAAAAAAAAATGAACTGAAATTTGGATTTGTGCCAGGGAAGAAAGATGACCAATTGCTTAGAAATATTATGAAGGGTCACAACAGCAGGCACGTTGGGCTGGCACCTACACGCTTCCCTAAATAGCTAGCCTGAAGTACTCAGCTCCAAGAACAAAAATAAAAGGCAAAAAGCAGCAAAGAAACACCTGCACCCTGAATCTTGATATATCCATCTATCACCTCTTACATCCTTTCATCCTCTTGTGAGAAGTGAGTTTTATGCAGTTAAGCTGTAGCCCCAGGAAGGAGGTGAGAATCTGAGGGAGACAAATCAGTCCCTGGAAGCATTGTTGTTACTCCTTTGTTACCCAAATCACCATCATCCTGGTATCTGGGATAATTCATAATTCAAGAGAGAATAATGGATTCAATTATTATCTCTATACAGATATCTCCCTAATCTGTATATCCAACCCTTATCTCTCTTCTGAATTCCAGTCCCACATTTTAAACTGAATGTTCCATAGGCATCTCAAACTTTATGTCTAAAATGAGCTTATTTATATGTCCCTTCTTCCACAAACTCATCCTTCTTCTGAACTTGGCTATTATTGCTTTTTTTATTTCCCAATTTTTTTTTCATTTACATGTAGAAACAATTTTTGACAATTGTTTTTTGACATTTTAAAATTCAGATTTCCTCTCTCCTTCCCCTTTCCCTGAAGCAGTAAATAGTCTGATATACATTATAAACATAGTTTCATGTAATATATATTTCCATATATCACACATATAATAGAAATCTCATGAAGGAAATATAGTAAATGATGGCATGCTTTGATCTTCACTTAGATTCCAACAGTTCCTTTGACTTATCTATTATTGTTGAGGACATAGCAGTCATCCTAATTACCCAGGCTCTGATACTTTTTTGTTATCCTTGTTCTTCAGTGTCACCAGGGATATACTGACAAATGTTTAACAAGCAGCTTTCAAAAAAACAAAAACAAAAGCAAGAACCTTCAAAATAAAAAACATACCCATGACACACTTTTAAATCTAACCATTTCTACCTATGACAAAGAATGTTATTCACCTCTGGAGAAAGAACTGTTGGAGTTAGAAAGCAGATCAAAGCATGTACTATTTTTCATATTAATTTATTTATGGTTTTATTTGGGGATTTTGGTTTCATAGGGGTATTCTTTTATAACAATGACCAATATGGAAGTATGTTTTGCATGCATAACAGATCAAATTGCTTACCATCTCTGAGTGATGGGGAAGGAAGGGAGGGAGGGAGGGAGAGAAAGTTTAGATCTTACAATTTTGGAAAATGTATGGTAAAATTGTTATTACATGTATTGGGAAAATAAAATGTCTTTGAATTTAAAAATAAACTTAACCTCTTCTTCATTGCTTTCTTAAAACTAGATAATTGGCAAAACAATAAATGAAGCCCTGATTTGTAATGTTTGTCAGTTTCCAAGGTGTAAATGTCCCCACTGAAAATTGAGCACTGGCTCCACAGAGCCTGCTTGACCCGATTTTAGTACACTACATCCCATGATCAATTGGTTGCCCAATCTTGTCCTTTCTATCTCCACAACACCTCTTGAAGTGATTTCTCCTGCCAATTACATAGCCATCACTCTAATTTGATTCTTCATCACTTCTCACCTGGACTCATCTAATTGGACTCCCTATCTTGTCTCCTCCCTCAGAAATGTTATTGTTGTATATCTACCTCTGAGTCCAAGTTTCCTTATCTGTAAGTCAGATAATAGCACCTATTTCACTGGTTTGTTGGGAGGACTGAATGAGACAATATATGAAAAGAATTTTGCAAAGCTCCAAATACTCTATAAAAATGATTATTTTTAATAATAAAACAATACATTTAAGAATAAAATATAAAATATAAACAAATATGTACATACTCACAATAAAATGTAATAAAATAAAATATTTGCACATGTATGACAAAATAAAACATAAATATTGATATATTTATAATAAAAATATACTTGATTATAAATACAAACATGTAATGTTTATAATAAAACAAAATAAATATAAATTTAAAAGTACTGATATATTTATAATAACATAATATAAACATCAAGATTTATATGTTTACAATAAAATATGAACACATATTTATAATAAAATAAATATTAAAATGTAATAAAACACTACTATTATTTGTTGTTGTTAGAATTTAGGTAGCCAAGACCCAGAGAAGCAGGAAGGGTCAAATACCAACTCCTCTATTTATCTTTAAAACCCTTTATCATCTAGATTGAACATAACTTTCTAACTATATTCTATATTACTTACTTCACATACTATATGATCTAGCCAAAACAGTCTTTTCTCTGTTTCTCACACAGGATATCCCATTCATTTTTAGTCTGCTTGGAGTCTGCTTCACCTCCAACTCTTAGAAGCCCTCATTTCCTTAAAAGCTCCCCATGGATTAAGCACCATCTTCTGCTGACCCTTCAAGAGTTAGTGTCTTCCTCTTCCCCTGCCCTAATTACCTGGTTTTTAATTGCATATAATTATGTATGTACTTGTCTCCTTATTGAATGTAAGCATGTAGGCAAAGACTGTCATTTTTGTCTTTGTACTCCCAGGGCCTGGCACATGACTATGTGTATAATAATAATAACTAATATTTTTATAGCAATTATTATGTGCCAGTCATTGTGCTAGATCCTCACAACCACCCTGGGAAATAGATGCATTTATTATCCTTGTCCTTTTCAGGGTTGCTCATCCACTTTTGGTGTCTACTTTCACCCAATTCTCAACAGTGGCTCCAAAAAGTTGTAGCATGTTCAGCAGTCATATCCCAGTAAAACTATCTACAGAATAAGGGGCAACACAATTGAGGGAGGTGGGGTGAAAAGGAGAGTGGGAGAGATCAAAATGGTTCTCCGAGGAACAAGAATCAACAAGAGTCCTTAAAATGTTTGCATGGTTTCTTGCTTTCTCTCCTATTAAATTGTGAAGGTCCTAGATTTGCTCTTAAAAGAAATTCCTATTAAAGAATGAGGTTTGCTATTATCCTGTATTTTTAACTGAAGGGTTCAGATCCTACTCTACCTCCCAGAGTTGTTGGAGGACCACATGAGATGATATTTGTAAAGTGTTTAGTATAGTGCCTTGCACATAGTAGGTGTTATAGAACCCCTTCTCTCTCCCTCACCCCCAATCACATTTTATTTTTTTAAATTTTTTTCTTTTTAAAATTTTCTTTTTTAGAAAATTTTTTCCCATGGTTCCATGATTCATGTTCTTTCTCTCCCCTCCACCCCCCTAACAGTGCCCCCTTAGCCAATGTGCATTTCCACTGTTTTTTTCATGTGTCATCCATCAAGACCTATTTCCATATTATTGATAGTTGTACTTGGATGGTCGTTTAGAGTCTACATCCCAAATCATGTCCACATCAACCCATGTGTTCAAGCAGTTGTTTTTCTTCTGTGTTTCTACTCCTGTAGTTCTTCCTCTGAATGTGGGTAGCGTTCTTTTCTAAAAATCCCTCAGAAATGTCCTGGATCATTGCATTGCTGCTAGTAGAGAAGTCCATTACATTCTGTTGTACCACAGTGTATGGGGCTCTGTGTATAAGGTTCTCCTGGTTCTCTGCTCCTTTCACTCTGTATCAGTTCCCGAGGTCTTTCCAGTTCACATGGAATTCCTCCAGTTTATTATTCCTTTGAGCACAATAGTATTCCATCACCAACAGATCACATTTTCATATACACGGTGGGGGCAAAATTCTCTATTCAGCCTGTGGAAATTATTGCTCAGGTTCTCCAACTTGAAGAGGTTGAGAACCATTGTATTTTGATGATATTTGAAGTCTCTTCTAGCTCCAAAATCTTACAATCTTATAAAGGAGGTAACAAAGTGCATAAAGTCTTCAGCCTCACTTTCTCTTCCAGAGTCAGTGAAGTCCAGACAAAAATCAGGACAAATTGGCACAGGAGGTTAAACAGGTGGAAATCAGGCGAACCAGAGCCATTACAGACAGAGCTTTTTAAGTCCAGGCTTGAGATTTGTATGGAGGGGTACCTTTTGTTGGGGCTCCTACTCAGTTTCTAGGAGAATTCCTTTGTGTAGCAAGTGTGCCAATGGGAGGGTCAGTCTCCTCCATTGCTCTTGGACCACAAAGTGTGCCTTGGACAGGCTCCTGCCCCAGCAGGCTCCCATCCAAACTCTTGGGGGAGTCCTAGGAATGACCTTTATTCCAAGAAATGTAAAAGTGTTTCCGAAAAACCATAACGGAGCAGACGAAGCTAGAGAAACAGCACCGTTGGCCAGACTTCGGGGAGTCAGGAAAGTCTACTTGGGCTCTTCTTCCAGCCCTGTCGTTGGCTTTGTCCTTGACCCGTGACAGTCACGACGGCATTAAGGCTCGTTTTCCTCGTATCTGGAGGGAGACCTGCCTGGTTCGTAGGAAATAATGGATGGATAGGAGAAGGCAGATATTTGTAAGACGGCCACCTACATAGAAGGGATTGTCCCCAAAGCCCAATTTCATAACCTTGAAATGACACTAGGCTGAGTCAGGGCAGGGTATCAAAACCCCAGGCTCGGGATGATCACGCAGCTGTACTGAACCTCTGCTCCAAGATAAATACGAATTTCCCAGCACTCTTCCTCCCACCCACTAAGCCACAGGCCCTTGAATGCGGGTGGGTCTACATCCGAGCCAGCAGCCAGCCCCTAAATCAGGGAAGGCAAAGAAAAGTGAGGACACACGCAGAGGAGTGAACTCTTTTCTTCCCCAGATGCTCAGAGAGGGTGATCGACTTCCCCGAGGTCACACAGCACCTGGGGTTGAACTAGGGCTTTGAGATCCTCTCCGTCTGTCAACCACGTTTTCCATTTTTCTGGAGAGAGATTTGAGGCCCCTGGGGACCAGGAGTTTGGGAAAGAGAGAGGAGGGTGTGGCAAGAAAGGGGCAGGCGCGAAGGGTGTGAAAGAGAGGTTGGCTCCGCCTCTAGAATGGGAGGGCTGAGGTGGCCCCGCCCCTACCCCTCCGCCCCGCCCTAGGAAGCTCCGCCCCCTAGGGGAGTTCTCTTCCTCGAGGAGTGGATTGGCTGGCGCCCTTGCGTGCACACGTTCCGTCGCGGGGTGGTCCGGGGAGCTGCGTCGCCTCCGCCCCCCTCCCGGGCCTCTCCGCCGAGCTGCCGCTGCCGCCGCCGCCGCCGTGCGCAGTGCCCCTCCCCCTCGCCCCGTGTAGGCCGCAGCCGGGGCCTCCAGTGGATAGCGCGGCCGCTCTAGATCCCTCGAGAGCCGCCTTAGCCAGAGGCCCTGCTCGCGTCGGGGAGAAGATGGCGGCTTCGCCCCAGCCTAGCCCGTGGGAGCTGCTCGTGGCTGTGTTCGCGTCGGGGCCCCTGCTCCGGCTCCTCCTCCTCCTCCAGACCGTCCTGCTCCTCCTTCCTGCCGCCGCCGCCCGGGCGGGCCTCTGCCCCGCGCCGTGCTCCTGCTCTCTCCCGTTGCTCGACTGCAGCTGGAGGAAACCGGGCTGGAGGGCACTCTCAGGCCCTCTGCCCCCCGGCACCACCAGCCTGTGAGTGTGCTGGCCCTGGGTGGGGGACGATGACCAAGGAAGAGGGGATCCCCTCCATGCAGAGGGGGGAAGGGCAGCACCTCCATGGAGAGGAATGTTCCTTATGGGGAGAAAAGGGGACATTCCTATAGAGAAGAGAGGGCACCCCATGCAATGGGGGGAGAGGGAAAGAGAGAACTCGCCATGGAGGGGGAGGAAGGGGATACCTCCGGGGAGAGAAGGGGGAGGGAAGGGAGTATTGCTTCTGGAGAGGAGAGGAGAAAGGGGGCATCCTCATAGAGAGGACGACTAAGGAGAGGACACCTTCATGAAGAGGAGAGGGGAGAGCCCCCCCCCCCCATTGAGAGCAAAGGGAGGGGAGCGTCCCAAAGAGGAGGGAAACCCCATTCATGGACTGCAGGGGAAGGACACACCTGGGCATCAGAGAGGGGTTGTGATGGGGAGTCCAGGGGTCAGAAAATAACATGGTGGAGGCAAAAACACTGAATGGTAGCAGATTTTGCACAATTGCTATTAGAGGCAGAATCCTGAATGGTTGGGGTTCACTTGGTCTTTCCTTCTGCAGCCACTTCTGATCTGAAAGTTCGATAGAAAGGAGGAGGGGGGAGTAGATTTGTGGTTGAGGTCGTCCAGAAAACACTTCAAACCTCCCTCCACCTCTAAAAGGCATTCCCAGGATTTGAGGTTAGACTATGTGACTTAGGAGTGAGTAGTGGGTGTGAAACACCTGATCCCATGTTCTCTTTTGGTTTCCTGGAATCATAACGCAGAACAAACATCAGGATAGGTGTTAGTCCGATTATTCCTAAGATTGTTGTGATCTAGTATTTTCAATACATTTCCATTCCCTTTCCCAGTGTCTCTTATAATTAATTGTATGGAAGAAATAAATACTTTAGATGAAACTACTTGACTTTTGGCCATTCTTCACATAGGTATGACAATGGCATCTGGAGAGCTCATTAACCTGACTCAGAGAGGTGGTATTAGGATCAGCATTAGGTATTAAGTGCTGCAATTATGGGCCATTTAAAATGACTACTAATATTCTGTTATTTCTTTGCCGCTAGTTTTGATTGATTGAATTCTCATTCCTCTTAGTCAAAGTAGAAAGTTACAGTGATAAAAGTTTTAAATTCTGGGGTTCTAAGAAGCAAAAGATGAGGAGAATCTCTAATAATAGCAAAATATCCAGATAAAAGTCCTTGTTTTACTCAGATGTTGCTTGCTATTAAAGAAAGAAACCAGTGCTTGTTAAATGCTTACTGTGTACCTGCCTCTGTGCTGCTAAATAAGGAGAGCTTATGGTCAATGTTTTCCTTTCTCTTCCCTCCTGCAAATGGAGGAAAAAATTTAAATGACCAAATAATAAAGCATCCCAGTAGTGCTGGTTATTCTATGTTCTTTGAACATGGAATGACACTTGTGGCTGATTCAGTGTCTATAGTCTTATGCATATATAGTTTAAGAAAAATTATTATTAGAATGCAGCAAAATCCAAAGTCAGCACATGTTCTTAAGCATTGACTAGAACTTTCTAAGGATTTATTGTTGTTGATGTTGTTGAGTTGTGTCTTGGTTCTTCATGACCCCATTTGGGGTTCTTGCAGAGATACTGGAGGGGCTTGCCATTTCCTTCTCTCATTTTGCAGATGAGGAAACCTAGGGAAATATGTTAAGTGTCTTGCCCAGAGGTCACAAAACTGTAAGTGTCTGAGGCCAGATTTGAACTGGGAAAGATGAGTCTTCCTGATTCCAGACCCAGCACTATCTACTGTGCCACTTAGCTTCCCTGCAAAGATCTTTCTTTCTTTCTTCCCTCTCCCCCCCCACACCTTTCCTTCTTAGAATTGATCCTAAATATCAGTTCCCAGGCAAAAGAGTGGCAAGAGCTAGGCAATTGAGGTTAAGTAACTTGCCTAGGATGGAACAGTTAGGAAGTACCCGAGGTCGCATTTGAACCCCAAACCTCCTGTCTTAAGGCCTGACTCTATCCACTGAACTATCTAGATGCCCCCTGCAAGGATTTCTTAATGCTCTCTGATTATGATGGAATGATCTGTGGTCTAGCCTTCAAAGTAGCAAGGTTACATCCCACCTTAATTGTAACATATGTGTTTCCTTTTAAAAAGTATTGGGGGGAAAAGTTATTAAAAATTAGTTTCATTTGAGCTACACTCTGTATCCAAATTTGGTTTTAATTTAATGACTTAGTGTTGGCCTGTGGGATAACTTTTATAAAAATGTAATGAAATTGACATTTAGTTATGCAAGCCTCTTTGACAAGAATCTTGCTTATAAAAAGGGGATTGTAATAAAGTCTTCTAGTCTTAGAATATAAAAAAGTAGATCTTTTAACTTGCTTTTTAGTACTTGCCAGATATGTAACTATTATTAGATTCAAATAGATTTTTTAAAAAATTAGAATATTACCACATACATATATCATGTGTGAATTATAGCTGCAATTAGACTTTAGGTATTCATTCTTGTAGCCACTAAGAAAGGGCCCTACACTTCTAAATTTTGTGGCCCTGAACAAAATCTCTCATAAAGAAGTTACTTTTTCTTAAGCACAGTATTTCAAATAACGATCTAGTTTCAGTTTTTCTTGGCTTAGAACCTAAGGTTTTATTTTGCTATAGTAACTGAATTATATTTGTAGAATTAAATATATATATATATATATAAAAATTTCTATTATTGTTTCTTTTTTCTCTACATTCCTCTTATAGATAATTGAAAGTTATTTGCATTTCTTTTGACCTTATGATAGTTTGGAATAAGATAGAGACCCTTAAAGGATAATACAGCAGAAAGGGCACTGGTTTGAGAGTCAAAGGGCCTGGATTCAAAATCTATTTTTGATGCTTATTTCCTGTGTGACCCTGAGCTGTCAGGTTACCTGGGTAACTTCCCTGGACCTCAGTTTCTTCATCTGTAAAATGAGAGTTTGACCAGATAACTTCTGAGTTCCCTTCCAACAGTAATCCTATAATTCCCCCCCTCCCCCCACCAGTAAGTCAGTTCACCCCTTGTATAAACTCCATTGATATAGATTGGAAGGTCCTCAGTACCTTGTATTCTTAGAGAAGTGCCTGGCATATTTGAGAGGTTAAGTGATTTACTTGTAGTACATGCATACTCTTCCTATTTGTTGAATACCTGAGTTTTGTCAAACACTTTCCTCACCATAGTTCCTGTGTGGTTGGTAGTACAGGTATTTTTATTCTCATTTTATAGGTGACTATGGGAAAGAGATTGTGACTTGCCCACAATTACACAGCTAATAGCTATATAACTGAATTTAGGCATTCTATATACTATGGATTAAATGTTTTATAGTAACTATGATTTGAATTTGTCAATTTCTCTTTTGCCTTGTTTTCACCATTTCATGTGGGCTTGAGATTTCATTAGCATTTGATCTCTGCCTTCTTTGCAAATTAAGTCTTGGAGAGTTATTCCAGTGTAGCTAGAGGTTAAATTACTTCTCCAGGGGTCACATAGCTGGGACTATCAGAGATAGGATTTGAATCCTAGTTTGCCTTTGTATCCATTATATTATTAAATTTCCTCTATCAATTAAATCATAGGACCAGTCCCTGCCACTATCCCCTTTGTCATCTATATCTTCCTCTAAGCCATTGTTAATGTTTTCTTAATGAGGTCAACTACAGAATTCTGGTTATATTACTAGAGAGGATAATCTGAATTCAAATCATTATTATTGTGTGGGAAATTAATCTTGAGCTCTCTAAGAACCCTGAGCCATCTACCATTCACTTCTGTGGTATACACAGAACCATATCAATGCACATGCCTCAGATTCCCATCTTTAAAAAGCAGATAATTCAGCAATTCATTCTATTCTACCTTTTGTATGTGTGAGGATAACAATATTCTCATTTGCAAAATATTCTGAGGTTTTAAAAGGATAATATGGTAGGGGAATGAACTACCTGGGCCCTCAGGTTCACTATATTCTTTATTTTTTTTCTGAAAATGAACTTTACTCTTCTGGTGCAGAGATACAGGAAATAAAGTTAATGAAGAATAAAGTTTCTTAAGAATGGAGCTTACTGGGGCAGCTGGGTAGCTCAGTGGAGTGAGAGTCAGGCCTAGAGACAGGAGGTCCTAGGTTCAAACCCGGCCTCAGCCACTTCCCAGCTGTGTGACCCTGGGCAAGTCACTTGACCCCCATTGCCCACCCTTACCACTCTTCCACCTATGAGACAATACACCGAAGTACAAGGGTTTAAAAAAAAAAAAAAAAAAGAATGGAGCTTACTAAAACATTTGACATTCAGTATTCCTTTGCAGGATAATCCAGTTGACCTTAAGTTCCACTTGGAAAAAAATTACTTTAGATTTAACAAATATTTTCTAACCTTTCATACATATACTCGGCACTGGGAATAAGCATTTAGGTGGCTCCATGGATTGAGAGCAAGGCCTAGAGATGGGAGATCTGGGTTCACATGTGGCTTCAGACATTTGCTAGTTGTATGACCCTGGGCAAGTCACTTAAACCCAGTTTCCTAGCCCTTATTAGTTCTAAGACACAAGGTAGGGGTTAAAAAAAAAGAACAATAAAACAATGTGAAGGAAGAGTTCAAGCAAAGTGCTATGAAAAATTTAAGGAGAAGTCAGTTAGATTAGTCTGTTAAATTGACTGAGGAATAAAGGTCTCAGTTTGGTCCAGAGGTCAGTTTATAAAGAAATAGTTGATTATATAGGGAAAACCTGCTGCCTCATTAATAAATCATAGTAATTCCTTAATCCTCTATCCCCCCAGCCCAGACTTCTTTCCAGTCTGGCTTATTACTTGTCCTTGTGGCATGTGTCTTTTATGTGATCATAGAGCCAAGCTAAAATGGTTGTAGAGCATCAGAAATCATCTAGTTTAACATCTTCATTTTTCAGATAATGAAACTGAGGCCCAAGGAGGTAGAATAACTTGCCTTGAGTCATAAAGGAAGAGCTGAGATTTCAAGCCCCCAGGTCCTGCTAAAACCATCATGGACCCCCAAACAAGATTCTGACACAACCTCCCTTTCCAAATTCTTCTAGTTCTTTGTAGTTTCCTTCCCCTTTCTTTTGACTTCTATTTCTCCCTTACATTTTTTGATTAGTTTTTGTTTTGTTCTAATGTCATTCTTTTTTAGGAGGTTTATGTTAAACCTACATTTTACTCTCATTTTCTTCTCTTGTCTACCACCATCCAGTCCTTCTTACCATTCCTCACTTTCTTGTGAGTCTTTGATTTTTTCTTTTCTTTTTTTTTTTTAATTTTAAACATTTATGAATATTCATTTTTAACATGGTTACATGATTCATACTCCTACTTTCCCCTTCACCCCCCGCACTCCCCCCACCCTTGGCTGATACACATTTCCACTGGTTTTATCATGTGTCCTTGATCAAGACCTATTTCCAAATTGTTGGTAGTTGTATTGGTGTGGTAGTTTTGAGTCCACATCCTCAATCATGTCCACCCTAACCCATGCGTTCCAGCAGTTGTTTTTCTTACATGTTTCCTCTCTTGCAGTCCTTCCTCTGAATGTGGGTAGCGTTCTTTACCATAAATCCCTCAGAATTGTCCTGGGTCATTGCATTGCTGCTGGTACAGAAGTTCATTACATTCGATTTTACCACAGAATATCAGTCTCTGTGTACAGTGTTTTCTGGCTCTGCTCCTTTCACTCTGCATCAGTTCCTGGAGGTCTTTCCAGTTCACCTGGAATTCCTCCAGTTTATTATTCCTTTTAGCACAATAGTATTCCATCACAAGCATATACTATAATTTGTTCAGCCATTCCCCAATTGAAGGACATACCCTCTTTTTTCCAGTTTTTTGCCACCACAAAAAGTGCAACTATAAATATTTTCATACAAGTCTGTTTATCTATGATCTCTTTGGGGTACAAACCCAACAATTGATATTTTCTTGATGTAACCTTTCTGAAGAGGTTAGGGTGATTAGAGAGAGAATAAGAGCATTGATTAGTGAATAAAAGTATATGAGAAAAGGTATATTAAGCTAATTGACAGTAATATTAAGGATAATCATAGGAATAGCTTCAGAGAAGCCCTTTTCCTATATCATTTCTCAGAGATATATAATATAATACAATTCAATTCAGCATACACTAGGTGCCTACTAAGTGCAAAACTTGTGGCATCTTAGCATAGTGGATAGTACCAGTCTTAAAGTAAGGAATAACTGAGTTATTAATTCCTGCTTCTTAGACATAATAATTGTGTGGCTGTTTTACTCCAGGCTGTTCCTCTTGAAATGCTTAGTGTTTGGTGTGTGTGTGTGATGGTTTCCTCTGGCATTCTGGTAAAGCCTATGGACCCCCTCCCAGAATAATATCTTTAAATTAATAAAATAAAATACAGAATTACAAAATTATAAATTATAGGATTGCAAAATTACAACTAAAGTTAGTGAAAAGAAAGAACCCCATTTAAATCCACATACCTCTTGGAATCTATCTCATTGGAGATGAGGAGGGGGAGATAGTCTATGCCTCCAGCTTAAGAGCTGCTTGAACTAGGGAGATTTTATATCAGCACATCAGAATTAGAACTATAAGGGGCCCTAAAAGTCATCTTGTTGAACCTCTTCATCTGGAGATGAGAAAAATAAGGCCCAGAGATGGTGACTTCCCTAAGGTCAAACCGGGTAGGAAGTTACAGAATCAGAATTCAAACCCAGGTCCTCTCAATCAATTCAGTTCTCTTCCTATATAGAATTGTACTCCTCTCAGCAATGAAATCACATGTCTCCACTTCTTATCAAATGGGCAAAGCATTTTGCTAGGCACTGGAGGTGATCAGAGGAAACAGTGTCTGAGGTGAACCTTGAAAGACAGGATTCTCAGAGGCAGAGAGAAAGTGGGAGTGACTCATGCTCTGTGTGAATGGGGGAGAGGGAAGATGGGGTGTCTGTTTCAAGAGATGGTATTCTAGGCTAGAATGTGAAGTTTATGAAAGGTAGTAGTATTAAGGGAAGCTAGGGAGAAAGAGAGAGAGAGCGAGAGCGAGAGCGAGAGCGAGAGCGAGAGAGAGAGAGAGAGAGAGAGAGAGAGAGAGAGAGAATATAGGCAGTGGTGAGCCATTGAAGATATAAGATTGTACTGAAAGGGTTGGAGGAAGGACTAAGACTAAGAGAACCAAAGCACTCAGGTAGTCAAAGTGAGGTAATGAAGGGCTTGAACCAGGGTTGTAGCTTTATGAAGAGAGGAATGGGCATGTATTGGGCCAAATTGGGAAGGAATCTCAGAAATTATCTCATTGACTGTCTCTCCCCACCTACCTCTCTCCCCCTTCCTTATTTTACAGATGAGGAAATGAGGTCTAGGGAGAATGAGTGACATGCCAAAGTTCACATAGTAAATTTATGCTTAATTGTTTCAATAAATAGTTGTGCTTTAAAAAACTCAAGGTAGAATACAAATATTCTTCATTATAGCTACCAATGCTTAATAAAATTTCAGTCTGTTAGTATTTGCCAAGGACCCCTTTGCTGTCTGGTGATACTGTAGAACAAACATTAAAAAAAAAAAAAAGAATGTCTTTCAAATGCTAAAATGGAAAAGCCCAAATTACAAATGCCATATCATGACTTTGATTTTTCTTCAACCTGACCCCAGAGACTGTATCTTCAATAGTGTTCGATGCCTTATTTCTTTTGATCTATTTATAGATCACCATGCTCTTGTGATGAAGTTGACATTCCTGGTGCTAAAAGGTACTTTTGGCTTATTCCTTAAAATATATTAAGGGTCTCATACTCTCAATAGGCAATAGAAGTAGTGCTATAAATCTGATGGTCAGGCTGTAGAGATTGTTTATGTTCCATTTTTCTGGATGTTTTCACAGTTTATTCTTGACTTTATTTCAAAATCATTCAAATATACTATACTCCTTACTACTGGTCTATTTTAAACATTAGAGTAAATAAATGAACTGGGCCAGAAATTTGTGGGTGTCCACTCAAACCTCCAGAGGTTCATTTTGGTGCTATCCAATTAAGGCAGCTAGGTAGTGGCACAGTGGAGAGAGCCCTGGGCTTGGAGTCAGAAAGATATGAGTTCATATCCAGTCTCAGATACTTTCTAGCCCTGTGACTCTAGGCAAGGCACTTAACCTCTACTGTGAAAAGGGAATAATAATAGCACCTACTTTCCAGGATTGTTGTGAAAATCAAATGAACTAATATATGTAAAGCACTTAGCACAGTGCTTAGCACATAGTAGGCATTTATTGCATGCTTAAATAAAGGAAACACTTCTTTGCTACTTTATTGCTTCCTCATATGCTAGCTAATCTATGTACTTGGTGCCTTACTAATGAGGATATTGACCCTTAGTCCTCGTTCTTGGCAGACTGACCTTGGCTTAGTGTAGAAATGAGGTGAGGAATCAGGAAGGAGAAGTAAAGCCAAGAAAGTGAAACTCGGAGAGGGTAGCTATCACCTTGCTATCCTCTTTCAACTAATGGCTTCTAGCACTAATCCAGAATTCTAATGTCTCTAGACATGTCCAAGAATCACTTTTCTTACTAATATCACCATTACTACATTGATTAAGCATCTGCTTTGGGCTAGATGCTCAATGAGATAAAAAGCCTAGTTGACATGAAGTCCCTGCACTCATGCTGCTGACAGACTTGTAAGAGAATCTCTCCCTTTCCTCTTCCCTTCTTCCCTCTTTCTTTCCCATTCACCCTATCTGATTTCCCTCTTTCATTTCCTTCTCCCTGTCTTCCTCCTTTCTTTGTGTCCCTTCTTCTCTCTCTTTCCCTCTTTTTCTATCTCTGACTTTTTCTTGGGCTCCTCTCTATTTTATCTCTGCCTTTTTCTTTCTGTTTTTTTTTTTCTGGATCTTCTCTCTTTGTGTCTCTTCTCTCTTTATCTCTTTTTCTGTCTCTCCTTTCTCTGCTTCTGCCTCTTTCCCCTTTTCTGTTTCTTTCACACACATTTGTAGTGCACTTTTAAGGTTTGCAAAGCATTTTACAATTACTGTCTTATTTGATCCTTAAAACAACCCTGGCAAGTAGGTGCTGTTGTTTTCAACTGAAATGGAGGGGGAGGTAGAGTGCACAGTGAATGAATACCTGAGGCTGGAGTTGAACTCAGACCTTCTTAACTCCCACATCTAGCACTCTATCCACTGTGTCACCTAGCCATAACTCAGTAATTTTTCAGTGTATCAGAGAGGGGCTTGTGGCATATTATATGGGGTCACTGTCATAAAAAAGGTTATTAATAATTTAGAAGTTGTGATGGGCAAACTACGGCCTGCCGATGGGGAGGCCTGAAATGTTCTATCCAGCAGTGTGACATTATTCCTAATCTGACGAATACAATGGGTAGGATACAATACAATGAAACTTCGAAAGAGTTGCCTTAGAAACAGACTGACAGATGAGCATTTCCTTTCCTTCGGCCCCCTCTTTAAAAAGTTTGCCCATGACTGACTTAGAGGATGGGCAAAGGCTTCCTAAAAGGTGGCACAGGAGCAATATGAGAGGAAAAAAGAAAATTTGAAGAACAGGATTTTCAGGTGGGAAGGGGAGGTAATAGTATTAAGTTTTGGATGAAGTGGTCCCTTACAGGAGATAAGCCTTGAATGCCAGGCTAAGGAGTTTACTTCAAACTAAGAGTTTTCCTCTGTGCTGAATAGAAATCAAGGTAGATCCTCTCATAATGAAGGAGTCTTTCTTTTCTCCCTATGGGAATTTGCTTGGGAGGGGAAGCATTGCTATTTGGAATTATTGATTCATTAACCCAGAGCCTCAGACTTGGACCTCTCTATCTCACAAGGATGTTGTGAGAAAAGTTCTCTGTAAACTCCTAAAGTATAAACTCTATTATCATATAGCCTTAGCCCCACCCTTTGGCCATGCTAGCAGTGTTGGCATTCTAACAAATACTTGGGCCATAATGGGTTTATTGTTATCACTGTGTGATTCTGCCCTGTGCCCTCTCGCTTCCCATTATTTACTGTTTACTTTGTTGTTTGTGTTCAGTGGTCCTCCTTCCAGAGAGGATGAGTTGAGTAACTGCATTAGCCCTTTTCTTTGTCCTCATTCAGGTCATGTTCCAGCAGAGATTTCCATAAGGCACCTCTTTAACATGCCTGTTTTAGAGTTGGTATGATAACTTGCTTCTCTGACTGAATAAATATTTTGGCAGGTTGCTGCAAGAAAAGTAGCCATTTCTGAGCATAATTGTTCTTGCTGGAGGAATATGGTATTAGACTTTGTCAAGTAATACTGTATAGTTGTAAGGAATAACAGATTACACTAATAACAGATTTATCAAATGCCTGTCTATGATTAAATCTCTGCCAGTCATAATGAGAATAGCAAGATGCCTAGTTTTAAAACCTAGCTACTTCTAAAAACCTTTATAGCAAGTGCCTAATTACTGTATCACCAGGTGCAAAGCAAGGTGCCTAATAAATATTTTGCAATGATGATTTAAAGTGTTAAAGGCCTTTTCTTTCTTTAGATTTATGAGTCACTATTTGTTCCACAGCTGCAAAAAAAACCCTTTTATTTGAAAGATGAAGAGAAATGTTAGTCACTTAGGAGCAAATAGGTATTGTAAAATTGTTCTTTATAATTAGCTAAAAAGGTGACAATGAAAAAGATAATAGATTTCAAACTGGAAGAGACCTTAAGAAGCCATCTTACCCAACTCCCTCATTTTATGGTTAAGGAAACTGAAGCCCAGAGGAGTTAAATAAATGTTTTATACCAGGTTACACAGTAAGTGAGAGGCCCAGGTTTTAAGCCTGAATCTTCTGATTCCTAAGGTAATGTCTTTTCCACATCATGTTGCTGAAGGACAGATCAAATATCCTGAAATTGAAGTATCTAACTTGATTTATGGAACATCAAAATTGTTGAAATTGAGGTAGCTGGCCTTTTATTCTATCCCTCACTTCTTTCTTTTTCTATTTTTTCAATTACATGTAGAAACAAATTTTGGTAATTGTTTTCTGACATTTTGAGACTCAGATTTTCTCCTTCCCTTCCTCCCCAAGGTGGTATATATAGGTCCATTATAGGTTATACCAGTGCTTTTATACAATACATATTTCCTTATTCCCTAAATCAAGACTGAAGACGTATTACATATACAATTTAAAATCTTATGAAGGAAATAAAGTAAAGAATGGCATGCTTTGATCTGCAATCAGATTCTAACAATTCTTGGCTGTGGATAGTGTTTGGGTGAGTGGGGGGCTTGTTTTTTTATCATAAGTCCCCCTTTGGTGTTATCTTGGAACCTTGTTTTGTTGAATAGTTTAATCCTTCCAGTTGATCACTGTACAATATTCTATTTTTGTATACTGTTCTGGTTCTGTACAGTTGATGACCATACAATATTTCTGTTATTGTATACTGTTCTGGTTCTGCTCACTTCACTTTGCTTCAGTTCATATAAGTCTTTCCAGCTTTTTCTGAACTTACCCTGTTAATCATTTCTTGTGGTGTAATAGTTTTCTGTTATACAACCATATACTACAACTTGTTCATACATTCCTCAGTTGGGAGCATCCCTTCAATTCCAGTTCTTTGCCACTACAAAAATAACTGTTAAATATATTTTTTGTACAAGGTATATTTCCTATCTTTGATCTCTTTGGGATACAGACTCAATAGTGATACTGCTGGATCAAAGGGTATGCCTGGTTTTATGGCCTGTTGGGTGTGGTTCTTGTTCTCCAGAATGATTGTATCAGTTCACAGTTCTGTCGACAGTGCATTACTGTTCCAATTTTCCTACCTCCCCTCCAACATTAATCATTTTCTTTACTGGTCAAAGTAGCCACTTTGATAGATGTGAGGTGGTATCTCAGAGTTATTTTAGTTTGCATTTCTCTAAGTCAATAGTGATTTAGAGCATTTCTGCTTATGACTATAGATAGTTTTAATTTTTTCATTTGAGAACTGCCTACTCATATCCTTTGACCATTTATCAATTGGGAATACTTTGAAATCTGCCTAGTTAATATTTCTTTATTTGTCCAGTGTCATATTTGCAATATCTTAGTTTTTAGTTGTATTTGCTGGCATAATGATTCAGAAAGAACTTTTTGCAGATGGAGAGACCTAACTCTTAAGAAGAAAGGTAGTTATTTTCATTGTTCTAATTCAGATTTCATAGAATCTTGTGGAAAGTAAGAAATTGTCTCCATTTCTTACTTGGCCATAAAGAGCTAGAATTCAGGAAAGATGCTTAGATGGAATATATAAATTTGTGAGTGATATGTGTCCCAGGGAAGATGATGAGAATTTGGGGACAGCTGAGTGGCTCAGTGTATTGAGAGTCAGGCCTAGAGTCAGGAGATTCTAGGTTCAAATCTGGCCTCAGACACTTTCTAACTGTGTGACCCTTGGCAAATCACTTGACCCCCATTGCCCAGCCCTTACTACTTTTCTGGCTTGGAACAGATACATAGTATTGATTCTAAGACAGAAGGTAAGGGTTTAAAAAAAAAAAAAGATGATGAGAATTTTAGTAGTGGGCATGTATAGAAAGAGAAAAAGAGAGGGCCCACCACTGTGCTTCAGAGAAACATTCAGTGTTTGATAGTAGAGGAAACAAAGATGATCCAGCAAAGATGATTTCAGAAGGAGCAGATGGGTAAGAGAAGCAAAAGAGAGAGGATTACTTTGGCAAAGTATACAAGTAATATCAGCTGGGATTAAGGTGGTAGGTAGAGGAAGCTTTGGTAGTTAAGAAGATATTAACTTTTGCTGTTATATGTATATATATATATATATTTTTTTTTTTTAAATTAAACTCTTATCTTCTGTCTTGGAGTCAATACTATAAATTGGCTCCAAGGCAGAAGTGTGGTAAGAGCTAGGCAATGAGGGTCAAGTGACTTTCCCAGGGTGACACAGCTGGGAAGTGTCTGAGGCCAGATTTGAACCTAGGACCTACCATCTTTAGGCCTGACTCTCAATCCATTGAGATACCCAGCTGCCCCCCTGGGTTTTAAAAATATGCTTCCTTTAAAAGTCTCTTTGATAGAGTGGCAGAAGCTCAGTTAATTGATATTTTAATGAAACAGTAACAATCTGTGACAATTTATTTAATACATTTATCCAGATCGCTAAATTTTCAAAATTAAGTCTTAGAATAGAAATAATGTAATTATGATTTATCAGTAGTAGATCGGTGAATATTTGTTTACCTTCTTAAATAACCTTAATCTTAATTACTAAAGATAAAAATAAAACACTAAAAGATCTCAGTTACTCCTGGATATGCATCATTATATGAAAATACTTTTTTCAAAAGTGATAGATCAACATTGTTACAGATGTATTTTTAAAAATGATAAAGTGAAATGTGGTTTGGAATAGAATAACTTCTATTATTACAGTAATATCACTTAGCCTGCAACCTAAGCTACCTGTAACATGGTAACAAGCAAAACAAACAAAAAAACCCAAACTAAAACTACTAACCAACTATGTGAAGAATTCCATAAAGTCTTTAATAATAGGAGAACTGCAAATCAAAACAATTATAGGTGAGAAGGATCAGTGTTGTAGTGGTTGTGATGAGTACACTGATATATATTGTTGATGGAGTGAAGCTGTAGATTGATTCAACCAAGCAGAGAAGTACTGTGGAATTATGTCCAAGAAAAAAGGAACTGTAAACCCATACCTTTTGATCAGAGGTACCATTGCTAGCTAGGCAACATACCAAAGAAGTATAGGAGTATTTCCATTTTGGTGCTATAGGCACCAAAATATTTGTAGCAGCACTTTTTTTTTTTTTATGCAAACTTAAAACAGGATAGATGGTTTTTGGTTGTGGGTACATGAATATACTGTACTATAAGAAATATTGACTGTGAAGAATTTGAAGAAACAGGGAAAACTTGTGAACTGAATGAAGTCCAGTGAAATAAGCCAATCCAAACAAACAAAATGCACAGTGGTGACAGTGTAAATGGGAGAACGACAGTCATCAAAAAGAAACCCAGTGTCTGGATATTACCACGATTACACATTGTGTCTAACTAAGGAAGAGATGAGGAAATGCACCTCCCTCCCTTCATTGAAGAGGATTGGGGGTGGGGATGGGGGTGAGGAGGTACAGTTGAAGTTTTGATTGATTTGCTGAACAGCTTTTCATATTTTTAATTGTTTTTGCAGGGAGTACCTTGCTATTTAGGGGAATAGGGGCAGGATTTATGTAGATATGAAGATAAAATAAAAGCTAGTAATAGAAACATTAAAAAAACATGAACATATGTTTTATTGATGCCTTTTATCTTTATTATATCATGGTCATTCCTGGAAAGGTGGGGTAAAACCCTCCCTCTACCCCCAGAATGAACCTTTTCTAACTAAGCAAAAATACTCATATAGTGGCCATAGCTGCCACTATACCCCATGCTTTGTCCTTGTAGTCTCCTAGGTCTCTGCCATATGTAAGAAGGGGAGGGCATGTTTCATATTCTGACCTGGGACAACCTTCATTTGTTTTTCAGTTAGTCAGCTTTCAACTTCCCTTATTGCAATAGCGTACTTTTCATTTGTTGTAGTCATTGTGAATCTTGTTCTTTTGGTTCTGCTTATTTTGTTATGCATCAGTTCAAATAAATCTGTCCTTGTTTCCCTGAATTCCTCATATTTGTAATTTCTTACTGAATAGAATTCCATTAAGTTCATGTGCCACAGTTGTTTTCTTTTAGCTCTTCCTCAGTCTTTGGAAAATCACTCCAGTTCTAGTTTTTTGACAACCATAAGGAGTACTTACTACTGTAGTTATTTTGGTAAATATTGGGATCTTATTTTCTAATTCCTTTGGCTTTTCTTTGGACTTATGTACTAATGGATTAAAGGGTATGGAGAATTTAGTTCTATTTCTCACATAATTCCAAATTGACATCCAGATTAGTTGGACCATTTCACAGCCCCACCAACAGTGAATTAAAATTAATGTTTCTAAACTCCCAGTATGTTTACATTGATTTTTCCTTTTTTGGTCATCCCCATTAATTATCATGGTGTTAAGGGGAAACCTCTAAGAGTTATTTTAATTTTCATTTCTCTTAGTAATAGTGATTTGTGCCATTTTTTTCCCCCATATGGTCATGTTTAGATTATAGTTCTTTGGAAAATGTCGGCTTTTGACCACTCATCTAAATAATTCTAAATAAAATATGCAAATAGGGAAATAGACCTTGATGTTATATATTTGTGTCAATTCCCTATGTATCTTGATTGTTTGACTTTTATAGGTAATATTTGGCACAGATATTTCCCTCACTCTTATTTAATCATAAACTACACACAGTAGTAACATCTTAATTATTTGGTTTCCCAAACTATGAATTCGAATCAACAAATTGTAGGGCTACTAGAGTTAGGCACACAGATAGTAGCAGGAAACAATTTTGATGGCCGGATATTGAGAGTAGAGATTGAAAAACTGTTTAAAAAAACCAGTTGAACAAACTTTTAAAAGTACAGCAGTCTGGGGCTACACATATCCTAATGTTCCCTACCACATTATTGTAATACAGCAAGGTTTGATGATTCACATAATGAATTTCTTGGAGTCTTCAAAGAAAAAGTTGAATTTTTCAACTCCAAGAAATCAGGCCATCTCTGAGTACATTTTAGGCGACCTTTTTTTTTCATCTTTTAAATACGAGGTCTAGTAAGGTTAAAGATTTTTAAAAAAGCTTTGATTCTTAGAAGTGGATTGGATGGTATTGGGGGGAATCTGTTCCAGTTAATTGAAGATTTATTATAAGAAGTGAGTCCTTGTGTCATTGAGTAGATACTCTAGATAGTTGTTTTGTAAGTTCCTTTAGACCAAAAACCTCATTCCCTGATGATGTTGGATAAATTTAGCTTTACTGAATATATATACACACATATAGAAATATGTGTACACGAGATCTGTATACATCTGTATTAAAAATATGTACACAAGATTTTTAAAAAAAGAGAATGAATTGTGCTAAGTTCCCCCCACTCTCCCCAAGTGATATTAGTCCTGTTAATTTTGTAAAGGGGGTTACTTGTTTTTATAAGGATTGTTATTATTATTATTATCATTATCATCATTATCTCCAAAATCTATAGGCTACCCACTTATGCTGCATAGTACTTGAAACAGAAAAGAGAGGTATTTAATCATTGAAAGTGATTAAAAAATTTACTTTTCTGTGACTATGTGGAAGAACCCCCTCCCAGCTTCTCTCTTGCCTAAGGACTTTGTAATTACCTTGTGGAACAGTCTTCTTTTTCTAACCTGTTGTGATTGCTCTGCAGATCCTATAAATTATTTACACTCTGATGGCACTAAATGACTACATTAATGGCACCTCTGGCTCCACAGGATATCAAGAACCTTAATAATTCATCATTTATTACAGCTTTATCCCTGTAGATTAGCATGAGGGGAAGCTTAGTTCACAACACTGAGAAGACTGCCTCTTAAGATCTCTACTTTTCAATTATCTTATTCATAAATATTCAGATAGCAGTGGTGTTAGAAGCTGAAAAGATGAGATATTAAGTTGTAATAGTGACCGTTGCAACTTTGGACTTTTTGAGATTTAATTCAACAATACTAGGTCATTTCATTAAGTACTTGAATATTTCAGCCTACCAAGAGGAAAAAAACTGGAGACAAAATAATTCTGTTTTCAGGTGGTCTTAGAACTTCATTAAAAAAAATAGCTAAACTTGGGTTATGACCTTTACTTTAACCGACTTGAAAGATTATTGAAGACTTGTACCTACTTTTGAGTGCTAAACCATAGCAAACTACCCTGAGTTGTTTCTCTAGAAACTTCCAGTTCTTATAAGCCTGTTGAGACTTTCAAAAACATCTTTTAAAATGTGTTGTTTCTTGAGGATTTTTTTGTTTCCTTTTCCCTAATTTTTACTTTTGCATTAAGTGTTTCAATGTATTTAATTGTTATGGAAAAGAGAAGTCCTGAGAATAATCCAGTTCTCTGGATTTTAGAAATTTTGATCAAAAGGCATGGGCAAATTGAAGGAATATGAAACTTTTAGGTTCTCAGTATATCACTGGAACTGATCTATCATTTTCTTTATATCTACAGCTATATATTTGATAAATTCTACTAGTTAGTATATGGTAATCCACATAAATGCTAGTTAGTCTAGAAGGGAGGAGTTGGATGTTAGCAGGTAACTTGCCTGTGTCCTGCTTCAGGAAGGATGGTTGTTCCAGAGCATGTTAATTACAGACATAGTATGTTTTCTGTTTTGTTGCATATGTTATTTTGAAAATAAGGTGGGGGGATGGGGAGGATGGTACAGCTGGATGGCTCGGTGGATTGAGAGCCAGGCCTAGAGATGGGAGGTCCTGGGTTCAAATTTGGCCTCAGACACCTCCCAGCTATGTGACCCTGGGCAAGTCACTTAACCCCCATTGTCTAGCCCTTACCACTTTTCTGCTTTGCAGCCAATACACAGTATTGTTTCTAAAATAGAAGGTAAGGGGAAAGAAAGAAAAGAAAGAAGGAAGGAAAAGGGAGGGAGGAAGGAAAGAAAAGATTAGATAGATAGATAAAGGACCCTAAGTCTTCCCTCAGTACCTTGCCACAGTATTAGCTGTGGAATTGATGGAAGGAGGTAGGAGTTGGATGGGAAAATCTCCTGAACTATTTATTATAAAGCAATGGTCATCTTGCCTTCACAGCTGATGAACTCCAGTTTTGTTTCAATTCAGAGTGTAAGAATTTATATGAGGGGTTCTTAAGTGTCTGTAAACTTGAGTTTTACAATTGTATTTTACTTTATTTGGCTTCCTTTGCAATCCCTTGTATTTTGTCCATTTAAAAACATTCTGAAAAGAAGATCCATAGGCTTTAAAAGACTTGACATATCAAAAAGGTTAAGAACTCCTGATTTAGATTTGAAAGAAAAGTAGTTAGGCCTTTCCCACCTTCTTATCTCCCTTAGTAGTGACATATATCACTTTTTACTGGGACTAAGTTTAAAGACACTGTTTCTATTAAAGTCTTCTGTTTTTATTGTTTTGGCTATGATGGAAAGTGTTGGCATTTCTTGTACTTAATAAAAACTGAATTAGTACTTGATAAGAATTTTAAGAAACTTTTGAATAGAATGGGATAAATAAAGGAAAATCACTGGTAGCATGGAAGGGTACTAAATTGGGAGTCAGAGGACTTGAGTTTAAATCTTAACTCCATCATTTATCAGTTTTAAGACCATGTGCAGATCATTTCCCCTCATTGCCCTTGCCATTTGAGATCGGTCAAATGAGCAGAGCCAGATTTATTGTTGTCTTGTACATAGAAAATGCCAAGTGAAACCCGTAGCCAGAAGTAGAAAGGAGGATTCTGTGAACACAATTTAAATAAAAAAGAAAACCGCCAAATCTAAGCTTTAGGGAAAAGAATAAAAGGCCTGAGGAGGTAGATACCTAGAACTGGAACACTGTTGGTGTTACCTGTCTGCTTGCTTGAATTCTCAAATAGAAACAGAGCAGGGAAGGACTAACCTAAATTAGAGCAGTGGTTCATAATTTCTATCTTTGTTGAAATTCCATAGAATTAGAGTAAAAAACTAGTCTCTTTTCACATTGTGTGATATTTCATGTTCTTCTCCTTTTGGCTTAGGGGCAAAAATATCTGATTTAGATTTTTTACGTTGGGCACATTTCATCATCTACATTTCTCTCCACCCATTAATGCCCTTGAGCTGATAACTCTTGCCAGACTTCAGCCTAGAGCTAAGGTGTTAGAATCTTTATAGAAAAAAGGGTGAGGATCTTTGGCATGTCCTTCAGTGATATTAGGGTGTAATTCACATTTGTGAGTGAAAGTTTCCTTGACAGACATAACTGGCTGAAATTGCTTCTTTGGCTGTAATAAAGACATTGTTTAAACCTGCATGCATCTATCTGTCAACAGTTTGGTAGCACAGTGAGATAAACTCTTCCTTCTCTTCTTGTAGTGATCTGTAATGCTTCACCAGCATGTTCCTATTGCCAGCCATATTGTAGCATCTCTTAAAGCACTTGTGCAGACGGCTTGTGTGGGCTGGATTCCACCTCAGCCTTGTAAAGGTGCCAGAAGAGAACAAGCAGTAAAGGAGTTCCTTGAAGTGTATTGAAATGTTTAGCTCTCTCATTGCAGATTTGGTCAAAACTGGACTGTACTTAAACCAAAAGTGGACTGTAGAATTTAGAATTTACTTTTTATTTCATCCATTTTTTTTCCATTATTAATGTGATTTGGGCTGAGAAGACAGTTGCTATGATGGAAAAAAGAAACAATGGATTTGGTTGCAAAAGATTTACTTTTGAATCCAGGCTCTGTCACTACCTATGTAAAATGAGAGGATTACACTCATTTTGAAAGTCCTTTTCTATCTCTACATTCCATGATCTTATGAAATTTATTCTGGGAACTGGAGCATAATTTAGAAATGTCTTCCCTGTAAGAAGAAGGATTCAGTTTGGACATTAGTTGCTTTGTTCTATGAACGATGCCATTTTCAAGGTTGTACTCCAAAGGTGTTTTCATATATAATAAGTATTTTTCTTCATTTTATCTTATAAACATTTGATGTAATGTGAATAGAGAATTTTCTCTTACTTTTTATTATATACTCACCTGCTAGTTACACCTTATTCCCCTTTAAGGACTAAGATGAAAACTGAGTAACTTTTTGTTTTTTAGGGATCTGAGTCATAATCGATTGTCTAACTGGAGCATCAACCTGGATTCAAAGGTGTTACAGGAAGTGTAAGTCATTCTTATTTGTATTTTTGTGACCTAATAAACATTGCCAGTTTGGGGATTGCCAATCCAAATGTGGTAGGGAAAGTAGGATGAGGGTGTGTGAAGGAATTAAAATTTTAAAGCAGTGATTAAACACCAGAATAGTTTGTTTGGATTTGTTATATCATAAAGTCTCTAGGCATTATGCCATTGTATTGTTGCTTTCAAGTTGCAATCTGCACTGTACTTTTCTTTGAATCACAAGTGAAAAGCTTTGTGCTATTAAGTATTACAATATTTTCATTACCTAGACCCAAAGAAATGGAAGACTCCCCTATATTATGTAAATATTTAGATGCCAATTATTTGGCATCTAAAAAAGTAGGTTTATGTACAGTAATACCCCATTTATTGGTAGGTATTGGAGAATGAGGCTTTCCTGATTTAGTATTTTCTTTTAAACCTGAGTCAACACTAAATATTGGTTCCAAGGCAGAAGAATATTAACAGTTAGCCAATAGGGGCTAACTAACTTGCCCAGAGTCTCACAGCTAGTAAGTGTCTGAGGTCAAATTTGAACCCAGGACCTCCCATTTCCTGGTCTGGCTCTATCTACCCCTTTTTGGTGTTTTCAAGATAAATTGGAGTCCCTTCCACCCTCTTCAAGATTAATTCATTTCAATAAGCATTCATTATTGACTGCTATGTGCAGAGCATTTAAAAAAAAATGCCTAATTCAAGGAGCCCATAGCTACTTAGATAACTTTTTACGAGTTTTGTAATTCCATGTACTGAAAATGATTTAATTTTGTTTTGATTATTGAGAGTCATCATTATGAACATCATTTATTATATTGTGATTCCTCAAGGATTATTGTGTGTATATTTGGATAGGAGCTGTTTGCCCAGACTCAAAATGGTCCCAAACTACTGTGCTAGGGGAGTCTTTAGATAATTTAGGTATGGGCTTTCTCTTTTTTTCTCAGTGTTACATTTTCACATAACATTTTTTGCTATTCTCAGTTATCTACATCTTTTAAACTATTCTTGTTCATCTTGTTTTCTGCTTCTAATCCTCTTCACCAAGCTTTATTTCAATTTTAAATAAAATGATAGTAAATGTACTCTTTTACCTCCAAAAATGTACAAACATGTTGTTCCAAAGAGCCTGGATGATCACAGGCCTTTTTTCCTTAAAAAAGGGGACTATTTCAGAACCTTAGAGAGCATTCAATGTAATCCTTGGATTCTCTCTAACACAGTGGTTCCCAAACTTTTTTGGCCTACTGCCCCCTTTCAAGAAAAAATATTACTTAGCGCCCCCTGTCGCATACTATCACCGCCCCCCTAGATCGCTGCAGCACCCACTTTGGGAATCACTGCTCTAACACATCCTCAGATAATAGTCAATCTTGCCTTTCTCTGAGTAATTCTTATCACAGGAAATTCATGTCTACATGAGGTAGATTATTTTATGAAGTATATGCATACATAAATACATATTATCATCTGTAGTATTTCCTAAAATGGATATCACAAGCACAGCTAATTGGTTTTAGACATGTAGCAAAATTAAAAAAAAACACGTGAATTTACACAATTTTCCCCAGGCTTTTCCAAGCTTATCATTGTCACAATGATAATAGAATTGTAGTCTTAAAAAGAGCAGTCATAATTTTTAGTCCTAGTCTAATTTATTTTGAGCTATGAACTTTTTTCAATGTTGGCTAATCATTCAGTCAATCATAAACATTTATTAAGCATATCACATGTCCTAGAGACTGAACATTTTCTAGTTGAAAACTTAGAGAAGAAAAAAATCACTAAAGAATCAAATATTTTCCTTTTGCTTCCCTAGGAAAATGAATTATAATCAATTAACAGAAATTCCATATTTTGGAGAACCAACTTCTAACATCACTCTTCTCTCATTGTAAGTAGATGCTTAAGGATTTTTCAATTTATCTCTCAAATCTTTTTTTAAAATGTACCATATTATTCCTAATTCTTTTACCTCCAGTGATATGGGTAATACTTAAATGATAGGTCACAGATAACTTCTAGAGTGCTCTTTTTTTTGTTTAAGATTTTTGCATCCATGTTCATTAGGGAGATTGGTCTATAGTTTTCTTTCTCTGTTTTTGGTCTGCCTGGCTTTGGAATCAGTACCATATTTGTGTCATAAAATGAATTTGGTAAGAGAGTGCTCTTTTTTTGGTCTTCAGAGTACACAATGTAATTCCAGAAGTAAATGCAGAACAACTCCTGTTTTACCTCTCTCTGGAGACATTGGATCTCAGCTCAAACCAAATCTCAGAAATCAAGACATCCTCATTTCCTAGAATGCAACTGAAATACCTGTAAGTAAAAAAGAGTTCCACTTAAAAAGATGCCTTTTAAAATACATGTTCACATGACAACCTATTGCAGTGTTGGTGAACCTTTTAGAGATTGTGTGCCCATATTGCACTCTCAAGCAGTCTGTGAGCTTCCTGCATTACTCCAGCAGCAGAGAGAGGAAGGTCTTGCATTACGCTGCTGAGCAGAGGGGTGGGGCATGCGGAAAATGCCCTCGGGCGCTGTGGAGAGGGAAAGCATAGCAGCCCCCTCCTGCATGCCGGAGCATGAGTATCATGGGTTCACCAACATGGGCCTATTGTATACTATTCATATTTGCTAAGATAGATAATAGTATGTATCTATATAATATACATATGGAGAATATATGTGGTATATAAAATAGGGTATATAAAATGTATATATTCAATTTAAGTATATTTAGTATATTTACATATAGTATATATTTATATATAGTCACATACTGGGTATGGAGAGGTTTTTATGGTAGAATTCTTGTTCAATATAAATTTTTACCTTGCTTATTTCAGGAACCTGAGTAATAACAGGATAGCCACCTTGGAAGCTGGCTGCTTTGATAATTTGTCCAGTTCTTTAATAGTGGTCAAGTTAAATAGAAACAGAATTAGCATGATTCCACCCAAGATCTTTAAGCTGCCTCATCTTCAGTTTTTGTAAGTAGTTAATTGAAGAGGTCTTTTTCTTCTGCACAACTATCCTTTTTTTTTTTTTTTTTTTTTAAAGCAAATTATTCTGAACTGTGCATTAACTTTTGTTCATGTTTCTCTTAAAGAGAACTTAAAAGAAACAGGATTAAAACTGTGGAAAGTCTTACATTCCAAGGGCTTGATTCCTTAAAATCTTTGAAAATGCAGCGGAATGGAATTAGCAGACTTATGGATGGAGCTTTCTTTGGCTTGGTGAACATGGAAGAATTGTAAGTACTAGAACCACAGCAGGGGAGTATTGACTAGGGCTTCTGATTAGGACATCTAAGGCTCTGGAATAGAGTCTTTAATTATACAGAGTTTCCATTAAGGAGTTCTCTGTTCTGATCCCTGAGGCAGTTGATATACAAAGTTGATATGCTTTGTAAAAAGTTCTCAGTGGATTTTGCTGCTCTACCCATGAGTACCTTATTTAAAGCTTACTAAATTACTTTATTAGGTGAGGAAGATTATCAGAACACATCAAGACTGGGCATAGTTGACAGTTTGGTCACATTTACTTGAACCTTTAAGTTTTTTTTTGTTTTTTTTTTAAACCCTTAACTTCTGTGTATTAGTTCCTTGGTGGAAGATTGGTAAGGGTAGGCAATGGGGGTCAAGTGACTTGCCCAGGGTCACACAGCTGGTTAAGTTTTGAAGATATGACGTTAAGGAACATCCTTATGTAGCCCTCTTGCTACATTGTTCAGTCTTAAATAGATTGTTGAGTTCATTGATAGGCACTCCTAAATTCAGATATTGTAGGAGTGAGTGAAATGAGAATTATGTAAAGGGAGTGAAGAAGAGACCACCTTCCAGCATCAAGACTTGGTAAAGAATTAAGAATCTTCTCATTGAATGTCTTTTTTTTAATAACCCATTTTCTGCTCTCTTTCTCTAATTCTGCAGAGAACTAGAACACAATAACTTAATAGAAGTTAACAAGGGCTGGCTCTATGGCTTGAGGACATTACAACAGCTCTATGTCAGCCAGAATGCTATTGACAGAATCAGCCCTGATGCCTGGGAGTTCTGCCAGCAGCTATCTGAACTGTAAGTGTTAAACTCAATTTCAGAGATGACTTTGCAATTTAGATCAGATTGAAATGAATAATTGCCATAGTTGGTAACAAATGCTAGAAGTTCCTAATCTACATGCTAGGAGTTTGAAAGTTCTATAATAAATGTATCTTATAAGAAAGATGTGAATTGTAAAGTTGAACTGAAGTATAATGAATTCCTTACTGTCGCCAAAATCTTATTTACAGTGACTTGTCCTATAATCAGTTGACTCGCCTGGATGAATCTGCCTTTGTGGGTCTAAGCTTATTGGAGAAGTTGAATTTGGGGGACAACAGGGTCACTCACATTGCTGATGGGGTTTTTAAAGATCTTTCAAATCTTCAGACACTGTAAGTACACTGATTCAACAAAGTTCGCTTTTGCTTCAATCAAAAAGACAAGAAATAAAAGTAACTAATATGTACTCCCAGTATAATTTAATAGTTCCTTGTTGTGCTTTTGCCTTAGGCTAAATTTAAAGACCAAAGTATAACAAATATCTCAGCTCTCTTTTAGATCACTCAATCAACAAGTATTTGCTGACTATCCGCTGTGTACCTATCATTATGCTAGGCACTACTGAGGTGGTATAGTAAGACACATCATTCTTATCCAAAAGGAAATTAGAATCTTCAAAGATAGCAATACATTTGGACTTTTATTTGTCATTTAGAAAGTCATTGAAATGAAGTCCTGATTGTTGGTTTATTAAGAAGATGCCTTAATTAACAAAAATTATAGAAGGTTTTTTGTGAATTGTCATGTTCTGTTAACCTTAATGCATTTTAATGAAATAAAAGTAGTCACAAAAATGTATGGCAAAATGAGAGTGAACAAAGTGATTAATTAGCAGAATTTGTATGGTCTTAAAGAACCCTAAATAGGGGACTCTGGTCATCAAATTCCAAATTGACAAATGCTTTAAGACAAGGGGGCCTGCTGATTAATCAAGTTATAAACACTGGTGCTTAGCCATGCATCAGAATGGTAACTTAGATCTTATACCGAGGCTTTTATCTGAATTTTAAAATAGATGATTTGGTTGATTTTCAAGAGTTTTCTAGCATCTTGTCTCAGAGTAAATAAACTAGCATAGATTGGATTTACCTGATACAGTCCTTTTAGGAGACTGGTAAGACAAAGGAAATCCCAGCTATACTTAATTTCCAGATTCCTATATGTTACCAAGGGACTGGGGAGTCTGGGAAAAGATTCCATGCCCAATCATTCTTGACTATTTTTAGTATTTTTTGGGGGTGGGGGGGGCAACATAGCCTAAAAAAGAAAAAAACAACTGTCTAAGACTATTAAGAGAGAATGGAGATCCTGGTCCTGGGATTGTATTTATCCTGTGGCCTCTTTTGTACTTTGGAAAGAAGGGCAGGAGATGAACATTCTTAAATAAACTGATTTAGATTCCTGTTTAATAATAAGATTTCGTAAGGTGGGCCATTGGTAATTTTAATAATCTGATGTTTAGTTTTTAGGAAAGTTAACTAAACCTCATGGCTTTAAAATAACCTATAAAAGTGAATATTTTTGGTGTTTTGGCACAAGTAGTCTTGAAGAGATAGAAAATACTAATAAAATATTCACTTGCTGACCTTTTTCATCTAGCACACTCACATAATTGCATTTCCTCTGAGGACAGAATAGTGGATTTAAAAAGACCCATAATTTTCATTTTAAAGAAAATACTGTAGGCATTGTTATTCACATGGGTGCATCATCCTTGCTTCCCAGGGGAAGAGTCTAATTGCTTTGGAGCTGTGAAATGCTGTATTGGTATTACTCTTAGTCAGCCTTTCTAAGCTGAGGACCCTAGGGATAGACATAGGTCACAAGGAAATCCCATTAGCCAGTAACTAGATTTGTGAGCTATATTCCCTGCACTAGGAAAAACCTACTACTGCTTGCCCGCCAGCCTTGTACAGTCCTCTTCTATAATCTTTTAATATGTTAACACAATTAGGAACTGTTAGCCAGGAAGATTAACATTCTTAGCATATTGCTTAATTTACTTATCCAGGCTTGCCTATGGAATCTTTTAGCTTGTGACAAACAGCAATCTCTCTCACGTGTCTTGTCTTTCAGATGATCATTTAAACTCCTTCCTAAGTAACTAATTCACAGGATAGTTTTTATTGGAAATATTCTGTAATTTTTAGGTAAAGGATCACACTGGAGTAGATATTTGGCACAGCTATGTCAGGATGCTAACCGTTGAGATGCCATGTTAACTAATGTTAGTCTTTGGCCTTTCCCTAAATGAAAAAGGTGGTTTCATTCTTGCAGAGATTTACGGAACAACGAAATCTCCTGGGCCATAGAAGATGCAAGTGAAGCCTTTGTAGGACTCACCAAGCTCACTAAATTGTATGTATTCGTGGTCTTGTGTGTGCCTATGCAAAATATGTTTCACCACTAAGACTTTCAAAGCTGATGCCCTTTTCCCTTATCCACCTTGAAGTTTAGTCCTGGATTTGCTTTCTTTTTTGGGTCCCTCTTTTTGAAAGATCATTATCTCCTAAAAGTACAGGCACCTATATTAGAGAAGCTACTCGTGCTTGAGTTTTAAAAAAAGGTGCTAAGTAATAGGAGTTGTAGCAATGGAACAAAAACATTTAACTCCATGAAGTTTCCATCAGTTCTATCTAGTAATTAAGGCTGTTGAATTTATTCTCACACCCGAATGTGAGCTTATATGAGATAATGCATGTAAATCTGATTTAACAAGTATATTTTAAGCAAATCTTGCTGATAAAACAAAGATGACCTAAAGCAGGCTAGGCCTTTCTAGCAACTTGTCTCTGAGGAGGCTGCTTGCTTAGGTGCACAGAAGCCAGGATTCCCGAGTTCCTTTCCTAACTTTACTACTTCTTCCCATGTAGCATTCGAAACTCACTTAACCTCTTTTTTTTTTTTTTTTCACAATGAAGGAGCTGTACTAGACAACTTTGTGATCCCTTCAACTCTATATCTAGGGTCCCCTCAGATAATTTGGATATAATACCAAAGGGGGAAAGACCTAGGAACAAGGAGGACAACTCCTTTTTCCATGGCCATGATCAGAGGAATATTCAGAGTCTTCATATTATTCACTTTCATTTTGGTTTTTTATTTAAGACTTGGAATTCTTGAAAATTGAGAATTTTAAAAAATTCATTCTGGCCTTGTTTATAGGTTAGAGTGGATTTTTTTTTTTGCATGGAGAACTTCATTAGAAAGGTTTGTTTGTGTTTCAGAATCTTACAAGGAAACCATATTAAGTCGGTTACAAAGAAGGCATTCATCGGTCTTGAAGCCCTTGAGCATCTGTAAGTAGTTTGCATACATTAGGATTCACTGGATAAATAACCTTTGTTGTTAGCAGACGTTTTGGGGACTACTTAAAATGTTTTGATCCTAGTTGTACAAATGATGAGAGATAAAAAGTGTTTTGTTTCTTTTGGTTGCAGAGACTTAAACAATAATGCTATAATGTCTATCCAAGAAAATGCTTTTGCTCAAACACATCTGAAAGAATTGTAAGTACCTTCTTTCTTTCCTGTCATCAATCTCCAGTCTTTATTGTCTTGACTATAAGCTTGACCAAAAACATGTCTAGGTATTGAGAGTATAATAAACTAGACATCCATTGAGTTAACTTTTAATTATGTCCACCCATGAAAATAGCCAGGCATGGACTTTGTCAGTACTGCTGCCTCAGAGCTGATCTTTTTCTTTGGTCTTTTACTTCCTCTGTTCTCTTTCATTCCACCACTGATCTATGCCCATGACTTCTGGCTCTAATGGATGGTATGTAGGGGGATAGTTTGGGTGTGAAGGGAAGGGAATGCATGGTTTTTAAGTGTCTGTTGTGTGCCAGGTACAGTGCTAAGCACTTTCCAGAAGTGATCTCATTTGATGATGTAGAGCTTTCCACTGATAATATCTGTTTCTAGAAACAGTTCTGGTTGGTTCAAACTGGTATATTATTTAAAACTGCTATACTTGTGGAGGAAGAAATATGAGTATTTTTCTTCTCAGCCTTTATGATCTTGTGCAAATAAGTTCAAGGTTTTTATGGTAATTGATCATGCTTTTTACTTTGTTTAATAATGCTACAAAGGCCAGAATTAGCTATTTTTTATCCATACTTAATTAGAAAATAGTTTTCTCCATGTTTTAAAATGGTCCTCCTTCTAGGCATTGGAAAATCCAGATTTATATTTCTAATATACTTTTTATATGAGCATTCATTAGCAGCCACTCAAAGAAAGTGGGTCAGTAGAACAGAGATTTAACTCTATTGCTTGTAGTTTGAAGGATTGCTTGGAAACAGAGAAAGTAAATAGTTCAACTTGATGCCCAAAATTATATTTGAGTTTCTTAGGGGGAAAAAAAAGAAACTCTTTTAAAGGTATATTAACCTTTTGACTCCATATTTTTAGTATAAGTTAATTATTTAATGGGGAAAAAGCATGAATTAAGTACCTTGCTAAGTGTTGGGAATACATCTTAAAAAATAAGACAGTTCTTGTTCTCAAGGAGCTTATGTTCTTTTTTTTTTTTTTCCCACTGAATGTGATGACTATTGATGGTACACAAGATAGAACTCTATGTTTCCCTCCCCCCCGCCCCTCCCCACTACAGGAGTGCTTCCGGGCAAGGATGTGAATGGGGCATGGGATCCCCAGCATAGGGACAGAGATTATTATGGATATGTGGTGGAACTACTCTTTTATTTTTTTTGGCTGGGGATGAAGATGCATGGCTTTCCACTTTATTCCTTAAAGGCCATGTACATCATGAGATCTACTACATGGTAACTGTGACATACTCATTGTCATACCAAGAAATGAGCTTGACAAAATGATTGTTTAGGGCAATGCCAATGCTAGCATTGAAGGTAGAAGAGTGGGTGGCACTGATAAAGTCACAGAATACAACCTGGTCCTCTGTATAGCCAAGATGCCCTTCTGCAGCATGCTTCACCACCTTCTTAATATCATCATATTCGGCAGCTTCCTCTAGGCGGCAAGTCAGATCCACCACGGACATATTGGGAGTAGGAACATGGAAAGCCGTGCCTGTGAGCTTCCTGTTCAAGGGAGCTTATGTTCTAACAGGGGGTAGGGATTGGACCTGTGATGTGTTTGGTGCAGGGAACTCTCAGGGGAGGAAACTCTGTCAGTCCAGGTATAACTTTTAGTCTTAGAGAGTTGCCTCATATTGGGGGGAGAATAGGGTGTTAAGTGACTTGCCTAGAAGATAACCAGCCAAGATAGATTGGAGTTGAGACTTGAATCCAAGAATAGATTTTCCATTGAACAGTTATTAAAGGGTCCACTTAAATTCTGCCTTATACTTGTGCTTAATAAATATTTACTTGTTGAGTGATAGAGTAGTGTGCTAAGTCCCTTGCAGTGAGATAACAAAAATAAGAGAAATAGTTTTCCTTTTACTTGAGCTTATCTTGTTGAAAAAACAGTATGTATAAGAAAACAAAGAATATAGTTAATATCTTCTTTTGGCAAAATATTCGCTTTGGACTTGTGAAAAAGATAAAGGAAACTGTTCTGGATCTTTGTAGGGGAACAAACACTAACATTTTGAGCTACATGTTATTAGGAACAGTTATTTAAGCAAACTTTTCTTTTTTAGGCATGCCTAACAGATTTCTTGTAGGCCAGAGGCACACCTCCAGTGGCATTCCCTTTGTTCTTATTGGAAGTGAGACCCTAGGTACTTTGGTCCAGTGGAAAGAATTTGAAAGTAATTTCCCCTCATTAGGGATGACAGCAAAGTCCCTACTTAGGGAGATATTGAGCAGTAATGTATAAAGCAGGCATTTGGCAGTGTAAAGAATAAAAGGAATAAAAAGAAAAAAGAATAGAAGAGAAAAGCTTCACTCTATCTCTGTTTCTCCTTCTGTGTAGGATGTTGAACACCAGCAGTTTGCTCTGTGATTGCCAGCTGAGGTGGCTGATGCAGTGGCTGGTGGACAGTCACTTAGAACAGGCTGTGAATGTGAGCTGTGCTCACCCTGAGTGGCTGGCGGGGCAGAGTATCCTCAATGTGGATCCCAAAGATTTAGTCTGCGGTTTGTATATTTAATGCACTTTCTAGAAGAATCCAGAGTGACAGGGCCTGTGATTATCTGGAAATATGTTCTTACCTACCTGATTGGGTGGTCTGGGAGCTACCCTGTACTTGGGGCTTTGGCTCCTCTATTATACCTTTTTGTATTTAGCAAATTCTCCTTTTAAAGTAAAATGGTCTTGGAAATGGAACAACTTTATTTTATACTCAGATGATACCACCTGAAACATCCAGGCAGATTGACCTGTTTTGCAAACTATTAGAGAAACTGATAATTTAAAGTTCCTTTTCCTTGTCATCTTTTCTCCAATACCCTCTCTTTCCCTCTCTTCCAGGGCTGTTATGCTACTATTAACTTAAAGATACTCATGTTTGCATGACAGCTCTGCCCTGTATAATATTTTCAAATAACTTCTTTTAGTGGTAGCTATTCCCTTTGAAATAGGTAAGAGTTTAATCCCCATTTTATATATGAGGAAATTAACACATATTGGTTAGATTGCTTGGGTTTTTATAGCCAGTGGTGAGACTAGCTTAGAATATTGGGCCAAAAGTGTTTAGTCCTTTTTCTAGTAGCTCCTGGTGATGAACTAGTGGTAATGGAAATTCCATCTAAGAAACAAGATAAAGGTTTGACGATCCAAACAAATTGCAATAATTGGTGTGTACATTTGATTGTTTGTATTTTGCCCCTTTGGTTTCTAGTTGAATTTATTGATTGTTCTAAAAAGCAAGTTAAATTGAAAACACTAGAAAGTATAGGAATAGAAGGGCCTTTCCTAAAAACAATAAACATTGTATATTTAAAACCATCAGCAAGCATCATCCACACTGGGGATAAATTAGAAGCCTTCCCAATAAGATCAGGAGTGTGAAGCAAGGATGCCCATTATCACCTCTATTATTTAACATTGTACTAGAAACACTAGTAGTAGCAATTAGAGAAGAAAAAGAAATTGAAGATATTAAAATAGGTGATGAGGAGACCAAACTATCACACTTTGCAGATGATATGATGGTCTACTTAAAGAATCCTAGAGAATCAACTAAAAAGCTAGTGGAAATAGTCAACAACTTTAGCAAAATTGCAGGATACAAGATAAACACACATAAATCATCAGCATTTCTATATATTTCCAACACAACTCAGCAGCAAGAGTTAGAAAGAGAAATTCCATTTAAAATTACTCTAGACAATATAAAATATTTAGGAATCTATTTGCCAAGACAAACACAGGAATTATATGAACACGACTACTTTCCACAGAATTAAAACTAGATCTAAATAATTAGAAAAACATTAATTACTCATCGGTAGGATAAGCTAACATAATAAAAATGACAATCCTACCTAAATTAATTTACTTATTTAGCTATCAAATATACTTTCAAAGTACTGAGAAACTTTTTTACTGAATTAGAAAAAATTACGCTAGTGTTCTAAATCTCTCATAATTGGAGAAATGCAAATCAAAACAACATTGAGGTACCACCTCACATCTAGCAGACTGGCCAATATGGCAGCAAAGGAAAGTAATAAATGTTGGAGGGGATGTGTCAAAATTGGGACACTAATGCCACCGCTGGTGGAATTGTGAATTGATCCAACCATTCTGGATGCCAATTTGGAACTATGCCCAAAAGGCTTTAAAAGACTGCCTGCCCTTTGATCCAGCCATACCACTGTTGGTTTTGTACCCCAAAGAGATCATAAGGAAAAAGACTTGTACAAAAATATTTATAGCTGCACTCTTTGAGGTGGTAAAAAATTGGAAAATGAGGGGAAGTCCTTCAGTTGGGGAATGGCTGAACATGTAGTATCTGTTGGTGATGGAATACTATTGTGCTCAAAGGAATAAAGAACTGGAGGAATTCCATGTGAACTGGAAAGACCTCCAGGAATTGATGCAGAGTGAAAGGAGCAGAGCCAGAAGAACATTATATATAGGGACTGATACACTATGGCACAATTGAACATAATGGACTTCTCTACTAGCAGCAATGATCCAGGACAATTCTGAGGGACTTATGAGAAAGAACGCTATCCACATCCAGAGAAAGAACTGTGGGAGTAGAAACAGAAGAAAAAACATTTCCTTGATCACATAGTTCAATGGGGATATGATTGGGGGTGTAGATGCTAAATAATCACTCTAATGCAAAATTAATAATATGGAAGTAGGTTTTGATCAATGATACATGTATAACCTAGTTGAATTGCTTGTTGGCTATGGGAAGAGGAAGGAAAGAACATGAATCATGTAACCATGGAAAAATACTCTAAATAAATAAATTTGTTAAGAAAGCAAGGTAATTAATTTAGCTCCTATTGCTTTTTTCCACAGATGATTTTCCTAAGCCCCAGATAAGGACACACCCAGAGACCACAATTGCTTTAAAAGGTGTCAATGTGACCCTTACTTGCACTGCAGTGAGCAGCAGTGACTCCCCAATGTCAACAGCATGGCGCAAAGACAGTGAAATCTTATATGATGCAGACATTGAGAATTTTGCTCGCTATCGGCAGCAAGGTGGAGAAGCCCTGGAGTACACTACTGTTTTACATCTTTTTAATGTGAATTTCACAGATGAAGGAAAATATCAGTGCATTGTTACTAATCACTTTGGTTCTAATTATTCTCATAAAGCCCGATTAACTGTGAATGGTAAGGAACCATTTCCCTTGATATCTTTTACTTTTGAGAAAAGTCAGTAACTTCATTCTTTTGCCTTAATTCATTTGGCCAAGAAAATTAAACTCTGCCTAATATATGGGAGGATATTACTGTATTATTGGTAGAGTGTGCGAACAGGAAGGTTCCCTAATTGATTTAGCCTGCCTATTTACTCTCTTTTGGCGGTCTATAACTTTGAAGGAGTTTTTAAAAAGGGCAATATAACAATTTCTATTTCTATAGTACTTTATGATTTACCAAGTGCTTTCTTCACAGCTCCTTGAGATACATATAATAGTGTCCTTATTTCACAGATGAAGAAAAAGAGACTCCTAAGTGATTCACCAGCTGGTAAATGACAGAGCCAGGGCTTGAACCCCCAAATCTTTGGACTCCAAGAGTGTTAGTCTTTCCTCTAGGCCAGGTGGCCTCCCTTAGAACCCTGGCTGCCTCTACTCTATACCAGAGAAGGACTTTTGGATACCAGAACTTAGTTCTGAATACCATCCCATTTATTTCTGGCCCTACTTTGGGGGGGGGTCTTCTGGTATTGGGAAATGTTAGTATCCATCTAATAAGCTGAACTTTGCTTATTGAGGTTTGATCACAGGGTAATCAACGAAATTTGTTTCCTTTTGCTGTATTCAAATCCTGTAGCTCCCAGCACTCCCTATGGCCTTCCTGCATCACCTTGTGACCAAAGCATTCCTGTGCTAGACAGGGTCTGTTCGGACAAGAGCAGCACTCGTTGGGCTGGTTTTCCTGGTGTCCCTCACCAGCGCGGAAGGTGACTTCCACCTCCAGTGTCTTTTGTAGCCTTGTGTGTGTTAGCAAGGAAAATGCTAATTTATAGTTAAAACCATAATGATCAAGTGGATACCTTGTTTCAAATGGCTTTAAATGTGTGTGTGTGTGTGTGTGTGTGTGTGTGTGTGTGTGAATGCACATATGTGTACATAAGTACACACGTACACTTTAGGTCGTTCTGCTTTTTCTTCTGTTAATGAGCATAGGCAGCTGGTTTTAGATGTTATTGTGCCACTACATTGCAAAGACTTAAGTCTTGGTGGTTACTGGGATAGTAGGTTCAATCTGGAGTCAGTCTGGAGTTCATATCTGGACTCAAGACACTTACTAACTCTGTGACCCTGAGCAAGTCTCTTAACCTCTGTCAGCTTTAGTTTCCTTATCTATAAAATGGGAATAACAGCACGTACCTCCCAGGTTTGGGGGATGATAAGTGAGATGGGTGCTTATTCCCTTCCATTTCCCTTCCTTAAATGGAAGAATGAATGAGAATTTGTTATGTTCTTACTCCAGCCTGCCTGTGAGCCAGGCACCGTGCTCGGGGCTGAGCACACAGAGAAGCAGTCACTGTCCCTGCCGTCCAGGCGCTCCTGCCTCACAGCGAGGTGCATACGAGAGGCAGAGTAGGCAGATGGTGACTTTGGAGGAGAGGCCACTGGGAAGGGCTCCCCAAGGGGGATCTGCAGGGAGTCGTGAAACGAGGGCGTAGGGAGAGCATGTCGGTTGGGGGCAGGTAGAGCAGAGACACGGCGGGGGGCGTCATGCCATGTACAAGGCCTGGTGAACAGATCAGGGTCGCTGGAGGGAAGGAAGCCTGAGAAGTGCTGACGGTACAGACGTGAGGCTCTGCTCCTGCTCTAGCGTGGGCGATCGGGACCGGCCTGTGCAGGCGCAGGGAACCACGTGGTCTGTGTCCAGGGAAAGGAGCTTCACGAATAGTCTCATCGCTAGTGTTTTTTGGATTGATAGAGCCACACTTGTTTCTGAATTGGAACCAGTGAGCCCTGCCAGGGGCTTTGGTGACAGCAGCTCTTCCAGATGGTTAGTAGGTGAGGCTGCATTTCTGGGAGGCAGCTGCTGGAGCCACATCTTCTCTGGGTCACTTCCTGGCAAGTTATGGTGGGATCAGGCTGTTGTCAGGCCCGGGATGGGGTGCTGTTCCTCACAGGGTTCTCAGCGTGAGGGAATGGTCTCCCTGGCCTTCCCCAGGCTGCCTCTCTGGGCCCTCCATCAGGGTACCTTTATATCTCCTGATGGAGAAGCACAAGCCTCTGTGAGGGTTAGTGTTTGGTAGTAAGGACACATTCATGTTCTTTAGCTCATTCTTGCCATGACCTTTTTTTGATACAGAGCTACCGTCATTTCTGAAAACCCCGATGGACCTAACTATTCGCACTGGAGCCATGGCCAGACTGGAATGTGCTGCAGAGGGTCACCCGGCACCTCAGATTTCCTGGCAGAAAGATGGTGGCACAGACTTCCCTGCAGCAAGAGAAAGGCGAATGCATGTTATGCCTGAAGATGATGTCTTCTTCATTGCCAATGTGAAGATTGAAGACATGGGAATATATAGCTGCATGGCACAAAACATTGCCGGTGGTCTCTCAGCAAATGCCACCCTAACTGTGTTAGGTGAGCTACTTTTCCCAACAAGCACATTTGTATTTGGGCAAAGCCTCTTGATTTGGGAGCTACCCTTGGTCTTGTCGGAAAGAAACCACCCAAATGAGGTAGATGCACTCAGGTCTTCTGGTCTTTCTATTGTTTTTGACCTTCTGTTCTCTTGTTCTTGACCTATGTTGGTTTGGGAACAAAATTGGTGGACTTTAGGAAGTTCTGACATTGAAGTTCAGTTATGGTTATCCTACTCTCATGATACAGCGAATCCTTAAGCTCTTGGAAAGAGAGACAAGAACCTTCCCTTTCTACCTGTGTTCTGCCCAGCTTTAAGTGAACTCATTGATTTTGCTGATGCTTTTCCTCGCTTATTTTGGAATTTGAAGCAGTATTGTGCCAAAGAGCTTAAATGATATTAGAAAAATGTTCCTCTTCTTGATTCTTAAGGCAGTTGGAAGTAAAGTGGCTTAACTTAAAATATGATCTTGGGGGCAGGTGTGTGGCTCAGTGAATTGAGATCTAGGCCTAGAGACTGGAGGTCCTGGGTTCAAATTGATCTCACACACATCTTAGCAAGTCACTTAACTCCCATTGCCTAGCCCTAACAACTCTTCTGCCTTGGAACTGATACACAGTATTGATTCTAAGATGGAAGGTAAGGGCTAATAAAAATAAAAATAAAATGTGATTCTTTTTTCTCTTCCAGAAACACCTTCTTTTATTAGACCTCTGGAAGACAGAACTGTTACTCGAGGTGAGACAGCTGTCCTGCAGTGTATTGCTGGAGGAAGTCCAGCTCCTCGACTCAATTGGACCAAAGACGATGGTCCTCTGATGGTGACAGAAAGGCACTTCTTTGCAGCAGCCAATCAGCTTCTCATCATTGTAGATGCTGGACTAGACGATGCTGGGAAATATACCTGTATCATGTCTAATACCTTGGGGACAGAACGTGGTCACATTTACTTAAATGTCATCTCTTCCTCCAATTGTGATTCCTCCCAAAATAGCATTGGACATGAAGACGATGGCTGGACTACAGTTGGTATTGTTATCATTGTGGTAGTGTGCTGTGTTGTAGGCACCTCTCTGATTTGGGTAATTGTGATTTACCATATGAGAAGGAAGAATGAAGACTATAGTATCACCAATACAGGTAAGAAGTGTTTGCAGAGGTGAGCTTTGTTCTTTATGTTTTAATAATTGCTATATAGGAGAATATGTGAAATACGAATGAACAGAGACTTTGATAATACATCTGTAATTTGTGAGGGGGGGGGAAAAAGCTCGAGCTTTTCTGACTTCTTTGATATGTCAGGAAGTTTATGTCTAGGGAGCATTCTGAAGTGCACATTAATCTTCCAAAGCCTCTCCTTGGGCACTTTTGAGTTGCAGTAGCCCTTTTGTCTTGGTCTGTTTCCTCTTATTTGCATTGGAAGGGAGAAAGAGAGTTTTGATTTAACTGATTTTATGCACCTGCCATACTGAAAATCCATTTTGGAAAAGAAGTTGAAAAAAATCATGAATGGATATAATTTTTGCTTTTTTTTTCCCCCAAAAACTTTTAAAGGAGAGAAGTAGAACTGGTTACTGGCCAGCAGTGATAGATTTTAAGTGCATTTATAGTTTGGGGCTACCAATCTATTTTTATTGAATGCTTACTAACATGCCAGGCACTGTGCTAAGTGATGGGGATACAAAGAGCCAAAAGACTATCTTTGCCTTCAAGAAGCTTACAATTGGATGGGGGAAGATAACATATAAACAGATTTGCAAAGCAAGCTATCTGCAGGATAAATGTGAAATAATTCAATGAAGAAAGGCCCTGGAATTAAGAGGAATAGGGGATGACTTTCTATAGAAGGGGGATTTTAGTTGGGATTTAAAGGAAACCAGGGAGGTCAGTAGTCAGAACAGAGGAGGGAGAACTTCTGTTCTAGTCATGTGAGACAGTGAGAGAAAATGCCCAGAGCCAAGAAATGTAGTAGAATTGTTGGTATCCCTAGGTGACAGCTCCTCTGTGGTGAATAATTATTTGATATTTGAGCTCCCTTTTCATAGGCTGGGCATGCTCAGTGTTTTGTTTTCTTTTATTATTGACTTGAAAGTTGCTTGTGTGCCTGTCTCCACAGAAGAACTGAACCTGCCAGCTGACATCCCCAGCTACTTGTCTTCCCAGGGAACACTGTCTGAACCGCAGGAAGGTTATAGCAACTCCGAGGCTGGAAGCCATCAGCAGCTCATGCCACCTGCAAATGGATACATACATAAAGGTCCAGAAGGTAACCACATCTGTTTGGCCATCATTCTAGCCTGTCTTGAACCTAACTGGGACACTTCATTATATATGGAAGAGATATGTTTGGGAAAAGTTGACTTTAAAACATTTTCTTGCATTATTTCAAAGATAGAATACTAGAGGAAAAAAACATTGGCTATAAAGAAAATAAAAATCAGATTTTGAGCTCAAAGGACCTTAGAGGTCACCAATTCAGCACCCTCGTTTTATAAACCTAGAGAGAGGAAGTAACTTGGTTTCCCAGGTAGAGCAACAGAGCTGAGATTTGAACCTAAATACTTTTACTCTTATAGCCATATGATTGCTTTCTGACAGAAATGTTTTAGAGGAAGAGATCATGAGGTCATAAATTAAGAATCTCAAGGAAACTGGGATCCCCAAGGAAGTTACTGGACCTAACCAAGATTATATTGGTAACAACTGTAAGAAACAGAAGTCTTTCTTGACCATAAAGCCAGGGCTGTGCTGACTCCTGTAAGGAACTCTTAATTGCCAGAAACAGGCAGAATATCTTCTTGCCAAGGATAGGAATGAAGCATTGGTTGAGCTTGCCAAACCAAAGTATTATCCTAGGAAGGGGGAAATTGTGTAATATAGGAGGTCGTGTCCCCATCCCAAATCCTTACAAGTTGGCATCCAGAAGCTGTGTTGATTAGTTTGATGTGAGGTTTTTGTGAAATGAGCTCATAACTCCTTATTCCTTGCTTTGTTTTGCACAACACAGAGTATTTTGGGCTCTCATGCCAACTTTGTCTTAGCTCCCTTGATTCCATCATAATGGAGCAGAGAGACTAGAGTGTTTGGCTGTTTACTCTTTTTTTATTTTATTTTTTTTTTAAATCCTTAACTTCTATATATTGGTTCCTAGGTGGAAGAGTGGTAAGGGTGGGCAATGGGGGTCAAGTGACTTGCCCAGAGTCACACAGCTGGGAAGTGTCTGAGGCCGGATTTGAACCCAGGACCTCCTATCTCTAGGCCTGACTCAATCCACTGAGCTACCCAGCTTCCCCAGCTGTTTACTCTTTTTTTTTTTTAATTTTTTTAAACCCTTGTACTTCGGTATATTGTCTCATAGGTGGAAGATTGGTAAGGGTAGGCAATGGGGGTTAAGCGACTTGCCCAGGGTCACACAGCTGGGAAGTGGCTGAGGCCGGGTTTGAACCTAGGACCTCCTGTCTCTAGGCCTGATTCTCACTCCACTGAGCTACCCAGCTGCCCCAGCTGTTTACTCTTAAGTGAAGAATGCTTTGATTTTTCTCATGTTGTCATTCATTAGGTGGCAGTGGTAGCCGAGTGATCTGCTCAGATTGTTATGACAATGCCAACATCTACTCCAGAACCAGAGAATATTGTCCATACACCTATATCACTGAAGAGGATGGTCTGGATCAAACGCTGTCCAGCCTCATGGTTCAGGTGCCCAAAGATCCTTGCTTGTCACATCCTTCCCCAGAAACAGCAGCTCTGGACCCCTTGATATCATCAGGAGACAGAGACATGTCAGTCTTCCTTACCAGTCACGACAGGATAAATGAGAAGGCACTTTCTTCTACACAGATGAGCAGTGGTAAGGCTTCTATGATCTTTTACTTAATTCTCTTGAGTAACTTTTTTTCTCTTTTAAGTTTTTAACTTTGGACCTTATGTAGCCTTGTCAACTGGCATCGTGTAAAAGTAAATTGGTTTGGTCTCCACCAATGTAGGTACTTCAGTAATACTGAATTTTATGTTATAAACTAGAGCCAGAGATTTCAAAGTATGAGATATCAACGAATTCTGTTTTTGTAGGAGTGAGAATAAAACTTTTGGCTGTTAACATGATGTCATTATTTAAACTTCACAAGGTATACAGGAATTTGGGCTTAGTTAGAAAAATGTGGGGTCCTCTTCTTTTCTCATCTTTTTGTTGAATAACAGTAAATATTTAAAGTTATATATGTAATAGGAAGATTGAAAGCTTTCCGTCTTTGGTAGTTTCATTGAGAAGAGTAAAGAGATTCCACTCAATTTGGTCATAGTAGCTATTATAATACTATGAGATAAATATGAAATATTTTTATCATCTGCTAGTTTCCTGATTTCTTTTGTAGGATATAATCAGAACTGCTATGATTTGGGAGTACAGCATAGAGTAGCTCTTCAGAAAGGGTGTGTGACAGTAATTTCCCTAAACACAGCCAAAGGAGAACACCTAATACCTTGTCCTTGGGTTCTTGGCAAATCTTTGTTGGCTGAGAGAATGAATGAAACTGAGCTCTATTTGGCCCTGAACAGCACCTTTAAAGGACAGTTCTTCTTCCAGGCAGCACATTGGCCTCTTTGCCAGCCCAAATCCTCTAGGACAGGGCAAGATGATTCAGGGCCTGGAGCAGCTGAGGAGGAGAAGATAGAGGGAATTTGCACATTGAATATTTGCAAAATGTGTGGATCTGCCCCGGGGATAGTTTCTCCTATGAAAATAGCCTAAACTATAACTCAGGTTATGTTCAGTTAGTCAGACAAGAAGCATTTCTTTAGGCTTTTGTGTGCAAGAAACTAAAAAGTTTGGGCATAGGATAGAAGGCAAAGTAGTAGATAATGAATAATGTAAGTGGATGCACAGTGGCTGTTATTGTCCTTTCCTTGTCTTTAGTAGACTTTGTTATTTTATCTTTCCAGATAGGGAGCCCTTTGACTTTTATTTATCCATCTAGAATTGTTTGGGTTTTTTAAACCCTTACTTTCTATCTGAGTAACAATCCTAAGTCAGAAGGACATGGGGGTTGAGTAACTTCCCCAGGGTCACATAGCTAGGAAGTGTCTGAGGCCAGATGTCAACCGATTGACCTCCAGACCTGGTTCAAAATCTACCGAGCCACCCAGCTGCCCCTTTAATTGTTCTAAAGGTGTTCGGGTCCTTAGCTTGTCCATTTGTGTCTGAGAGTAGTTTTCTCAGAGAGTATCTGGCTGTAGCCTGCAGGCGATGCAGCATATTTTTAATAGTGGCATAAGAGGAAAGAACTTACCTTAACTCTGCCCATCATTGCACTATGATTAAGTAGAGGAGAAATATAATTTAAATATTTATGTGGGGAAAGCTTTCTTACAAGAGCCTTTATAGGATCAGCTGGTGGCTCAGTGGTTAGAGAGTCAGGCCTAGAGCCTAGATAGGTCCTAGGTTCAAATCTTACCTCAGACACTTCATAGCTGTGTGACCCTGGACAAGTCACTTAGCCCCAATTGCCTGCCTAGTCCTTACTGTTCTTCCACCTTGGAACTGATACTTAGAATAGATTTTAAGATAAAAGATAAAGTCTCTTTTTTAAAAAAAAAGAAACTAGATAGTTGTGTCAGGTGAGGTGGGGGGAGAGTGGTGAATCCTTTTTAATATGAGTTTTTTGTCAGGTGAACCATCTGTACAGAAGAATTTATAGTCTATAGCTTGATATTCTTAATAAATCAATACTGTGAGTTCTGCAGGTGCTTGGAGGGTTGTGATTAATATCATTTGGAGTCTAACACTTCCATGTACTTTAGGGGGAATGTTTTATTTTTATGAGAGATGTGCCAAGGAGGACTTTCATTCCTGCTTTAGGTAGAGGAAGTGGGAGTGGAATTTAGCCTCAGATTGCATTTCTTTAAATGTATTAAGGTAAGTAACCCACTTGCTATGCATGTGTTTTCCTCAGAATATCTTTATTCAGGAATATTAAAGAGCTTTATTTTTAAAAATATATTTGCTTTAAAAGGAAAAGGAAAAAATAAAAACGAATTTTGATCTTACATTGGCTTCTTTGGCATTCTGTTCTCAGAAACATCCCAGCGGCCATTATGGGGCCTAAACAAAGAGCTAGGACTCCCGCCACCTCACTTTCCCCAGCAGCCGGTGCTCGAGTCACCACAACTTCTTCGAAATGAGAGCCTGACCGAGAATGACGAGGACTGCGCCGCTTCCCCCAGACCCTGCCACAGGCCGCAGGGCCGCCCCTGTGACTTCAGCAGGACTCAGAAGGGACAGGATGGCAGCGAAGCGACATGAAGCACGCTCCGCCAGACTGACCCGTGGCACGCGCTCCAGTGCCCAGCTGTGTACGACTACCTCAGAGCTCAGAGGAAACCCCGAGGGTCACCTTTGCTTTCCTGTCATGTTTACAAGGACAAACCGAGCGGGCCGAGCGAGCGGGCACGACGGAGGGCGCAGGAGGCCAGCCCGCTCTTGTCTGAGGTCGCGCCAGGTGGAGAGAGGCCGGAGCCGATAGACCAAGCCCAGGACTAGTACGACAGCCTTTCCTCGGGGGCCCGCTGGGGCAGGGCCGGGTCTGCGGTGGGAAGAGGCCGGAAGAATGAGGTCGCCGCTCGCTCCCCGGAGAGACCGTGGCTGCTTCACCGGCCGTCTGGGGAGCCCTCCAAAGTCAGCGCCGAGTTCTGTCACCCAGAGCCTGCCTTCAGCTGGTGCTTTCTTATTCGTGGCTATAAACAAGAATCACATCCTTGTTTTGACAGATTGGTACCAAATTTAGGGCGTTCTGTCCCGTCATACTGGGACAGCACTTGTAAATAGGTTTTCATTTATAAATATATTTTGTATTCACTACATGTAAAATGTCAGCTTAATGTAAATATTTTTTTAATATGCCAAATTTACATAATATTCTGTGTTATTTTGACAGCTGCTTAACAGACCAGAAATGAATTTTGTAGAACTTGGAAAGTTTAAAGAATTTACATCGAAAACTTCTTATTGATTAAGGAGTCTATGTATGTAAGCAGGGTACCAAATGATAATTTACACATACATGGTAGTCCTAGTGTGGCAAATACTTTCTGTATTCTTTTCATCGGCAAAGATTCACTTTTTTGTTTTTATCTATAAACTAATCATTTGTCCTCAGTTATTCTTTTCCATTTTGTACACCTTCAGTGGTATTGTGCTTTAGGTACAAAAGGACTAGCACTCTCTAAAAAATTGAGATTGGCAGTCTTGTTCTACATGCCATATACATGTGGAGTTGAGGGAACAACCAAAGACATTCCTTTCAAAATTGACTGGAGAATGATTTTTTTAAGAACAAAAATGTGTTAAACATAGATAAGATTTTACTTTAGGTGAAAAGGGAAGGAGAATACAAGGAAGCTGTAGATGGAGAAGCTATTGCCCTGTGAGATCTTCTTTGGCTCAGTGTTGTGTAAATGGTATTTAAGGCTGATGAACTTTCCTCGACAAGTGATGTTTCTGGTTACTAAAGATTTTGTTTATAAGCTAATGATTTAAGTAGGCAAAGAAAAATAATGTTTCAGAATTCTCTTTTCTTTATAATTTCTAAATCTCTTCTTATGATCAAATTCAGTACCCTTATCCAATTATGTTTTGAGCCATTAAAAGGGAGGTCAGTCACACCTCATAAGAATTTTTTTTTATTGTGCTTTCTTAAAAAGATCTAAATTCTCACAGAGATTTCTAAGCTTTCCACCAGTAATTTCAGCTAAGTTTCATTGCTTTATTCCTAATTCTTGTATTTCCCTTACTCTACCAGCACTTTTTTGATTGAATAATGTTGCTTTTCCCTTATTTCCTTTTCCCCTCAATATAGACTACCAAGTGGACCCTTTCACTTAAAATCACCTCTCAAAAAAGCTCTTCATTTAAAAAAATGTTGAAAGACAATTCTACTTCTTATAGCTCTCTCCTTCTTGTCCCTCTCATTACACTATGAGCCATTTTGAAAAGCTCCCTTTCTAACCTAAAAAAGACCAACTGATTCTCTTCCTCTGTGGCAGGAACAATAGCATGGAAACAAGCCTGAAAGAGTGGGAAAAGATGCTCTGTTCCTGTCTGTGGTTGGTTTCTCCCCCAACCTCATTGCACGTGGCTTAGCTGCTGCTTTTTTCTAGGCTATAACTTACCCACTTAGTGCTGTCCCAATAATTAACCTACAATTAACCTCTAATTGATGGTTCTTTCCTTCCTAGGAGGGTTATTTCTTACACCAAGGGAGGGTGCCTTCTCACTGGTCAGCTTAAAATGTTTGCACTCTTTCTAGGATCTTTAAGTCTCTTCAGTAACTTTTTTCCATGTGATGATTTTTGTATTTTTAAAACGTTTTTCCAATTACATGTAAAAATAATTTTTTTCCAGTTCGTTTTTGAAGAATTGCAAATTCTTCTCCCTTCCCTCCCTTTTCTCCTGACCTCTCTTGAGAAGGCAAGCCATTTTATATAGTTTATACATGCATAACATTTCCATATTAGCCATGTAGTGAAATAAAACATAGACTGAAAGAAAGAAAAAATTTTTAAGTATGCTGCAATCTGTATTCAGATTCCATCAGTTCTTTCTCTGGAGGTAGATAGCTTTTTCCATCCTGGGTCCTTTGGGGATTATCTTGGATCCTTGTATTGCTGAGAATAACTAAGTCATTCATAGTCGATCATTGTACAATGTTGCTATTCCTGTGTCCAATGTGCTCCTGGTTCTGCTCACTTCACTTTATAACAGTTCATATAAGTCTTCCCAGGTTTTTCCTCTTCAGTAATTTCAGGTGGATCTCAAGAATTGACAAAGCTAGTTTAGCTCTAAAAAGAAGTGAATCTGACTAGTTTAATGTCTTGATGCTTGCCCTAGAAGCAGACATTACAGAGACTTCCTTGTCCATAGGGTTTTGACCTAATGGACAATACTAATGCTCCGGGAGCAATTTAACCACACAGTTTAAACAGATTTAGTGGCCCTTCGGTGTTCCAAATAGTCTAATGCCTTCCTAATGCTAATATAACAGGCATCCTTGCTTAGCTCCCGGCAAACTGAAGTGCTCTTTTTCTGATCACTATGTTTCAGTAGGGATAAGCAAGTGTTCCTAATTCATCCATTTGTGTCTCTTGACTGATTGATTACCTAATTTCACCTGGAAAAAAATGCATTTATTTTCCTAGTTACCCACAGCTTACTGTAGCACAGGTTTTTAGGCCTCGCAGAGCTATTTGACTTCCTGTTGCAAATCATTTTTCTCAATCTCATTCTCTAACAACTCAAGCTTCTCTAAGATAGAAGGCATTACGAGACCAATTAAATATATATATGCCCCTTGAGTGCTATCCTCAGTGTATTTAAAATACAGAAGTCATTTCAGAATAGGTAATTAACCTGTGCAAGATCAATTGCTTCCATATGTCACTTCGAAGATGAAAAGGAACCTCAGGATGTTGGCAGATCAGATTTTATCCCAGTCTACCAAAATGGTGGGGGATGGGAATTAGACAGGATAATGTCAGAGTGCAGAAATAGAAGCATTAAGTGATGGGTTCATGGGTTTAAAACAGGAAGAGACCTCATATGTCACCTAGTCCAGCCATTTACAGCTGAAGAAACAGAACCAAAGAGCTTGCCAAGGTCACATAGGTACTAAGCAGAAATTTGAATCCAGATCCTATCAATGCAAAAAGTAGATACCAGTCAGTTCACTGTAAGGAAGAATTTTCTTTTTTATCAGAATGACACAAAAATGGAGTGGTCTGCCTTTTAAGGACTGAGAAATTATTTGAGCAAAGGCTGGATGACACTCTGTTAGGGATATTTTAGAAGAGATTCCTACATTAGGAAGGAGGTCTGACATAGGTGACCTTTAAGGTCCCTTCTAATTATGATTTCTATGAAATTCCCAGATTTTTAAGGGATTTTAACAATCCCACTATTTTCTTGTTCTCCCACATGGATTTTGCCCCACATAAAACCATGGCTTGGATCTTTTTTTTTTTCCCCTGTAACTATCTTAGTCTTTGAGTCCACAAAATGTGAGTTAATGAAAAGTTTTGGCATTAGAGGAATGAGGTTCAAATTTTGGGCTCTGCTGTTTATTACCTTTGTGTCCTAGGGCAAGTCACTTAAGATCTCTTGTTTCCTCATCTATAAAATAGGGAATAAGACTAGGTAAGCTCTAAGGTCCTACCAAGCTAGTTCTATGTCAAATGAATATGCAGAAAATGTGATATTGGTGGGGAAAGTAGAATTAGGAGCTTAGCATAACTTAAATATATATATATATTTTTATCATATGTATATGATGAATATATATATATATATATATCTTTTGTTTTGTATGTCCCATGCTGCTCTTTGACCTAAAAGGGACCTTAGAGGTCATCTTGTCCAGCCATCTGTCTGGTGAATGAAAATCCTTTATGATAATCCCAATGAATGGTAATATTCAATGTCTGTTAAAGCTTTTCGAATTTTACGTAGCTTTGTAATTGTAACAGTGATTACTTTCATTCTTCTTCCTTCTTAGTCCAGAAGTATTTGTATTCTTCAGTGCTGTACCTAGATATTCTGATCATTTCAAACCCTTTTCTGTTTACATGCTGAAATGTAAAATTGCCAGAACGAAAAGGCAATGTTTTACCTTCCTTATTTTGTTTTTATATTATTTAAAGGTCGCAATGACATAGTTGGCCCTTATAAAGTTGAGCTGATAGCTGATATCTCTTTATTTGGAAATATTTTGTTTTTCTTATCATTTCCTCTTTTGCCTGACAAATGAATTTGTTCTAACCCTCTCCCCCCAACCTTTTTTTTTTTTAAACTGGAAACAACCAGCCTCTAGGCTCTTTTGTTTTTTATTTTGTTTTTAACAACTTTCACTGACTTACAGAATGAAAAGTTTCAAGTTAACTAATATTCTGGAGGTTGATCAACCTCAAATAGTGCTTGAAAACCTCTAGCAAGGAATAGATGGTGAACTCCTTGACAAGCCCTGATCCCACTCAGTTCATATGGAGAGAGGTAAGCGGGGAATCTCCATGCCTGTAAGTCTATTCTGTAGATAGAACAGGCAAAGTGAACTTTGTTTTATTACCAGCTGTAATAGTAACTTCAAGAAAATGGGTATCTATCCAAGATAGAGCTCAAGGCCATTTCAGCTGGTGAAAAAGAATGTGATTTATAATGGACACATTTCTAACCTTCACTTATCTTCTCTTTTCCCCTCCCATCTCTTATCAGAGGATGCCAAAGTAATAGCAGCTATGGAAGTAGTTGTCCCCAAAGAGAGGTGTAAGTCAAGTGGTCCTTGTTCCATGTTGCCCTTTCCTAGTATTTATATTTTCTCACCTATAAGAATGTATATTTTGTATAGCATGTGAAACATTTGTCTACTGTAATATGTGTTCAATAAAACAAAAGTACTGCTGTGAGTCCCTCGTCACTGTGCCTGCTGTGTGAGCGTGAATATGTGCTATTTTAAGGTCATTTCATTCCATTTTTAAAACTACCACTGTAAGAAAAAAAGAGAGAGAGTTTCTCCTGTTTTCTTATTGTTATAATGGGCTAAATCGTAGAGGAGCAGAACCGAAAGGACTTTAGAGATCATCTGGTCTAATTCCTCCATTTTTACAGATGCAGAAACAGTTCCACAGAGGACAGACAATTGATTGACATTATACTGGTAATAAATGGAAGAACTGAGACCCAACCCCTGGCCTTGCATTATTAAATTACTATTCATGGTTTTATTATTATTATTATAAGAATTATCCTTCATAAGTGAACCTGACTTTTGTACTCCAGAGTTTGTATTCATTGAGTGAGTGAAAAAATGGTATCCAGCACATTTTAGATACAATGGGTGCTCAATAATTACTTTCCTTAGGGAAAAATACTCAGGACACAAAGGCCAGAGGAAGACATTTGAAGGAATCTTTAATTAAATTTCAGTAATGTGCAGAAAATAAAGTATTCTTACTCATTTTTGTTTTGTGGTTAACATTTCCTTCAAGTTTTCCTAAAATATAGTTCATCCCCCTAGTACTGTACCAAGTGCAAAAAATTTTGGATCAGTGCCTTAAGGTCGTAGTGAATTGACAGGCAGCAGTTATTGGCCAGCAGTAGTGTCAAATTTAAATAAAAATGAATCTCTGCAGGCAGCATGGTGACTTAGAAAACCAGAAAATAACGTATTTTATTGTATTTTTATTTTGTTAAATATTTCCCAATTATATTTGTTTAAATCTTTACCTTCCTTCTTATAATTCATATTAAGTATTGGTTCCAAGGCAGAAAAGAGTAAGGGCCAGGCATTTGGGGTTAGATGACTTGCCCAGGGTCACATAGCTTGAAAGTGTCTAAGGTCAGATTTGAACTTAAGTCTTCCAGCCTCCAGGTCCAGTGCCTGCTGTGTTGCCTGGATGCTCCAAAGTTTTATTGTAGTTTTATGTATTTTGTTAAATATTTCCCAGTTACATTTTCATCTGGTTTGGGCCACATTGGGGAATATTATAGTGTTTGATACCTCTGGACTAGGTGATCTCTTAAGCTCTCTAAATCTAGTCTAACCTCACCTCACAATACGAGGTACTTGGCCAATAGACAAAAAATAATTTGCCCTGGGTCACACAGCAAACTGTTATCTGACTCTAAAGTCAGTACTCTTCCCATTCTTTTCTAGTCTTCACAGAACCAGGTTTTTTGATGTTCTTTTCAAATATCTGTAAAATGAGCTGGAGAAGGAAATGGCAAATGGCTCTCGTATCTTCTCAAAGAAAATCTCAAAAGGGGTCACAAAGAGTAGGATGCGGCTGAAACCACCGATCAACAAAATATCAGTGGATCCATTTTCTCATGGATACAGAATCCTAACCTATACTTGTCTGCTTACTTGTATCCCCTTGAAAATATTCCACTGGAATTGCTCATTGGAGGGGAGAGGGAGGAGGGGAGGGAAAGAACATGAATCAGGTAACCATGGGAAAATATTGTAAATTAAATATAAATAAACAAAGAAAGAAAGGGGGAAAAAGGAAAATACTCCACTGGGCCAACCCACCATTTCAGATTCTTGTCTATAGTTCATCACTACCCAGAGCCCCACGGCCATCCATGTAAGCAATCCATCAGTTAGGCTTCCCTCTCGCCGCCTGCCCAGCCAGCTCCCTGAAGAGCCTGAGTCTCTTCTGCAGCTCTTGCTTGCTAATGTGTTGAGGACCGCACTATCCGCACGCAGGGCTTTGTTCTCGACTCCAGAGGGAGACTTGGGCCAGATGGATGCACCCCATCTCCTGGACTTATTGTTTGGACAGTAGAAATCCAAACGTGTGCACGGTGCTTCCCGAGGCTCACCTGAGTCTGGAGAACAGGCAGGACTACGATAGAAAAGAGCAGGTCTGGGAACAAGTCAGTGAAGTGCTTTAAGGCTATAAAGTCTGCGAGCCCAGCCCAGGAGAAGTTTGGTGTTTGAGTAGGGACAGTTTCCCGTGTGGAATGGAGGCTCTTCTTTACTCTTGGCTACATGATCATCTTAGTAGGAGTTATTTATTTGGGGGTGGCATTAGACACATGCACATTGGGCTGTGCTTGGCAGCCAACAGAACGGCCGAGCTGTGGCAGAGGAGTAGAAATGAGGACTGGCATCCCCAAATACCATGAATAACTGCTGCCTGTTGGGCTTGAATCTTTGATTTTCAAGGATGCGCAGTCACTAAATACACATGCTATTAGTAAAGGAACATGGAGTTAGAATTCCCATGATCATCCTATGTCTTTCTGCCCTTTTGTAGTTCCCCCCCCAAAACTGTTCACTCTCTTTTTTTTTTTTTAAATAATAAAAAACCTTAACCTCTATCTTAGAATCAACACTAGAAATTGGTTCCAAGGCAGAAGAGTGGCAAAGGCTAGGCAATGGGGTTAAATGATTTGCTCAGGGTCACAAAGTTTGTATCTGAAGCCAGATTTGAATCCAGGACCTCCCATATCAAGATCTCCAGGCTTGACTCTCCCATCTCCTGAGCCACTTTGCTGGCCTAGCTCATTCTTCTTAACCCTTTACAATCTGGGTTCTAACCTTATTCCACTGAAATTGCTCTCTCCAAAGTTACTAATGATCTTAGTTGCCATTTTTTTTTTCAGTCTTTATCCTCCTTGATCTCTGCAACCTTTGACTCTTAGTCACTCCCTCCTAGGTACTGTCTTCTTTTTAAATTTTGGGACCCCACAGTCTTCTGGTCCTCTTCCCTTTCCCACCACTCCTCCATCTCCTTTGCTGGATCATCTGCAAGCTCACATCTTGAACCATCGCTGTCCCCCTGGGTTCTATCCTGGACCCTCTTCTCTTCTTCCTCTATAGTGCTTCACTCTGCGATTTCCTCAGCTCCATGGATGTATTTATTTATTTTAGGGTAACAAGAGAAACCATTTATTGGCAATGTATATCTTGAAACCAGATATACATTATTTTTTTAGTCACAGATTTAGATTATCCATGCTGATATCCTTCTTTTCCATTAGGACAGTCCACGACTGACTGTAGCAAAGTTAGGGAATCAGTCCACTGATGATGTAAAGGAACTCCGTGGATTTAATTGCCATTTCGATACTGATGGAGGCTAGAGTGCCAAGACTCATCTTCCTAGTTCAAATCTGGTCTCAGACACTTCTAGCTGTGGGACTCTGGGCAGGTCACTTCCCCCTGTTTTCCTCAGTTTCTTTTTTTTTATGACTTTGAATTTTTATTTTTTAAAAATTTTCCATGGTTACATGATTCATCTTATTTTCTTCATCTGTCAAATGAGGTGGAGAAGGAAGTGGCCAACCATTCCAGTGTCTCTGCCAAGAAAACCCCAAATGGGGTCCCAAAGAGCTGGACATGACTGAACCGCGGCAATTTTTGCTTTTGCCCTGTCTGAGGCAGTGATGACTCCTCCTGCACTTTGTCCAAAGCATAATGGATTTTGCTCTTAATTCTGTGTATTTTTAAAAGCAGGTTTCCTAAGCACTTAGGTGCTAAGACCAGGCATAGCAGATAGAAGAGCAAGAGAGTGTGCAAGCTCAGCGAGCTCCTATTCTAAAAGGGGGTGGGAGTGACAATGCCGATAATTGGGTTCAGCGGCAAGGATCCATCCAAAGGACTCCACGAGCCCAAGGATGCAGCTCCAAATTTCTCCTGGGCTGTGATTACAGACTCTACAGCCTTAAAGCATTTAACTCTGACTCCTCTGCAAGTTAGCAGACAATGCCTGGAGTCTGGAGGGCACGGTGGCAGGACAGACTGGGATAAGGGCTTTTGGTACTTCTGGCTAGATGCTAACCCCTTCCTCCATCTCCTTCCCTGTGAAAAGGAATCCAGAGTCCATATAGGTTGGCAGGAAGGTTGGGGAAAAACCTGAAAAGGCAAGGTAGAACTGGGTAGTGAAGGGCTTTAAATGCCAAATAGGGGAGTTTGTATTTGATTCTAGAGGTAATAGGGAGCCACTGGAGTTTAATAAGAAGGGCAGCGACATGGTCAAACATTCCTTAAAAATAGGCCTAGAGGGGACACCTAGATGGTTCAGTGGACTGAGAGCCAGGCCTATAGATAGGAAGTCCTAGGTTCAAATCTAGCCTCAGACACTTGCTAGCTGTGTGACCCTGGGCAAGTCACTTACCCTTCATTGCCAGCCCTTACTACTCTTCTGCTTTGGAACCACTACACAGTATTGATTCTAAGATGGGGGGAGATTTAAACTTCAAACTTAAACCAGTCTTACAATACTCCTAATTTACTTTACTTTACTTTTCTTTTTTTAAACTCTTACCTTCTGTCTTAGAATCAGTACTGTGTAGTGGTTCCATAGCAGAAGAGTGGTGATACTTTTGATTAATTAAAAAAAAAACTCAAGTCAATCTAGGGGCAGCTAGGTGTTACAGTGGATAGAGCACCAGGATTAGAGTCAGGAGGACCTGGGTTCAAATTTGACTTCAGACACTTTCTAGCTCTGTGAGCCCAGGCAAGTCATTTGACCCTGTTTGCCTCGCCTTTGCCCATCTGTCTTAAGAACTGCTACTAAGTCAGAAAGTGAAGGCTATTAAAAAAATGTAAGTTGGGGGGCAGCTGGGTAGCTCAGTGGATTGAGAGCCAGGCCTAGAGAAGGGAGGTCCTAGGTTCAAATCTGGACTCAGACACTTCTCAGCTGTGTGACCCTGGGTAAGTCACTTGACCCCCATTGCCTACCCTTACCACTCTTCTGCCTTGGAGCCAATACACAGTATTGATTCCAAAACAGAAGGTAAGGGTTTAAAAAAAAATGTAAGTCAGTCTTACCCTTACAAAGAAAACAACTAACCCACCAAAGGAACGAAAAGCAGAAAAATTTAAACAGATGAATCTTTTCTCCACATCAGAGAGAAGCCAATAATCAAAGTGGTTTCTATAGATCCGGCATTGGGCCAAGCTGTTGTTTTTTAGTCATTTTTCCAGTTGTTGCTGACTCTTCCTGACCCCTTCTGGGGCTTTCTTAGCAAAGATACTGGAGCGGTTTGCCATTTCCTTCTCGAGCTGATTTTACAAATGAGGAAACTAAGGCAAAGAGGGTTAAGTGACTTGACCAGGATCATACAGCTAGAAAGTGTATCAGGTGACTTGAATTCACGTAGATGAGTCTTCCTGACTCCAAGTCCAAAGCAATGGGGACATAAATGTAAGCCAAAAGGAAGACAGTCCTTGCTTCCAGGTCGCTTACATTTTAGGGGAAGAAGAGAATGTACAAAGGAAGCTGGAAGGGAAAGACAGGTATGGAAGAGGGGTAATGCTAGAAAAGCCTGGAGAATCAGGAGTGCAGCGCAGCCTGGGCATCCTCCAAATGGGGAGTCTGGGAGGAAGCAGCCAATCAGAGGAAGTGGGTACTGGGATGGAGACTACTTTCAACAGGAGAAGTCCAATGATGAGATGGACTTTCAGGATAAGGCTGTTTCTGTGCCTTGGATGAGAGTCTGTAGAGTCACGGGAGTACAAGGTAGAGAGAAATTGGGAAAAGTTATAGCCTTGGCCCTGATTTCGTTAATGTAGCATTTGGACTCCCCCCTGGTCCTTGGTTGGCTAAGATGACGGGGTTATCAATTTTGCAGACTCATAAAATCCAAGCCTGGAAAGGGACCTCCGAGCGCTTCTCCTCCAACATATGAATTTCTTCTACAAACACCCCTAACGAATGTTCATCCAGCCTCTGTCTGAAGACCTCCAGAGAGGAGAATCCCTCTCTCCAGAGGCAGCTCAGGAGAGGTTCAGGGGTCCTTTCCATCTGACTTGGAGCTGAAGCGTCCTGTTGGCTCTCATTAGAATGTGACATCTTTGAGGGCAGAAACTCTCTTACTTTTCTACTTAGCACAGTGCTTTGCACATAATTAGTACTTTATCATTCATTCATTCATTCCCTGATCCCCTGAGTTCTCAGTGCCATTACCCTTGTAAAAGAAAAATTCACTTTATGTATATTTTGTATTTTCTTATCTGTACACCTGCAGGCGGCTAGGTGGCACCACAGTGCATAGAGCACTGGGCTTGAAATGAGAACGACTCTTTCATGAGTTCAAATCTGACTTCAGACACTCACTAGCTTTGTGATCCTGGGCCAGTTGCTTAACCCTCTTTGCCTCAGTTTCTTCATCTGTCAAATGATCTGGAGAAGAACATGGCAAATCAGTCCAGTGCCTCTGCCATGAAACTCCAAATGGGGCTTCAGAGAGCCCAACCTGTCTGACAAACAACTAAATATCAACAACAAACTCTATGTATGTAAAGATTTCTCTCTTTAAAATTTCTCCCTTTAAAAAACCTCTGTATTAATAACATGGAAATGGGTTTTGAACAATGATACATGTATTACCCAGTGGAATTGCTCATCTGCTCAGGGATTGGAGAGGCAAGAGGGGAGAGAAAGAATATGAATCATGTAACCATGGGGAGAAAAAGTCTAAATTAATTAATTTTTAAAAGTGTGAACTCTTTGAGGGCAGGCACTATTTTGTTTTTGTTTTCATATCTCTATTGCTTAACAGCTACATAGCAGGCATTTAATAAAGGTTTGTTTAAGTGAATCAAATAACTGCTATGAATATGCTAGGTGGTATGATAGAAGGCTGGACTTGGAGTGAGGAAGACTCGAGTTCAGATTCTGCCTCAGACAGTTATAAACTATTTGACTCTAAGCAAGGAATTTTACTTCTCTGTCTCAGTTTTGTCATTTGTAAAATGGGGAAAATAATAACACCTTTCTTCTGAGATTATAAAGCGCTTTGTAAAATTTAAAGCGCTATATAAATGTTATTTGTTATTTGTGTGGTACAATGAAAAGGACGTTGGTTTTAGAGCTAAAAGATCTGAGTTCCCGGCCTGACCTTCACAGACATCATGAATAAAGTTCTCTTTGGGCCAGGAAGGGAACCCTGGGCTCCAGTAGGTCTAATCTAAACTAAAGATAAGTTTTGTGTATCTTATCTATCCACTAAGAAGCAGCTTGGATAGATTGTTTGAATCCCAGCTCCGAAGGGCTACCATCTGCGTAAGTGGAGGTATTGAGCCTTGGGTCGGTCCTTGGAGGGTGATCGCTCTTCCTAGGGGCAGCAGAGCAGAGGAACTGGCTGCTTCATCAAAGATGGGATGCAGGGAACAGATTTTGCAATTGATTCCTCTCTGGCCTGAGTCAGCACAGATGTGCACTGAGCCGGGAGAGTCCGGCCATCCCTCATCCGGACAGCGATTGAGGGGCCTGATCTTTGGACAAATCATTAGCCTCCCCACGCCCTGGCGTCCTTAGATCTTTTCTCCGCCTCCCCCGCCCCTGCCAAGCCCTTTCCCCCTGCTAGGCTAAGAAATGTCTTGTCCCATTGGAACTGACCGCCTCTAGGTGGCAGCTTAGCCCTGAGGATGCAGCCTCAGCCCTGCCTGGCCGGGGGCCCTGGAGGGCTCCGCTTCAGCCGAGCCGCCGGTCTCCAGGGCTCCAGAGGGAGGTAAAGCTGCTTCCCCAGAAGGCACCAGAAGGCAGGAAAAAGAGGCTGTCGGGATTATTTGATTGCCCGAGCTGAGAAATGGATGAAGCAAAGGGCTGAGGAGCCTAAGCTTCTGCCACCAAAAAAATGAAAAGCAGGGCTCTTTAAGACCCCGCTTCCGGCTCCCTCCAGACCTGGTCCAGCTAGGCAAAGGGCGAACAGCCCCTCTCAGAGACTCTTAAAGGGCCACCTCCATGAAAAAAAGCATCATTGATCATCACTTAAACACCTCCCTCTCTCCCTTTCCCCATCTCTTCCTTCCTCTCTCCCTCCCTTCCTTCTCCCACAGGACCCATTCACTTTTTTTTTTTTTTAACCCTTATCTCCTGTCTTAGAATCAATACAAAGTATCAGTTCCAAGGCAGAAAAGTGGTCAGGGCTAGGCAATGGGGGTTAAGTGACCTACCTGCCCAGAGTCACACAGCTAGGAAATGTCTGAGGTCTGATTTGAACCCAGGATCTCTAGGCCTGCCCCTCAATCCACTGAGCCACCTAGCTGCACCCCCTATCCCAGCTCCTCCATTCACTTCCCCCCCCCCCTTTTGCTAAGGTTATTTTATTTTTTCCAGATTATTCATTTCTGTAAGCACACAATCTTATAAAACCAAAATTCCCAAATATATACCTAAATAAACAAGTGATAAATCATATGTTTCGATCTGTATTTCTGCTCCCACAGTTCTTTCTCTGGCTGTGAATAGCGTTCTTTTTCATAAGTCCCTCAGAATTGTCCTGGATCATTGGCATTGCTGTTAGTAGCAAAGTCTTTCACATTTGATCATCCCACCAAATTTCAGTTACTGTGTGTGTGTAATGTTCTCCTGGTTCTGCTTCTTTCTTTCTTTTTTTTAAACCCTTAACTTCTGTGTATTGGCTCCTTGGTGGAAGAGTGGTAAAGATGGGCAATGAGGGTCAAGTGACTTGCCCAGGGTCACACAGCTGGGACGTGTCTGAGGTTGGATTTGAACCCAGGACCTCCTGTCTCTAGGCCTGACTCTCAATCCACTGAGCTGCCCCCTGTTCTGCTTATTTCACTTTGCATCAGTTCATGGAGATCTTTTCAGCTCCTTCTGAAGTCATCCTGTTCATCATTCCTTACAGTACAATAGTATCCCATCACATTTTGTTCAGCCATTCCCCAATTGAGGGACATCCCTTTCATTTCCAATTCTTTGCCACCACAAAAAAAAAAAACAAAAAACCAGCTATAAATATTTTTGTATAAATAGGGCCTTTCCTATTTTAAAAAAAAATCTATTTGGGAACAGATCTAGTAGTGGTATTATATGTATACTTTTAAAGCCCTTTGGGCATAATTCCAAATTGCCTTCCAGAATGATTGGACAAATCACAACTCCACCAGCAATGCATTAGTGTCCCCATTTTGCCACATCCCTCCAACATTTATCATTCCACTTACTTATGACAGCACTAACCATCAAGTGTTTTTCCTCTTTGCAATTTCTAGTCACTGTTTCTGCTTTTGTTCTGTGGGATCAAACCAAACAAACCTAAGCACTCATGGAGGCAGCTAGACTGGCACAGTGGATAGAGCACTGAGCCTGGAGTCGGACATTTACTAACTGTGGCCCTGGGTAAGGCACTTAACCTTTGTTTGCCTCAGTTTCCTCATCTGTAAAATGTGGATGATAACAGCACTTCAGGGTTATGTGAGGATCTGTGTAATTATAAATCTCAAACCCTTGGATTTCATCTCCCAGAATCCTTTTCCCTTCATCCACGTAGCATCCTTACATGTTGTAAATAAGTTTGCTGTAAACCTGCCCTCTCGCTCTCTTTTCCTGCATGCATGGCTGGAAAAGCTGGCTTTACTCAGGCTTTTACTTTTGTCTTTTTATTCCTTTTACTTCAAGTTATTATTAATAAATCTTATTATATATTAATTATATAATTAGAGTTATTATATATTAACTTTTAAGCTTACAGATTGAATAAGATGATGTTCTTAAATTGCTTAGCAAAGTGTCTGGCATGTAGTAGGTGCTTAATAAGTGCTTATTCCCTCCTTCTCCTTTCTTGTTTCACGCAACAGCTCTCTAACACTTAAGGACCTATGATGCAAAATTGAAGATGGATATAGAATAATAAATGACATTTAGATAGTGTTTTAAGGTATGAAGAGATTTTTGTCTACCTTTTTTATTTAAGTCCCATACCTACCCTGCAAGGCAGACAACATAGTATTACACCTATTTTACAACCGAGGAAACTGAGGTTCATGAATGTTAAATAATTGATCTGTGGTTGCATGCTGCTATGTAATGTAGTATTTGAACTCAGTTCTCTGCTTCTCAAGTCCAGCACTCTTCCCACCTTATCAAGTGCAAAGGAGAGCTACAAACAATGTGATTTTCTGGGCCAGAGGAAGGAAAGATAATTTCTTCTGGTGCAAAAATAGTGATGAGATCATGGAAAGTTTCATGGGTGTAGTTAACAAGTTGAATCCTTTCTGTGGGTCTCGGTTTCATTATCTGTAAAAGAAAGAGGCTGGTTCGTGTGATCTCTAATTATAAGTGTCTGTGAGGGATTCAGCAGAATAGTAAAATGTTTGCAGTTATCAGTCAAGTTGATTTCAGATATAAATGAAATATAAGACTATAAGTTAAATTGAGGGGGAGAATTCACTTGCATTTAAGTTGGGGCTTGAAAAATGGACAATACGTCAAAAGGCTGGGACTGGGGGTAGAGAGAAAAGGAGGAAGAGGGAGAGGCAATGGGCATTCCAGATAGAAGGAATGGTATTGGCAAAGACTGGAAGACGGAGAAACAGGTACAAGTTGGTCAGTTAGAAACTCCCATTTGGTGAGACTAATAAATGGTACTCCTATCAATACATGAGTCATTTCTCAGTCAAAATACCAAAGGTTACATCCTTACCTGGCCAGCTGTTGGGCAGATGTGTTTTAAGCAAGAAGACAGTATGGAAAACCAATGAAAATCCCTCCTTTCTGCAGAAGTACCAGAACATCATTAATTCCATACATTTCCAGACCCATTGCTCTGCCCAGCCCAGTATATCATGCTTGACTGTCACCCAGGAAGTCTTAATCTGTCAAGTTCCAACCATTATGGATAAACTATCCCAAACACCCCCAGTTTCCAGTGGTGTGCTGGGGCTTGTCATACTGGCTTGTCAGAGTTTATTGTGAAATTTTCGTTGTGAGCTTTTACAGTGTGGAAATCAGCAAATGCTACAGATCAAGACTTGATTCATTGTTTTATTGGTTGTTTAGACTTAAAAAAGTGTTGGAGAAAATAATACTGCAAATTAAATGACATATAACTAAATTATATATGTATGAAATGCAAACTAATAATGCCAATTAAACAGAAAGGTATGTTACTGATACATTTTTTACAAATGGTTGTTAACACCCTTGCTGGTTTCCCTTGGTAAACCCTTTGGGTTTTATCATCTGCTCAGTAATAAAACTTTTATTAAACATATTTGTATTTCATTCTCTACCACCTCCTGCAATAAACAGTCTTTGTACTGGCTGACCCTAATACCCGGAATATTGTCTCTTTATCTCTGCCACATAAAATCCTGGTTTCCCCTCAAAGTTCAGTTTAAATGCCTTCCCACAGTGCCTATTTTGTCCCCTCTTACACCCACCATCAATATTACTTTGTATATGTCTTGTATCTTTCCACGATGGGTGCACTCCATCTTTTGGGAGAACATGGACAAGAATTTCCCAAGACGGGCAGATATGGATGGGTCGTAGTCTGAATCCTTGAAGGGAACTCTTGAATTAATGAGATCGTGAAGCATTTGAATATATTTTATAGATACTTATACATGATCATATTTTTTCCCCTTCTTAGAATGTAAGCTTCCTATTTCATTTTTGTCTTTGTACTCCCAGTTTCTAGCACACAGTGTTTGGCATATATGCTTAATAAATGCTTGCAGAATGAATGATTGATGACAAGCTCCAAAAGTTTGTTATTATTTAAAGCGGTACTTTTTTCTTGTCTTTAATTTACCTTTTTCAAGGTTCAAGGGGTACTCCGACATCCCTCTCTGAATCTCAGCTTCATGATATATTAAGATGAAATCCCTACCTGCTCTAAATCCTTAGATTCTATGACTGAGCATTGTTAATGTAAGTACCCTCTCCAGGGATAATCTTCCAACTCTCATTTGGTATTGGCTCCTGAATCTACTGTGTAAATAGAATTAGCCAGATCCCATTAATAGTCAAAAATCTACTCAACCCAGGCGTGCTAATGATGTCACTCCCACCTCCCTTAGTGGGGAGGGGAGACGAGTTACCCACACGTGACAATAAGTAACAAATCAAGAATAAGGGACTGCCCTTTGGGCAGTCCAAATCAATGTAGAAACTGCCATTTGTCCATTTGAATTAGAGGTGGACCACAGGAAGTGATGAAAGACACATTCTCTTTAAGTAAGTGAGTGAACTTCCTGTGGGGGCAGTTGCCGTCTGGAACTGGAGGAAGAAGCATCTCCTGAGACCACAGACAGCTTACACTCTATATTGTCACGTGGGTAAGTTAGGCTGGCTTCCTTGGCCTAGCTGGGCCAATTCTAAACTCTGCCTATCTGGCTGTTGGGCCTTGTGGCTTACAGCTTCATTTATTTAGACTTCTAACCTCCCTCTTCTCTTTATCCCTACTTACCTTCCTGATTGTAAATAAACTCCTCAACCCGATGCTGACTTGGGTCTGATTTAATTACGGAATCAACCTGAATTGTTGATTCCTGGCGGCCACATAGTTTTAAGATATAACTATAATAACTAAATTTTAATTCTTACACTACAAAGGATGGTTGATAAGCCTAAGGGCATGGAGCTTCTAGCACTGTTATTTAGAGCCCCCATTACTATGCTTTCCATTGATTATCAGCAAGACATAATTGGTTTTAGAAAGAATATTTACTAAACAGGCATAACAAAAGATAGTTGTGAAAGAAATAATTCCCCACGGTGAGACACACTCTCCCCTTGTACACAAGATCTCTGTGGGAGGATGGGCTCAAACTCATAATAAAAATGGGAGTGAGGCGCCTATGTAGGGAACCCATGTAGCAAAAAGATCTCAAATTTGGGATTACTAAATCCTTTTTCCCCCTTTGTGGGGTCTTCATGAAATTCCTTATGAAACTGGATTCCAAGGAGAAATGGGCTTGTAGAGTCCTGAAATTGCCTTTCCTCCGTTTGTCCTTTATGTATCTTTTGGCCCCTGACATATAGGCATCAATTACTGCTACTCTGGGAATACTACTATTAGCTCTAGTGGGCACTGTCTCCCAACCCTGGTGGTAACATCAGATTTTCTAAGCTTTTCTTTTGAAGTTTCAAAAGATCATCCTCTGGCCAATGGGGGCAAAAGAGAGAAATTCATTATCCCTCAAGGTCAATTCCTTCTTAGGCATCTTTCATCAATGGAGTCAATCTCCATTTCACTGGATCTGGACTAGTTTGCTGTTCTTATGCATAGCCTCATAGGGCATAACTGATCATCTTCAACCAGGCACAAGATATTTCCTGGGTGGTTATCATATTCTTTCATCCAATGACCCAAAACTTTAGAAATCCTTTAGATTGATTCAGAACTTATTCAATTCACACTTATTTGTGATTGACTAATTTAAGCTAGGTCTTCTGGGACTAATTGGGGTAGTTGGTAGAACCTCACCTTTACATGGAAAAACCACATTCATTTTTTCCATATTCTTTATGTTTTTTTCTTTAAACCCTTGCCTTCTGTCTTAGAATCAGCATCCTCACCTGTAAAAATGAGAAATACTAATATCACTTACTTATCTCCTAGGGGGTATTGTGAAAAAATTTCTGGGTAAATATTAACACACTAAATTTGTGAGTTGGAATTGTTACAACTAGTGGGGCTTGGAGGCTCCTTCTTTCTGTATAAGGGACAATAACATAAGCTAATCTAGATAGACACGGTCCCTACAGAGGAGAAACTCTTCCCTGGTGATCTCATGACTAAGTGAGGAAATTACCATGGAAATATGATCAGCCTGGAAGAGCAGAGGGAGAATGGAGAAGCTGGAGCTCTTAGATACCAAGCTAAAGAGATTATTGATGCTTTTTTGGAGTACTACCCCCATCCTTGTTAACTCTTGCCCTTTTTACATTGTCCAAGACTAAGTTGCTTCCAAGGCATCTATCTCACTGTTTTTGTCAAGCAATGGATTTGTAGGTACTCTATTGAATCATGATGGAATGAATGTCAGATAGGTTCTTGGATTTTTAGCTGAAAGGAACTGTAGAAGCCATCAAATTCAACCCCATCTTTTTGCAGATGAAAAAAAATGGAGAGAGAGATGTCAAGTGATTTGTTCATTTTCCCCCCTGATTTTCTGTAGGAAAAATTCTACAGTTCAGTGTTGCCTCTCAACAATACTTCAAGGCTATAGGCAGTCAGAAATCACAGGATTTAGAATTGGAAGGACCTTAGAGATCATCTAAACCAGTGGTTCCCAAACTTTTTTGGTCTACCGTCCCCTTTCCAGAAAAAATATTACTTAGCCCGCTGGAAATTAATTTTTAAAAAAATTTTAATAGCAATTAATAGGAAAGATCAATGCACCTGTGGCCATCACAGCCTCCCCTGGATCGCTGCAGCACCCACCAGGGAGCAGTAGCGCCCACTTTGGGAATCACTGGTCTAAACTAAGCCTTTCAATTTACAGGTAAGGAAATCAGAGTCCCTGAAAGATCGACTTACTTTAGGACAGTGATGGCAAACCTGTGGCCTGGGTACCAAAGATGGCATGCAGAGCACTCTCTGTGGGCACATGGCTGCCCGCCCCCATGCCCCGCCCTGTGGGGTAAAGGAAGGTGGAGTGTGCCTGATACCCCCATGTGGGGGGATGGGCATGGCCCTCGATCTGGGGGTGGGGTGGGGGCGTGGCCTGGCACTCTGCCTCTAAAAGGTTCACCATCACTGCCTTAGGACATACAGCTACATAATGGCTGTCCATTACCCTTTCCCCAGCAGAAGACTGGAAAGGATCATTTGAAGGGTTCTGACACTTACTGACTAATCGATTCTCTGAACCTCAGTTCCTCCTTTGTAAAATAGAAATAAAATTCCCTTTACTATTTGCCTTGTAAAATTTCTCTGAAAAACTTGCTTCGAACACTCCGAATCACCCTAAAAATAAATAGGGGCAGTTAAGTGACTCAGTGGGTAGAAAGCGAGGCCAGATGAGAGGTCCTGGGTTCAAAATTTGGCCTCAGATGCATTCTAACTGTGTGGTCCTGGGCAAGTCACTTAACCTCCATTACTTACCCTTTACCATTCTTCTGCCTTGGAAATGATACTAAGTATAAATTCTAAGACAGATAGTAAGAGTTGTTTTTTTTTTTTAAGAATAAACGTGAATTGTTATTATTATAATCCTCTGATTTGGCTAGGTTAAAGTTTTTGTTTTCATTGCTGCCCAGGAGGAGGCTATTTATTGTTCTGACAAAGATAAGTGATGCACATCCTGGTACCAGTTTTGTGGGTATACTATTGCCTAACCACTCCATATTGAAAGACTTAGTAGTACTGGGAAAAAGCAATGAATTTAGAATCAGAAGGCTAGAGTTCAAATCCTGCCTGTCACTTAATATTTAAATACATACTTCTATATTACATAATTATATTTATCTCTTTATATATGTATATCTCTCTATGATCTATATATCTATATGTCTACATGTCTATGTTCATCTATCTGTGATTATCGAGATATATACATATTCATATATATAAATAAATAGGTATATGCATACAAATCACTTACCCCTCTGAACCTCAATTTCCTCATCTGTAACATGACCCTGTTTGATCTTTAAGATCTTTTCAGATCTAAACCTAGGCTCTCCAGTACAATATAAACTCCTAAGGTCAGCGATTGTTTCATTTTTGTCTTTGTATCACCACCACCAAGTGTAATCCCCGTAACCAAATAATAAATTCTTTGATGAGTTGAATTGAACTGAATTTCTACTTTGCTGGGTGAATTTGTAAGAATGAAGGCTAAATGATTGAAAACAGAAAGTGATGAGCTCGAATTGTTTTAAGTGGCACTTCAATAACCAGACTAGAACAAATAATCAGTTATTTGGCAATTTCATTTGGTGCCCCTGGGGTGGGGGGAGCAAAGAAGAAATGGAGAACTCAGAGGGATCTAGAGTAGACTTGCTAAGAGCTGACATCAGCTGGTTTTTGGATTTATGAAGTTATGATGAAGGGATATTGGTCAGTTCTTCTTTGTAACCTCAGACAATAGAACTGGGGGAAAAAAGATTCTAAGTTGCAAGAGAGGAGATTTGGCTTAATCATCTGCATTGTCTTGAAGAAAGTTCCTTACTTTAGGTTTAAATAATAGAATAAGTCACTTAATTGCTAGTGGGCTCTCAATAATTACCTTGACTTGACTGGAATTGAATGTGGACTTTTTTTTTTTAATTTTTTTTTTAAACCCTTGTACTTCGGTGTATTGTCTCATAGGTGGAAGAGTGGTAAGGGTGGGCAATGGGGGTCAAGTGACTTGCCCAGGGTCACACAGCTGGGAAGTGGCTGAGGCCGGGTTTAAACCTAGGACCCCTGTCTCTAGGCCTGACTCTCACTCCACTGAGCTACCCAGCTGCCCCTGAATGTGTACTTTTGATAGCCTTAAAAATGAGATTGATTAGTTCAATGGATTTTTATTATTTAAAATGAATATTAAGGGGCACCTGAGTGGCTCAGCGGATTGAGAGCCAGGCCTAGAGAAGGGAGGCCCTAGGTTCAAATCTGACCTCAGATAATTCCCAGCTATGTAACCCTGCGTAAATCACTTGACCCCCATTGCCTAGCCTTTACCACTCTTCTGCCTTAGAACCAATACATAATATTGATTCTAGGGTGGAAGGTAAGGGTTAAAAAAAAAGAATATTAAGTGTCCACTGTATGCAAGGCTCTCTGTTAGATGATTTACAAAATATGGCTGCCTAATCTTGATTTCTCCACTGAAGTTCAGCTCCACGTCAACAACTCCCACTTTTCCAACTGGATGTCACAGTAGGATTTCAAATGCCATATGCTGCAAATAGGATATTAGCTTCCTTTATAACCAACTATATCACCCCTACCTCCTCCAAACTTTCCTATTTCTGTTGAGCATATTTCCATCCTTCTGGATTTTCACATTCCTACCTCAATCATTATTGATTCTTCTCATTTTCTCATTCTATCCCCCATATCTAGTAATTATCTTTTTATTCTGTCTCCTCAATATTCATCACATTTTCTCCCCTTTACCCATATAAACACTATCCCTGGTTAAACTTTCATCACCTCTTCTAAATTATTGAAATTATCTCTTAATTGGTTTCCCTGTTTCCAAATTCTTTCTTCTATCCACTCAATCCATTGGTCAGTCAACTAGCATGAAATAAATTCCTGCTATGAGACAACCACTATCCATTCACACTGCCTTCTCTCCTACTCATGTGCTACCAAAGATGGAAAAAATCCCATAAAATCTTGCTGAATGGATCTTCCACAAATTTATGTTATGTAATCTCAACTGGGTCCTCACTGAAACAAGGCAGTCTTTTAATATCTTCCTAACAGACTTACTATCCTACTCGCCACAGTGGCTCTTCCAAACCTTTTCACCCCTCCTCAAACTTCTCTTGATACTCCCTTTCCCCACTGTCTTGATTGGGGACCTAACCTCATATTTCATTGGGGGGAAAAAAAGGAGGTCATTTAGCAAGAACTTCCTCTTCTCCCCTCTTCCTCAACTCATATCTCCCTTCTGTCACTGTTCCCAGTGTTACCCCTGTCTCACAAAAAGACACCTCACCAAGGTGAACCCCTCTACAAGGATAAATGATGCCATTTTAGCTTGTCTTCTCCAGCAGACTACCCATTCTATCATCCCTACTCTCTTACTTTCAATATCTCCTTGTCTATGGAGCTGCTTCCTTATTTCCTACAGACATACCCATGTCTCTCCTCTACTCAAAACCTCTCATTTGATCCATCCTTCACCATCACCATTACCATTTTCATCCATCATCCATCACCATTAGTTTTTACCTTATGTTATCTCCCATCTTTCCTTTCTTTTTGTGACCAAATTCCTTGAGAGTATCTTCTGCATTGGGTGCCTCCCTTTCACTTCTTCTCACTCTCTTCTGAATTCCCTATGGTCTGGCTTCTGACCTCATCATTCAACCCAAACTGCTTTCTTCAACATTACCAATGTTGGTTTTTTTTTTAAATCCTACTTTTCATCTTAGAATCAATACTGTGTATTGGTTCCAAGGCAGAAGAGCAGTAAGGGCTAGGCAATGAGGGTTAAGTGACTTGCTCAGGGTCACACAGCTAGGAAATGTTTGAGGTCATATTTGAACCCAGGACTTCCCTTCTCTGGCTCTCAATCCACTGAGTCACCTAGCTATCCCTCTAATGTTCTTTTAATTGCCAAATCTAATGGCCTTTTCTCTATCTTCTTCCTTTTTGTAACCTTTGACATTGCTGATCACCTTCTTCTCCTCTACTCTCTCTCTGTTTTCAGGACATTACTTTCTACTGATTCTCCTCCTACCTATCTGACCACTCCTCTGTCTCCTTTGTTGGATTTTCATCTAGATCACACCCACTGTCTCATAGGACTCTTTACTTGACCCCCTTCTCTTCTCCATTTATATTATTTCACTTGACAATCTCATCATTTCCCATGGATTATCATCTTTATGCAAATGGTTCTTCAATCTACTTATCCAGTCCTAAATTTATTGATAACCTCCTATTTTGATGCTTTGGGATATTTAAGGCAGGAGTCCTGTTAACATCTTAAACTTAACACGACCAAAACTGAACTTATCTTTCCCCTCCAATATTTTCCTCTTTCTAAGTTCCCTCTTAATGTTCAAGTTGCCACCAGTCTCCCAGTCACCCAGGCTTGCAATGTAGGTTCCATTCTTGACTCCTCAGGTTCTCTGACCTCCTTATCGGTTGCCAAGGTCTATTGATTTTACCTTGTAACATCTGTCACCCTTTGAATGAGATATCACTTTGTGTACCTTCTCTCCTCTGACACTACCACCACCCTGGTGCAAGCCATCATCACCTGACACTCAGATTATGATAGGAGCCTACTGGTTAGTCTCCTTGTCCCAAGTCTCTCCTCATCTTCTATTCAGTTGGCAAAATCATGTTCCTTGTCGGAACAAGTTGTGGCGTAGGATTGTAATGGAATACTATGGCACTATAAGAAATGATGAGCAGGAAGATTTCAGAAAAGCATGGAAAGATTTACATAAACCGATGCAAGGTGAAGTGAGCAGAACCAGGAGAACATTATACCCAACAACAGCAATGATGTATGATGAACAACTATGAATGACTTAGCTATTCTCAGCAATACAATGAGCCAAGATAATCCTAAAGGACTCGTGATGAAATATGCTGTCCATCTCCATGATAGAGACTGAATGCATTAAAGCAGGCCAATCTTCACTTTATTTTTTTTTATCATGTATATGTGTTCCACATTCCACAATATGAGAATATGGAAAAATGTTTCATATGATAGCACATGTATAACCAATTGCAAATTGCTTACTGTCTCAGGGAGGAAGGGGTAGAGAGAATGTGAAACTTGAAATGTGAGAGAACTAATGCCAAAAATTATTTTACATGTAAGAGGGGAAAAAATAAAACATTTACTGAAAGGAGAAGCAAAACAAAAAAACCAAAGCAAAAACTATTTTCCTTAAGCATGGGTCTGACATATCATTCTCTACTCAATAAATTCTAGTGGTTCTCCATTACAGCCAGGATCAAATAGAAAATTCTCTACTTGGCATTCAAAACACATTTTGTTTTTCTTTTTGTTGAAAGGAGTTCACAGAACAAAAACCATTGGGGATTACTGGACTGGATGATCTCTAAATTTTCTTCTCATAGTAAATCTATGACGCTATAATTGGGTATTCACTAAAGTACCTGCTAAGTCTAAAATTCCTCGATGGTTTCTGATTCTGATGCCTTCTCCCCCATTCTTTAGATGAGGAAACTAAGGTAAAGTATTTGCCCAAGGTCTATAAGTGACAGAATTGGGATATACCAAGGGGTGCTATAATTAGCTTCCTGAGAGCCAGTTGTTAAATTCTCAATGTGATCATTTCCACCTCAGAGATCGGCAAATATTTCAAATCAGGGTTTGATTTATTATAATTTTTTTCTGTCATCTAGACTTAAGAATGTATTGGAGAAAAATGTTAATAATGTAAATTTAACTTTAAAATGCTTCATGACTTTTGAAGAGCTGATTGTTAAATATTCACTAGCATATCCCAGGTCTCAGGCTAGTTTTTTCTAGTGCATTGCTATGGCTTCAGTCAATAAATTGTCAGGCCCCCTTACTGGTTGCTTAGCTGAGATCTGCAAAATGACTGCTGTTAGAGGCGACCAATTCATCTCAGCTGTAAGCCAATATTGATCTACCCTGCATGGGACCTGTGTTGTTTAAACTGTGAAAGTACACTGATGAGTGTTGGAGTAAATCAAACAAAACAGAGTCCCTCTTACACTCTGGTACAATCAATTGTTTTCATGGTACATTCACTGTCTTGCCCTTCGCCCTGGACTTCCTCCAGGCTTTGGGGCAATCTCAGAAAGGGCCCAGTTCTATTATCACTTCTCTGTCAGAATATTCCTGCCTAGATTGAATCCCTGGGCATTCAGGGTTATTTTTCTCCTCTGCAGGAAGCATGGAGGGGATGTTAATATTGCCCCCCCCCCCCCCCCCGCCCATTGGTCATGAGCTTGCCAGAACAGAATGAGAAGGGTAGTGGCATAGGTCTTTCTCCATTTACTAAAATTAGACAGCAAATCTATCTGGTCTTAGGCAGTTGGAAGGAGAGACTTCACTAACAGTTCTGTGAAGTAAGTATTATCATTATCCCCATTTTCCAGGTGAGAAAACTGAATCAGACAGCAGTTAAGAAACTTGCCTAAGGGGGGCAGCTGGGTGGCTCAGTGGATTGAGAGCCAGGTCTAGAGATAGGAGGTCCTAGGTTCAAATCTAGTCTCAGACACTTCCTAGCTGTGTGACCCTGGGCAAGTCACTTAACCCTCATTGCCTAGCCCTTACTGCTCTTCTGCCTTGGAACCAATACACAGTATTGATTCTAAGACTGAAGGTAAGGGTTTAAAAAACAAAAGAAAAGAAAAAGAAACTTGCCTAGGGTCAAATAGCTGCTAAATATCTGAGGTAGAATTTGAACTCAGATCTTCCCAATTCCAACCCCAGTCATCTAATCCCCATATCACCTAATGAGTCCCTTAACTATCATCCTTTGTTTCTGAGCCACTGCTCTCCTTTTTCTCCCTTTCCCATTTCTCCCACTGAAGCCACGCTTCTAACAAAAGAGAAACCATTGAGGTAAAACCAACCAACACAAGGCCATATCTGACAGTGGTAGACCTAATATGCCTGGCATTGCATTCAAGCTATTCAAGGACAGAAGGAACATTGTCCTGCCCTCAATGTGTATTTTCCACATTCATAGTCCTGTACCTCTCTACCAAAAGATGGGAAATATATTTTATGATCAGTTCACTAGGGCCAAGAATAGTCATTACAATGAACCCAAGTTTTATTTCCTTTGGGGATTGTTTTTGTCTATAATATTATTATAATCATTTATGTGGGACAGGACTGGACCCGGATCTATCTAAGTTCAAATCCAGCGTCAGACAGTTACTAGTTTGGGGTGACCCTGGACATGTCACTTAACTCCTATTTGCCTCAGTTCCTCATCTGTAAAAGGGGACACACTGAAGAAGGAAACGACGAACCACTCCAGGATCTTTGCCAAGAAACCTCCACGGACAATGGTCTAATAGTCTAATGGAATCACGAAGAGGGAGAGCCGACCGAACAACAACAACAATTCATTTGTTAAAATCAAAATTCTCTGTAGATGATCTTAATTTGTAATGATTTATTAAATAAATTAGAAGAGCAGGTCAGAGAAAGAAAAGGCTTCTTGCTATATGGGACTGGTCGTTCCTTTAATTAAACCTCCACTGAGCTCCGGAGCGGTCCCCGCAGACACCTTCTTACTCCAAATTCCTAGCCAAAAAGTCTCTTATTTCCTTTCCTCCAGTCCCTTTTTAAGTTCACTTTTCTGCTTCTCATTTGGCGGACTCCGACCTCAGCCCAGAAGAGAAGTGGGTCTTCAGGCTACCACCAGGAGTGGGACAAGAGGCGAGCGTCTCCTGCGTCCCCGACGTCCCTCCCGGGGTGCGCTTGGGTCTCCCCTATTTTAAGTAGTTTGTTGACAGATAAGCATCCTGGCTTTGTTCTAACTCAATCCAAGGGAGAGGCTGCATTCCGACCTAATCCAATCAGAGAAGGGGCTATTCTCTAACTCCACAGGACACTTTCCCCTTCTTTTAATCTCGTAAATCCATCTCTGGGTACCCTGAACAAAGGCCGGGGGCTCCGCGTGTGGTTTATGCATTTGTTTTGTGCCTCGCGGATTTGTGTGTATTGTTCCCCTGCTTCTGCCTGTATCACTCCGCCATTACTCCCTACAAGCTGCTTCTACCTGTATCACTCCGCCATTTCTTCCTGCAAGGCTACCCTCGTTCCTCAGACTGGCGTTGACCGTTTCTTACCTTTAGAATTGGTTTGAGTTTGAGTATTTCCCCCCAATCAGTGGAGACCTCTGTCAGTTTCAGTTTTTCTCTACCACAAAAAATGCTGCTGAGGATTTCAGTCCTTAGGGAACCCGTCTATTGTTTTTTAAACCACCTCAGGGTATATGTCCAAGTAGTGAGATCCCTGGGTCGAAAGGTATTCGTTGTTTAGTGACCTCTCCTATAATAATTCAGGCGCTTTCCAGAATAGGTCCACGTAGCTTTTTTTTTTTAAGTCCTTACCTTTTGTCTTAGAATTGATACTAAGCATTGGTAGAATGCTTGGCAGAAGAGTGGTAAGGACTAGGCAATAGGGGTTAAGTGACTTGCCTATCGACATACAGTCAGGAAATGTCTGAGGTAAGATTTGAACTCAGCACCTTTTGTCTCCAGATCTGGCTCTCTACCCCACTAAGGCACCTAGCTGCCCCTCATATAGAGTCTCCAAGAGGTAATGAATTCAATGTAACTGGAAAGTGACAGTTGTGAGACTCAAAACATCTCTTCCCCTTCCTTTTGCCGCTGCTTCTTTCCTCCCTGAGAAATTAGGAAGTTGTGTAACTAGGCTTTCATCTTCACTCCCAACGTCTTTTGACACATTGGATTTCAACAATGTCACCGTGGATCCCTGGAGAAGCAAAATTTTAGGCTCTCCGTAACTGAGGCTATTTGACAGGGCTGTGCACAATGCAATCAATTCAATTCAACCAACATTTACAAAACAGAGTAAAAAGGTAATAAGCATGCAGAAATGAAATGAGACATCCTCCCACAAAGACCTTGCAGCTTGATAAAGGAGAAAAAGCAGCAGCCCAAATATATAAGATAAATAAAAGGTAACATTTATTTGAATAAGTATATTTGAATAAAAATATATAATAAATATATAAAATTAATATATATACAAATTGAATAAATATATTTGAATGAATATATAAATTACTACGTGCCAGTTAGTCAACAAACATTTATTTATTAAGCACCTACTATGTGCCATGCTCTGTGCTTAGTGCCGGGATACACTGCCCCCCCCCCCCAAAAAAAAAGCAAAAGACAGTCCCTGCCCACAAAAGGCTCACACTCTAATGGGAAGAGATGCCACAAACAACTGTGTACAAACAGACTATATTTGGGACAACTTGGAGATAATCAACAGAGGGAAGGCACTAGAACTAAGGGGGATGAGGAAAGACATCTTGTACAAGGTGAGATTTTAGTTAGGACTTGAAGGAAGCCAGAGAAGCCAAGAGGCCAAGATAAGGAGTGAGAGAATTCCAGGCAGAGAGGGCAATCAGTGAAAAATATCAGGAGTTTAGAAATCTGGAGATGGAGTGCTAAATTCTGAGATACAAAGACAAAGGGGAAAATATCCTTTCCCTTCAGAGAGCTTACATTCAAATAGGAAAAGAAAATTCTTATGAGGGAATGGTGGCAGGGAAGATATTTTGTTTTAGAAAGTTTTAGGTGATAACAACAACAACAAAAAAAAAAACATGGAAAGATTTATATGAAGTGATACAAAGTGAAATGAGCAGAACCAAGAGAACATTGTATATAGTAACAATAATGTATGATGATTGGGGTAGCTAGGTGGTACAGTGCAGTAGCCAGGTCTACAGATGGGAGTTTGGGGGTTCAAACACCTCCTAGCTGTGTGACCTTGGGCAAGTCACTTAACCACAATTGCCTAGCCCTTAACCACTCTTCTCCCTTGGAAATAAAACATAATATTGATATTAAGACAGAAGGTAAGGGTTTTAGGAGGAAAAAAAGAACCAGAGGTTGTTCCAGACTACCACAGGAAATCTGACAGATACAGACACGCTTTTGATCCCATAAATGATCCGTATTCAATTACCTACCAACTCAGCCCTGTCATTTCTACCACTGAAACCCTCTAGTCTAGCCTTTTCATTCTACAGATGATGAAATCAAGACCCAAAGAGAAATGACTTGCCCAAGCTTACAGGTCTAATTAGTCCAAAGGTAATATCAAAACTCAGGTCTCCTGTCTCTTGAATCCATGACTCCTTCCAAAAAGTTTTATTCTTCAATAAGAACAGCTATAATTCTTGTTATTTTAGGGAACAGTGCCCAAAGATATCTTCTCAATGTTTTAAAATCACTAGAAAAAACAGGCCAGGGAAAATAAGCTCTCTCCCAAAGCAATCAGTCTTGCCTAAATCTGTCTTTCTTTTTCTTCCCTCTTCACCGAGTTTCATTCCCAAAGTGACTGACCAGGGCTGAGCTGTCTGTGCAGGTGGAAGAAAGGTAATTATCAGGTGGCAGTTCTGACTACAAAATGTACAGTAACAAGGAAAAGTGCTGCCAATCTCTCCAGTGTCCACAGTGGCCTAGGAAGGAACCACTGTGCGAAGTGAATCTTGTCACTTGACATTTCCAGAGCCTCACAGAATGTTAAAGTTAAAAGACACCTTATATGTCATCTGTTTACAAGTTTCATAATAATTCAGTAGATTCAGAGCCAGAAGGGACCTTAGAAATCATCAAGTCTAGCTGCCTCATTTTTCAGATGGGGAAACTGAGGCCCAGTGGGATGAAGTGACTTACCTTTAGTCACACAAATCTGGGTCTTCTGACACTTAATACTATTTTCTTTCCACTACTCAAAGATGCATTTTTGTTTCCATTAGCTTAATAATAATAAGCTGTTTTGGAGCAACCAAGTCTAACCAGAAAGAATCAAGTGGGAAAGAGGAGAAGCCAGGAAAAAGGACTTTTAGGGGAAACATTCTATGCAAGGATCTGTCTCCCAGGGAAGTAGGAGATCAGGTCCTAGGGACGAATGACATAGGTCAAAGAAGGATTGAAATCCCTGGGTGCTAGACCTGGCTCTACCAGGCTCAGCCTCACCAGTAAACATGTACCTCCACATCTAGAAGATATCAAGCTGCTGCTGCTTCTTCCTCCTCTTCCTCCTCTTCCTCCTCCTCCTCTTCCTTCTCCTTCTCCTTCTTCTTCTTCTTTTTTTGAGTTGTCCACTTGTCTTTTATTTTTTTGACATCAAGCTTCTTAAACCTATATAGGATATTATGGTCACATTATTTCACTTGATTCTCCTGTTGGAGTGGTAGGTGGTATCTGCCCTTCGCCCAACTCTCATCGATGGCTTTAAGAAGCTAGCACATGCCCAGTGGCCATCTTGGTAGATGGGTTAAACTAGGTTGAGGGTCACAGGTCTCAAATACATTGACAGGTTGGGGGTTGTTTCCTCCAAGTATGTAAAGACTTTCCTTAATGAAATGGGCAAATGAGAATAATTTGTTTCAACAGCCATGAAGGCAGCTGAAGCAGGAAATGTGGAGCGCTTAGAGCTTGGACAAACATGGAAGATGCCAATGTCAGCCACTGTACCCTGGACTATTGCTAGTCATCCTGACTTTTGTCTTGCCACTGCATTTCAATGACTGTGGAAGAGAGAGGGAAGCCAATGATTTTGTGCAATTCTATCTCACTTAAATCCAACTCACAATCAAGTCAAGATATCACTCTGTGATGCCACTGGTTCTCTTTGAAAATGAAGGACAAAGAACAACAGGAAGTAGAGTGAAGGAGTTTGAAGACTAGAATCAAAATTTTTGGGATCTGGTCATTTACACACACACACACACACACACACACACACACACACACACACACACACACACATATCTTGTGAGACTGGGCAATTTTATGGGATCCATTTTCTTCTTCCTCTAACATGAAAGGATTGGATTTAATCTGTAAGGTCCCTTCTAGCTCCTATGAATAGTCCTTTAGGCATTACATGTAATAGTAATAGATCATTTGATTTGAAAACTTAAAAAAAACCCTTACCTTCTGTCTTAGAATCAGTAGTGCACATCGGTTCTAAGGCAGATGTAAGAATTAAAAATTATGAGGCTGGTTATAGCTTCATAACTTTATTTAATCAAAAGTAGTAGGAGGAAGTAGAGGGAAAAGTAGATACTTAGCTGGCTAATCTGTGGCTGCCATTGCTACACTCTGCCATGGGTCCAGTCAGCACCATCTACACACGTGCCAAAGACCCCCCCACTTCCTCTGAGTCTTGCCTTATAAACTCTTTTCTCCACTCACTAACTCTCACTTGACACATCTCAGGAGCCAACCATAGTTTCTTAATTTGCCTGGACCACCCAGCAGGGCAGTACCTGGGAAATCACTCTATTGTCTCGCAATATTCTTGGGGGCAGTTGGGTAGCTCAATGGATTGAGAGCCAGGCCCAGAGATGGGAGGTGCTGGGTTCAAATCTAGCCTCAGTTAGTTCTTAGCTGTGTGACCCTGGACAAATCATTTGATTCCCATTGCCTACCCTTACTACTCATGACTTTAACTTCCTTTTCCCATTGGCTAGTGTAGTATAGAGAGAGGGAGTCTTATAGTTTTTTCTAACCTCCTTTCAAATTCCCTTGTACCACACACCTTTCCTCAAATTATCCCCATTACACTAGTCTGTCTCAGTTTACTCACTGGTATTCAGCCTCCAGGTGACATCAAGAGGAGCAACAATTAAGAGAGTGACAGGGGAGAGAGAGAGAGAGAGAGAGAGAGAGAGAGAGAGAGAGAGAGAGAGAGAGAGAGAGAGAGAGAGAGAGAGATTGATTTACTTTGGACACAGAAGAATGATAAAGGCAAGGCAATGGGAGGTTAAAGTGACTTGCCCAGGATCATACAGCTAGGAAGTGTCTGAGGCCAAATTTGAACCCAAGACTTTCTGACTCCAGGCCTGGCTCTCTTTATACACTGAGCTACCTAGCTGCCCCCTATTGAATATTTTTAATTTAAGGAAGCATGTCTCTAACAATAGACCTTTGACCTAGATAGTTGGGACAGGTGGTATTTTACCAATTAGAAAATTTAGGCTCCAAGAATTTAAGTGATTTGTCCAGGTTCACACATAAAATATAAATAGAGGGGGCAGCTGGGTGGCTCAGTAGATTGAGGGCCATGTCTAGAGACAGGAGGTCCTGGGTTCATATCTTGCCTCAGACATTGTCTAGTTGTGTGACCCTGGGCAAGTCATTTAACCTCCATTGCTTGGCCCTTACTACTCTTCTGCCTTGGAACTTGGGTTTTAGATTTAAAAAAGAAGAAGAAGAAATATAAATAGAGCCAGGAGGGTTTGAACTCAAGTCTTCTTGCTCCCAATCCAGGGCTCCTTCAAGTAGAATGGAAACATCTAGAAGGCAGGAGCTGTTTTCATTTTGTATTTGCATCTAGTTCAGTGTTTGGCACCCAGAGAGCAGCACTTCATAAATACTCACAGAATTGAACTGAGTTCCATTCTCCTCTATCATGTGACTTCCCTACTCTTCTGTCTGCAATCTAAGTCTCTCAAATTCTACTTCAGAGGGGACCAAGTTTCCTGGGGAAATGAGAAGGTGCTGGCTACCTTTTATTAACCTTATTAAATGTTATTATTTAATAAATATTAATATTATTATTAACTTTGTTGATAATATTAACTTTATTAAAACAACAACCTCATCACCCTTAGTTATTTAATATGCCCAAATTCCAAGTATTCCAGAGCCCTTTCTCCCCACCCCTAGACCTTTTTCATGTCTCCCTTTGTCTTCTCTGACTCCCCACAGACCTCTCTTCACCCAGAGGCTTTATTTAAAGTTAAATTCTTTGTCAGATTTTAAAGTTTAAGCTAAGGGCTGCTAAGTGGCTCAGTGTGCCAGACCTGCAGATTGGAAGTCCTGGTTTCAAATCTGGCCTCAGACACTTCCTAGCTGTGTGACCCTGGGCAAGTCACTTAACCCCCATTGCCTAGCCCTTACCTCTCCTCTGCCTTGGAACCAATACTAAGTATCATTTCTAAGATGGAAGATAAGGATTTTTAAAAAAAGTTATATTCTTAGCAACTCTTAAAAATATTTAAGGCTAGCCCTAAACAAGAGCGGCTAGGTTGCACAGGTATAGCATTGGGCTTAGAGTCAGGGAGACTTGAGATCAAATCTAGCTCCAAACACTTACTGGTTGTGTGACCCTGGGCAAGTCACTTACTCCTGTTGTTCTCAGTTTCTTCATCTGTCAAATGAGCCAGGGAAGAAAATGACAAAAGTCTCCAATATCTTTGCCAAGAAAATCCTAAATGGGGTTATGAGAAGTTGGACATGACTGAATGACAACAAAGCCCTAAATAAAGGCAAAGGATCAGATGCTTATCTGATATGAATTGATCCTGCCTTATCTCTCTGCAGGTACCTTGTAAAAAATAAAATTAATGTATAATAATGACTTTAAAAACATTATGGTTTTATAAGATTTATTAGTAGTCTCTAGAAAATAAAGCCGTGTGCCATGCTAGCTTAGGCAGTTCAAAAGGTACGCTGTTACCTGCTTCCATCATGCTGGATAGGAAGTAAAGAGGAAGTGTAACGCCAGCCCCTCAGTTTTATCCTTCTGTCTATGTCATTGCATAATGACAGGAAGCCAGGGGGCTCAAGGGAAATGTACCCCATAATACAACCTTCACCAGGAGACCCCTTTCCATTAGTGGATGATGTAATAATTAAATTTATGAAGCTGATAGTAGCTTAATAACTTTATTAAATCAAAGTAATAGGAGTAGTAAAGAGAGGGAAAGGTAGGAAAGAGGTAGAGATGCTTAGCTTTCTAATCTATTGGCCAACATGATAGACCTGTGGCTAACTTCTACAATGGTTCCTTCTTCTCTCCTTGCTCCAGTCAGAAGACCCCATAAACCTCCTGGTCTCCACTTATAAGCTCTTTTCTTTACCCACTAACTCCCAGACATCACATCTCAGGAGCCAATCATAGTTTCATAATTTGCCTGGGCTGCCTGTGGAATCAGTTTCCTGACTTGTTGGTTCCTTGGTTTTTTAACTTCCTTTCTCAGAGGGCTGTCTATACCTGAATTTACTCAGTGGTCTTTGACCTCCAAGTCACTGAGAGATGATGTTAAAAAAGGCAACATAATGAAGAGAGAAATTTGCTTTTGACAATGGTCCACTGCTAGAGGGAAGATTGACAGAAAAATCGGGTTCCCAAAAGATCTTTTCTGTTGTATGTCCATCAGTGAAGCTCTTATCATGCTATATTTTTGGTAGGTGTTTGTAGATGGTTTTGGGCAAGCACAGAGTATTTCTTACTCTGCCATCTTGGTTGCCAGAAATGGAAATTGTCTTGCTATTTTCTTGTGGTCAAATGAAAGTCCCAAGCCCTTTCCATGCTTTTGCCCATAAACTGGTGAAATGTCAGCTCTCTCCTGTATTTGTGCAATTGATTTTTTGAACCTAAAATGTAAGATTTTAAAACATGTTGGAGCGGGGTCAGAAGATTTGGACTTACATCTGAATTTTGTTACTTAGTAACCATTTGGTGCTTCCCCTCTAGGTACTACTCAGAAAATGTTCTCATCTTTTTTTTTTTTTTAAACTTTTACCTTCTTTTTTAGAAATGATACTAAGTATTGTTTCTGAGGCAGAAGAGTGGTAAGGGCTTGGCAACTGAGGCTAAGTGATTTGCCCAGGGTCACACAGCTAGAAAGTGTCTGATGTCACATTTGAACCCAGGTACTCCCAACTCTAAGCTTGGTTCACTATTCTCTGAGCCACCTAGCTGCCTCAACATTAAAATACTCTTGTCAACATTAGTTTATGTGATCATTATTTTTCCTTGGCCTTGATTGCCTCTCTCTTTTGGCAAGATTTGCAAAGTAAAGCAAAATCTATTCCAAAAAGAGTCTGAACAAAAAGTATAGAAGGGGGGAAAAAAACCAGAACTTAACATGGACAGGATGCTCAGTCACCTTAGCCCCAAGGAAGCAAATTTGGAGAGTGAAATCTTATTATTAAAAAAAAAATTTGCACCCAGTGAGAGACCCCACAGTGTCTTGTAATTTGGAGAAGGCAGGAGCAACAAATATGGAAATAAACACACTGCCAGCTATTTTCTCAAAGGTTTTAACTTGGCAACTTTGTTATTTCCCCCAAGTTTTCCTCCATTCTCCATGCTTGGCTGCTAGGTGAGAAGCAGTTGGTGGTGAGAAGGATAAACTTTGAGGCAAAAGAACTAGGTCAAAACTGGCAATTAGAAAGTTTATAGGTTTGAGGGATCTCTTTTTCTCTTTCCTTTTATTTCTAAGGGAAGCACTGGAAAAGGAATGTGCTGAGATTTAGGAAAATCCAGGCCAGATGAAGAATGACAGGTGGGTTCCAGAATTAGGTTTCTGAGGGATGCCCAGGGATATGTCAAGGGACAGGATGGCATCACTCATCGTGCTCTTTGATGTTTGGCACTGTGGGGTGAAAATTGGATTTGGGGTTTGAGGTCTTGGGTTTGAAATTTCTTACTTAAGATCACAAATTTCAAGCTATGGGGATCTAGTCGAATCCATTTGGTTTGCACATGAGGACTAGGGAGATTAAAAGACTTGTCTAAGGTCCCAAAGATAGTAGGCATCAGAGGCAGGATTTGAATCCAGATCCTCTAACTCCAGTCAACATTCTTTCTACTATATATCATTGAAAAAAATATTAATATTGTATTCTGAATTTTAGACACATCTCCCACAAACAACTTTATTCAAGTTAACATTAATACCAAAGGGGCAGCTGGATAGCACAGTGGTGCCAGGCCTAGAGTCTGGAGGACCTGGGTTCAAATCTGATCAAAGATTCTTCCTAGCTGTGTGATCCTGGGTAAAATCATTTAACTCTAATTGCCTAGACTTTACCATGCTTCTGCTTTGGAACCAGTACTCAGCATTGATTGTAGGACAGAAGGTAAAGGTTTAAAAAAAAAAAGAATTAAAACTAAGAAGGTAAGCAATTTCTAGCCCAGAGAAAGAAATATCCAAACGGGCACAATCTACTCTCAAGATGGTTTAAGATAACATTTCCAGGAATTCTGAAGAAGAATCACAATATAGAAAAATTACAATTTGATGTTAATATTCAAGAATTGCTGAGTAACAAATCACCCTCCTATTCCTTCCTAGATTATTCCCTTCAAGGATTTAAAGGGACTTGCCTTCAATAGAAGAGTGCATTTCCTTTGGGAGTGTCATTGGCCATTCACTGTGAAAGACTAGGAAGGCAAAAACCCAAAGAAGACAGAAAGTCCTCCTTGTTGAGATTTCCATCTGTGCCCTTTAAACATTTTGTTATGAAAAAGTCTTCTTATTCTCAACCTATAACCAAGGAGGTGACAAGCTTGGAAAAGAAGTTTAAACTGGAAAAAATATTATTTTAAAATTCTTTTCAGTATTTCTAAAAGAAGATTTTAAAATATGCTTCCATAGTATGTGACCTCAGGAAAATTCCTCAACTTCTTTAGGTCCAAGTTCCCATTATCCTTAAGTCAATAAGCTTGCTTGTTTATCTATCTATCTATCTATCTATCTATCTATCTATCTATCTATCTAATTTACCTATCTCTCTTATCTATCTATCCATCTAACCATCTATCCATCCATCTATCTACCTATCTCTCATCTATCTCTCTTATCTATCTACCCATCTCTCATCTCTCATCTATCTATCTATCTATCTATCTATCTGTCTGTCTGTCTGTCTATCCATACATGTATCGCTCATCTATCTATTTACCTATCTCTCTTATCTCTCTCTCTCTCTCTCTCTCTCTCATCTATCTATCTACTATAATAATTGAAATGGGTTTGACAAATATAAGAATTTTAAAAAATTATTGTTGTGGTTCTCATTTATAAAATTAACTCTTAAGTCACAAGGACTGCTAGCAACTTTTATTTATAGCAAGGTAGAGCTATTAAAGTGGGAAATATAGGAAAGAGGTAAAAAATATTGACTAGCTACAAATACCCTAAGTCCTAATCCTAGTGCCTCCAGACCACAAATGTGAATCCAAAAGCAAATATCACCAGAATCCAAGGTCCTAATGAGGAAGCTGAAATCCAAAGAGCCAGGAGATACTGAAAACCCACTGAAAACTTTCAGCTCACATGAGGCCAAGACCGCCAAGAATCTTCACAGAGTTCACACTGAAGAGAGTGTCTCACTGAAGCAGAGGGAGAGGGAAAGAGAGAGAGGGAGAGAGAGACAGAGAGACAGAGAGAGATGGAGAGAGGGAGAGAGAGAGATGGAGAGAGAGAGAGAAAGAGAGAGAGAAAGAGAGAGAAAGAGAGAGAGAGAGAGAGAGAGTCCACACTGAAGAGCCAAGGAAGGAAGGAATTCTCCTCAGACTTGCCTTTTATATCCCTTTTCCACATCACTTTCTATCTCTCTCTCACTTCTGTCCAAGTAGGGGCAGTGCTTGTGGCCTTTGGGGGTGTGAAATTTTTTTTTCTAGTAAGTGAACTCTCTTACTTGGTGACTTACTAAGTATTAAGTAGGGATACATTTAGTTCTTGATTGATTAACTCAAAATAGACAAAGGGATTAAAAAATCCTTTCACTATCCCTCCCCTCTTCTGTCTCTGTCTTTCTCTCAAACCCTTACTTTCTCCCTTAGAAGTAATACTAAGTATCAGTTCTAAGACAGAAGAATGGTAAAGGGCTAGGCAATTGGAGTTCAGTGACTTATCTGGGGTTATGCAGCTAGGAAGTGTTTGAGACCAGATTTGAACCCAGGACCTCCTGTCTCTGTGCCTGACTCTCTATCTACTGAGCCTCCTAGCTGCCCCTAATAAGCATTTATTAAGGGTTTACTATGTGCCAGTCATTCTTTTGGGGTGGGGGGTCGGGATAGAAATGCCTGCAAAAAGTAAGACAGTGCTTTTCCTGAAGAGCTTAATATTTTAATGGGGAAGATACCCTCCCCCCACACACAAATGGAGGTTCCAGGTAGAATTTACTAATGGGAAGAGAGACTGCAGCAGTGGCATCAACTACTAATTGCATACTGTGCCAGACACTGTTAAGCCCTGAGGGTACCCCCTCCAAAAAAAATAAATAAAAATTCTGGAGTAGCTAGATAGCTCAGTAACTAGAGTACCAGGTCTGGAGATAGAAGGTCCTGGGTTCAAATTTAGCCTCAGACATTTCCTATCTGTGTCACCCTAGGCAAGTCTTTAATCCCAATTGCTTAACCCTTATCACTCTTCTGCTTTGGAACTTCTTTAAAAAAAGAAAACCCTTATCTTCAGTCTTAGAATCAATACTATGTATTGGTTCTAAGGCAGAAGAGTGGTAAGAGCTGGGAAATGGAGGTTAAGTGATTTGCTCTGATAGATCTGTCATCCATACATTTATATTAAATTCTTTTTGTATCTCTTTATGCTTTCCATCTTTCTAATACCTGAGTCCTGGTGAGCAAGTGGTTGTTCATCGTTCCTAATTCTGGAGACCGTCTCCTCCTCTCAGCCTCTTCTAAGAGCAGCCCCTGCCCCTCCCCAGCCCAGCCTGACCTTGCTCACTTCCCAGCAGGTGGCTGTTTGAATTGCAGAAATAGAATCGAGGAGGAATTAAGCAGCCTCATTAGGGTTCTCCTAATAAGCCCAAGCTCAAGTGATGCCAAACATCACAAGACCTTAATTAAGGAGAAAGAAATAGAGGGGTCGAGAGAAATGGGTGTCAGCGAGAATAGAAGGAGCTAGGAGAGAGAAGCCAAGAGAGGAGAAGAGGAGAGGGGGCAGGAGAGTGACAGGCAGGATGGATAGAATGGGATGGAACATGAGTAAGGTGCAATGAATTATTGGAAAATGCTAGTGGAAATGAGAGTTAGCTATTGAGGGGGGTGTGAGGGGGTGAAGGGGAAAGTAAAAACATGAATCATGTAACCATGGAAAATTTTCTAAAAATAAAAATAATTTATTAAAAAGAAAAAAGAAAATGCCAGAGGGGGCCAGCTGGGTGGCTCAGCGGATTGAGAGTCAGGTCCATAGATGGGAGGTCTTACATTCAAATCTGGCCTCAGACACTTCCTAGCTGTGTGACCCTGGGCAAGTCACTTGACCCCCATTGCCTATCCCTTACTGCTCTTCTGCCTTGGAACCAATAAAGAGTATTGCTTCTAAGATGGAAGGTAAGGGTTTTAAAAAAAGAAAATACCAGAAATGAAAGGGACCTTAGAAGTGACTTAGTTCAACCCATACCTGCCAAGAAATATTCTTCCCTCCTCTCCCATTTTAGTATCCCTTAGAGATTACCTCCGAACATTATACTATATAGTGTCTGGACTATATGCCCTATACACTATATAATACTATTTAGTGTAAATATTGTATATGTATTATATATAACACATAGACATGCTACCATAATCTGGAAAATTGATGTAAAAAAATTTTTGGACCTCATTTCATACCAGAAAAAAATCTGTTTTTCTTTTCTTTTCTTTTCTTAAATTCTTACCTTCCATTTTAGAACCAATGTTGTCTATTGGTTCCAAGGCAGAAGAGAGGTAAGGTTTAGGCAATAGGGGTTAAGTGACTTGCCCAGGGTCACACAGCTAGGAAGTGTCTGAGGCCAGATTTGAACCCAAGATTTCCTGTCTCTAGGATTGGTTCTCAAACCACCAGTCACTTAGCTGCCCTCAAACCCCCAATTGTTTAACAATCAGATTTTTGGGGTTGGGGAGATATGCATGCACAACCTACTTTTAAGTTTAATTTGTGTTATTAAACCTTCTCCATCACTCTCTTAAACCTAGACAATTGATAAAATAATAAATCAAACCTTGATTTATAGAATTTGCCAATTTCTGAGTTGTAACTTCTCACACTGAAAATTTAGAAAAGCTCTTGTAAGCTGGATGAGATGGCTCCAACATACCTCCAGGTCTCTACTTCACTCACTGTTCTGGTTGCCCTTTTCTGAATATGTCAGCTAATTAAATGCCTTTCCTAAAATGTGACACCCAGAGGGGTGGAGTCAAGATGGCCACTTAGAAGAAGCAAAAGTCTAGACAGAGCTGAAAACCCTTCCACATCAATGAAAAACAAAGTGCTTCGAGGGGACAGAAAATCAAATCTAACAATAGGACAGAGCTGGGAGATCCTCCTGCTGGATTCAACTTAAAAGGTAAGCAAAAAAAAAAAGCCTGAATTCTTGAACTCTTGGATTCAAGGGAAAGAAAGAAGGAAGGTCCCAGGACCTCTCCCCCACCTACTGTTCTGAGACTCCAGCAATGGCTGGAATCTCTGGACAGGCAAGTGCTCTAATCTGGAGGGAGTGCCTTGCTGGCACAGCTGCGCTAGGCTCAGGGCATTGAACATAGATGTCAGGGAGGCAGCTGGGGGAGAAGCGCAGAGAGGGTAGCCTAGTCCTAGCCAAAATGTTCCACCTTGTGCCGCCACACTCCACCACCACCCCTTTTCTCAAGGTCTTGGCTTCAGGGCACATTCAGCTCTGAAGATCAACTCTGTCCTGGCTTAATCTTAGGCAGATAAGAAGCCTTCAGAGGCTAGGGAAGCTCCATCATCTCTCCCCCATGGACTGCACTGAGGCTCTACCATAAGAATCCTGCTAAGTTCCCAGGAAGAAGACTGCAATCACTACAGAACACCTTGATAACAGGGTAGGAAGCTCAGCCTCCACACCTTCACCTTTACCCACCACTTCTGCTGTCAGCTGGGGAAGATCTGGGCTCATTAATACTCTATCAGCCTAATCTAGTCAACCAGCAGAGCAGAGAAGAAACCCTTTCAGAACAGAATAGCCCAAACCCAGAGATCCTGCAAATAATCAGAGGAGAAAGATTATAGCCAATTACAGGGGTGGGGGGTGGGGTGGGAGGGGAGAAGGAAAAAATATGAGTAAACAACAGAAAAAGAAAAAAAGAAATTACATTCGATAGCTTCTATCCAGGTAATGAACAAAGAGCAAATGGAACAGAGGAGGACCAATGAACACCAAGAAAAAATGCAGAAACTCCAGTGAAATAGACTCAGGCTTTGGAAGAACTCAAAATACAATTCAAAAAACAAGAGAGGCTGAAGACAATTGGAAAAAGAACTTAAAAAGCAAAATAAGTCATCTGGAAACAGAAAATAGTGTCTTGAAAGCCAAGATTGACCAGCTTGAAAATGAGGCAAAGAAGGTGAAAGATGACCTACAACGAAAATCAGACCAGAAGAAGAAGGATGACCAAAAAGCCAGGGATGAAATTCAGACTTTAAAAATTAGAATCCAATGCCTAAAATGTGACACCCAGAAATGAAGAGTCCAGATGTGGTCTGACCAGGGCAGTTCTGTCAGTCCATAGTCTCCATTTTCTAACACTTTTTTTTTTTCCTTTTTTAACCCTTATACTTCGGTGTATTGTCTCATAGGTGGAAGATTGGTAAGGGTGGGCAATGGGGGTCAAGTGACTTGCCCAGGGTCACACAGCTGGGAAGTGACGGAGGCCAGATTTGAACCTAGGACCTCCCGTCTCTAGACCTGACTCTCACTCCACTGAGCTACCCAGCTGCCCCCTAACAACTCCTTTTTAAAAAAAAAATGAATTTTATTTTTTCAGTGACACATAGAAATGGTTTTTGATGATTGGTTTCTGATATAGCGAGATTCTCTCCCTCCTACCTTCCTCCAGGTGGTAAATAGTTTGATATAGGTTATATCAGTGCTTTTATGCAATACATATTTCCATATTCTGCTCTTGGATCACCTCCTTTTTCTGAGATCGCCTTGCTTTTATCAATACAACCCAAAATTACACTAACTTTTTGATTGTCTGTCATCTGAAACCATGATAAATATTCTACTCTGCCTCAGGTAAATAAAATTGAATAATAAAAGTATGGATTTATAAAGGACCTTAGAGTTTGTCTAGTTTCATTTTATACATGGGGTAATTATGTCCCAGAGAGGAAAAATGCCTAGCCCAGAGTGTTTTTGTGGCATAGCTGAGCCTGGAGCTGGGATCTCCTAAAGCCTGGATCTTTCTCTGTTTTTCTCGTTCATCATGCAAGTGGCAAACAAAAGATCTAATCCAATCTAACAAACAGGTATGAGCATACCTACTATGCACAAGGCATTGTGTTAAGTGCTGGAGATATACAAAGCAAAATCAAGAACAGTTTCTCCCTTTTACTTTTGGCATAGAATCAATGAGCAAATAAAACCAGTGCTCTCTTACAGCTTAAAAGTCCTTATGTAGTAGAGAAGCTGCTTCAAAGCCAGGAATTCTGGGAAATCCAGTTAGTTTACTTAGTGACCTTCTCCCCTGCTGCTCTTTCTCCCAGCAGGCCAAGGAGAAGAGAGTAAAATCATTTAAAGTGATAGCTAGCATTTATATTGAGCTTTAAGGTTTGCAAAGCATTTTACAAATATGATCTCATTTTATCCTCACAGTAACCTTGGGAGGGTTTATTATCTTTGTTTTTCAGCTGAGGAAACTGAGGTTTCAAATGAGCTGGAGAGAAGTTAAGCGACTTGCCTGGGGTCACATAAGTAGTAAGTGTTTGGGTCTTCTTAACTCCAGGACCAGTGTTCTATCTACTATATCACCTAGCTGCCGAAAAGCCAGTTCTCAGGTGATGTTTGATTCACTGATCTAGTAGGGCTATTCTTTGGATCAAGATTCAGGAAATAGGATTTCAAAGCACAGAATAGGAATCCCATTTGAGCTAGAAAACAGAAACTCTCCCAGTTGGTGTGTGGTTTTAGCTATCCTATTACTGATAGCCATCCTGTGATGGCTTCTTATTAATACTCAGTGCAGAGTAAACAGTCAATGGCCAACCCTAGTAAGGAAGCCTGCAACCATCATGCTGCTACAGGATTTCTGTCTGTTTGCCTCTCCTCTCTCTCCTCTCTTCCTTTGCCTGTCTTCTGTCTGTCTGTCTCTGCCACACACATACTGTTTCTAAGTCTCTCCCTCTGTCTCTGTCTCTCTGTCTCTCTGTCTGTTTGCCTCTCCTCTCTCCTCTCTTCCTTTGCCTGTCTTCTGTCTGTCTGTCTCTGTCACACACATACTGTTTCTAAGTCTCTCTCTGTCTCTCTCTCTCTCTTTGTTCTGTCTCTCTCCCTCCTCTCCTCTCTCTGCCTGTCTTCTTTCTGTCTCTGTCTCTGTCTGTCTCAAGCACTGTAGCGCTCTCTTATATCAGTAAGGAGAGGGGGTGGAGAGCCAAAGAATGCTAGACGTGCAGATTCTACAGGGTGATTTGAAGGAGGGAAGAGCCCCAGGGGGAATGGGGAAAGGAAGCCCGGCATTCTGCAAAGATGAGGCGGAGAAAGTTTACCCTAAGCTTAGGGTTAGGAATTTTCTCTTAAGATATGAACAGGGCTGTGGGCTGCGGAGAGAGAGGGAAAGCCTGTCAGGAGGCCTCCAAGGGAAGGTGCAGGAAGGAGGGGGCGCCGAGCCCCAAACTTCACCTCTTTTCCTGGTTTGCCTAAGGCCATCCCTGCAGTCAGTAATTAGTCTACTTGGAACTTAGCTTAGGTGCAATGGCTGCAAAGCCAGCATCCCTTTTTCCTGAATGAACCAACCCTTTCTTGCTATATCTACCTGCTACCGCACAGGCCCCAAATCAAAGTCGCGCTGCTCTTCCTTTTTTCATGTCTTAGAATAATCTCTTGTGTTTTCAGGGGGAGAAATAGGCCAAGGAAGAGTTCTGTCCTGTAGACCATTGCAAATGGAAAAAGCTCACCTGGTATGATATGAGAGAGATTTACAGAACCCGAGAGATGGAAGGGGCCTCAGAGGCCTGCTGCTCCGACCCGGAACCAGAGCCACATTTCAGAATTCCCTTTACACCACCCTGAGAAGTGCTCACTCACTTTTGGCTTAAAGACCTGCACAGAGAAGGAACCCGGTAAAGCCCTTTGGAATAGTTGAAATTGATTGTAAGGTTTTCCCTCATGGCAGACTTAAATTTACCTTTTTGTAATCTCTACATGTTCATCATTTCTGGAATAGTCCTGTAGGGTCAAGTTAAAAAGCCTAATCCTTTTTCCTTAGAATAATCACTAAAATATTTAATATGGTGATCATATCATCCCTTAAGCTAACTATTCCCAGGCCCCCAACTCTGATAAGGAAATTTATACCCACCATGTTGCTGGGAACTCTCTGTCTGTCTGTTCTCTGTCTCTTGTTCTCTTTGTTTTCACTCTCCCCCTCTCCATCTCTCTCTCTCTCTCTCTCTCTCTCTCTCTCTCTCTCTCTCTCTCTCTCCTCTCCCCCTCTCTCTTCATCTCTCCTTCTCCCATCTCTGTCTCTGTCTCTCTGTCTCTCCCCTTTCCCC
>NC_058133.1:463878171-463932651 GCF_016433145.1 Gracilinanus agilis
GGAAGGAAGGAAGGAAGGGAGGGAGGGAAGTGAGGGAAGGAAGAGAGGGAGGAAGGGAAGGAAGGAAGGAGAGAGGGAAGAAGGGAGGGAAGGAAATAGCATTTATCAAGTGCCTACTATGTGTTAGGCACTGTGCTAAGTGCTTTACAAATATTATCTCATTTGATTATCCAAACAACTCTGGGAGGTGGGACAGTGGAATATTCATACTGCCAACAAAATCTTTGATTTTGGCAGATTTTCAGAAGTTCTATCTAAACTGCAAGACATTTTACTAGTTTTAACTCGTCCTATAACAACTTAAAAGTAAATGCTCCAGTAAATTGGCCCGTTCATCATTTATAAGGTATATAGATTGCTGCAATGTTTAACATCTTCTTTGAAGATATCTATGTAACTCACCCCAGTGTTTAAGAGGAATCTCCCAGAATTCTGTTCAGATTTATTGTCAAATAACATTTACTGAAAATTGTGCCTGGCACTGACTCAGGCTTGGCCTGGAGAGTTGCCACTGACATGGAGCTCTGGCTGCTGTATGTGACTTAGCAGCAGGGGGGGATGAGTGGGGTGGAGGGTGGGGGGAAGGGGTGTCGGAGACCAATCTGTCCTGGCTGCCCTCTCCATGAATATTTCAGTGTCTGTCCCTCTCACATCTACCTCCTGAGTCCAGATCAGTGTCATTGGCCCAAAGTGGTAGGGGCCTTGCTGGGAGCAGGGACGGGAAGGAAGACATAGCAAAATAGTAATTAACGGAAGATAAACATATCCAGAAAGCTCAGGTCCATTAGTTAGCACCACCACCCGGGGAGAAAGGCCTGGCTAATCACACATCCCAGCAGGCAAGATGACCTGCAGACCAGGCAGCGTCTGTTTGCATTTAAATTAAAAAACATATTTTCAAAATAAATATGCTGCTAAGTCCTGTTTGTCATGCTGTTCCTACTGAAATGCAAAAAAAGCGACCACTTTAATATGCAACTGTGTTTGGCATATCTTCTTGGTAAACCTTAAAATTACCCCCAAATTGAAACAAGACCTGAAACTGTTACACTTTCAAGATCTTAAATTTGGATGTTTTATTTTTCTCTGATCACAGTATCTAGTTTCCCTTCCTATGACCATGGCTTGGTACTAAAGCTCTACATTGGTACAGGCTGGGTTCATTTGGGGATGCTTCAACAATAAAAGTGCTTTTTCACATCAGCCAAAACTTGTCTTATGTCTAGGTTTCCACAAAGAAGGAAAAAAGACCCTCAACTCCTATGCAAGTACTCAGGCTAACAAAACATTGCATGGAGGACAGACTGCCTAAGCCAATGAAAAACTCCAAGACTTTCATTCACATTGATAAATAGTCTAAAGATAGGTCTCGTTTCTTTTCTGGTGAACTCATCCCTTCCTACCCCCCCACCCCACCCCCCAGGAACTCATACAGTCTTCCAGACTGATATAGTTCTACTGTGGGTAGGTCTTCCTCCAATGGGGAGAAAGCACTCTAAACTGTTTATCATCCTTGGTCCAGGGAAGTTTATAATCCTTTGAATTTGTAGTACTACCTTGAGTTTAAGGCTCTCTCTCCCCTGGGCAGCTAGGTGGCTCAGGGGATAGAAAACCAACCTAGGCATAGGAGGTTCTGAGTTCAAATTGGGACTCAGACACTTCCTAACTGTGTGATCCCGAATAAGTCACAACCCCAATTGCCTAGCTCTTATCACCCTTCTGCCTTGGAATAGATGCTTAGTATCAATTCTAGACAATGGGGTTAAATGACTTGCACAGGGTCACACAGCTAGAACGTATCTGAGGTCAGATTTGAACTCAGGACCTCCTGGAGTCTCTAAGCCTTGAGCCACTAGTTTCCCCTTCCATTTCCTTCTTCTCATTCTCTTCTGGCCACTTGGAGTATATGGGATGTTCAGGGAAGACTATCACCTCTGATATGAGGGCTTGTGGAATCCTTTTCAGGGTTGCTTATTCACCTTTAGTGTTTACCTTTCACCCAACTCTCACCTGTGGCTCCAAGAAGCTGTAGCATGCTCATCAGCCATATCTCGGTAAAATCCTCTTGGCAGATGGACTAAATCTGATAAAGGTCTTAAACCTATCAATGAATGGGGCGGGGGTTGGTTGTCTGGCCCAAGTATGTGAAACCTTCCTCTGGTGGAATGTGGGGATGAGAACAATTTGTCCCAATAGCCATTAAGGTGGCCGAAGCAGGTGCAGCCCTGAGAACTTGGTCAGACATCAAAGATGCCAGTCATCCAAATGCATCCTGGGCCATCCCCAGGTGCCTTAAATTTTGTCTTGCCACTGGACTTCCATGACTCTAGAAGGGAAAGTGAAGCTGGAGGCTGATAACTTTGTGCAACTTTACCTCACTTGAATCCAACTCACACAGAAACCAAGATATCCCCCATGATGCCACTGGTCATCTTTGAAAATGAAGGACGAATGACAACCACAGTGCCTGTCACATAGTAGGTGCCTGATAAATCCTTGATTCACTGACATAACCTTCCTTAGTCTGGCTTCCAACTCATTGTCCAACTGAAACTGCTCTTTCCCAAGTTGCCATGGATTTCTCAAGTTCCTCATCTAATGGGCTTTCCTCATTCTTCATCCTTCTTGACTTTTCAGCTGCCTTTGATATTGTGGATCACCTTCTGTTTACTCTTCACTCCCTAGGTTTTTATGACAATAGTCTTTTCTGGTTCTCTTCAGTCACTCAATCTACTAGCACTTATTAAACGTCTACTATGTGCCAAGCACTGTGATACAAAGACTGGCCTATAAAGGCCTCCAAATCGGGATGCAAAGAAAGGCAGATGCTCTCAGGAAGCTCATGGTCTGATGGAGGGGTAGAGTTGGGGAGGAAGATACAATATACAAACAGTTAGATCCCAACAAGTTATGTATAGGATAAATGGGTACTCTTTTTTTTTAAACCCTTAACTTCCATGTATTGGCTCCTTGGTGGAAGAGTGGGAAGGGTGGGCAATGGGGGTCAAGTGACCTGCCCAGGGTCACACAGCTGGGAAGTGTCTGAGGCCAGATTTGAACCCAGGACCTCCCATCTCTAGGTCTGGCTCTCAATCCACTGAGCTACCCAGCTGCCCCTAATAAAGGTCATTTAAAAAAAAGAGGGGCAGCTAGGTGGCTCAGTGGATTGAGAGAAAGACAGAGAGAGGTGAAGTTCTGGGTTCAAATCTGTCCTCTGATAATTCCTAGCCATGTGACCCTGAACATATCACTTAGCTCCCATTGCCTGCCCTAGCCCTTACTGTTCTTCTGCCTTGGAACCAATACATAATATTGGTTCTAAGATGGAAGGGTTTTTTTTTTTGTTTTGTTTTTGTTTTTTGTTTTTTTTTGGCTATTTTTTAGGGAAGAAAGATAATGAGTTTTGGACATGATGAATTTAAGATGTCTATGGGACATCCAGTTTAAGATGTTTAAAAGGCCACTGAAGACCAGAGAGAAATTAGGATTGACAAGTAGACCTGAGAGTCGCCAGCATAGAAATGATCCCTGGAACCACTGAAATCACCAAGTGAAATGGTATAGACTCAGTGGTTCCCAAACTTTTTTGGCTTACTGCCCCCTTTCCAGAAAAAATATTACTTAGCCCCCTGGAAATTAATTTTTAAAAAATTTTAATAGCAATTAATAGGAAAGAAAAATGCACCTGTGGCCATCACTGCCAGATCGCTGCAGCACCCACCAGGGGGCGGTGGCGCCCACTTTGGGAATCACTGGATAGAGGGAGGAGAGAAGACTCGGGACAGAGCCTTGGGGGACTTCCATTGACATGCTGACATGACAGGAAGCACACCCAAAGGAGAAGAGGAGCAGTCAGACAGGTAGGAGGAGGACCAGGAGAGGGCAGCGTCCCCAAAACCAAGAACGAACAGAGTCCCAAGAAGATGACTGACACATCCTCCTACCTGTGTGACTGCTCTGTTTGCTGGTGATTCATCCGGGTCACACCCACTAGCCATCACTGTGCCCCGAAGCACTCCATCCACTGTACCACCTAGTTGTCTTCCTAATCATAATTATACCTCAAAGGGCTGTTCTAAGGAAAGCACTCTAAACCTTCGGGACCAATATCCATGTGACTCCTTGTTATTATTACCCGCTTTATCTTCCCTATTAGAAGGTAATCTCCTTAAGGCGTGTACAGTGTGCCATTCATCTTTTTCTCACCCTCAATACTTATCTCTGGGCCTTGCAGAGAATAGGCGCCACAGTCAGAGAACTGGTCCAGCCAAGGTTATCCTATCTGCATCATCCCAGTTATCTTTATACATGTTTATATTTTGTCTCACCAACTTCATTGTTACCTTTTGTGGGTGCCTAGATGACTCAGTAGACTGAGAGCCACATCTAGAGCCAGGAGGTCCTGGGTTCAAATCCGGTCTCAGATACTTCCTAGGTCTGTGACCCTGGGCAAGTCACTTAACCTCTGTTGCCTACCACTTACCATTCTTCTACCTTGGAACTAATATACAGTATCATTTCCAACACAGACAGTGTCTTGTATTTCCTTTTATCTCCCCCATCCTACATTCATTGCACAGTCTTGAGCTGATCCCAATACATTTTTTTTGAATGACTGGATTCAAATTTTGTCTCCAACATTCACTAGTCGGGGGATCATGGGAATCTACTGATTAATTTTTTTTTTTAATTTTAGTTTCCTCATCTGTAAGAAGGGGTTAGTAATACCTGTAGCAGTTGTAAGGAACAGATGAGTGTGAAGTGTTTCACAAAAATTAAAGCACTGTTGTCTGTCTCTCTGCCTCTCTAGTACTGTGACTTCATTAGTGTGGAGAGCACTCCAGAGGGAAATCCCTGCTTTAATGTAGATTTTCATTACTGTTCAGTCATTTCAGTGTCCTACTCTTTGTGATCTCATTTGGGGTTTCTTGGCAAAGATGCTAGAGTGGTTTGCCATTTCTTTCTCCAGCTCATTTTACAGATGAGGAAACTGAGGTGAAGAGGGTTAAGTGACTTGCCCAGGGTCATATAGCTAATAAGGATCTGAGGCCAGATTTGAACTCAGTTTCTCCTGATTCCAGATGCAACTGTACCAACTAGAAGCCCTTAATACAGATTGGTAACTGTCCATAATTTATAATCCGATAATTGTCTCAAGCATGGAGAGTTTAAATGATTTACCCACAGTTGCTCAGCCAATCTGTTTTTAGAGGTAGGATTTGAATCTAGGTGGTCTTGACTCCAAAGCCCAACTTTCTCCTCTGTCTTTCAAATGTCTATAACTAATCACCATTATTATTATTATTTTATTTTTATTTTTATAATCCTTACCTTCTGTCTTAGAATCAATACAATGTATTGGTTCCAAGGCAGAAGAATGGTAAGGGTTAGGCAGTGGGGGTTAAGTGATTTGCCCAAGGTCACATAGCTAGGAAGTGTCTGAGGTCAGATTTGAACCTAGGACCTCCCATCTCTAGGCTTGGCTCTCAATCCACTGAGTCACCCAGCTGCCATTATTATTATTATTATTACTACTACTACTACTACTACTACTACTACTACTACTACTACTACTACTACTACTACTACTACAACCCCTTATCTTCCATGTTGGAAATTATACTGTATATTGGTTCCAAGGTAGAAGAGTGATGAGTGGTAGGCAGTGGGGGTTAAGTGACTTGCCCAGGGTCACAGACCTAGGAAGTATCTGAGATCACATTTGAACCCAGGACCTCCCACCTCTCAGTCTACTGAGTCATCTAGCCACCCTCATCACTATTATTATTAATGCTTAACCACAGAATCCCTTCACATCCATAATGCCCCTCTTCCCTTGGCTTATAAAATCTTTTAACCAACAAAGGTGGGATTACCCTATGTCAAGGCTAGCTGTAGAAATGGCAGGCATTCCCCACCAGCATTTGCAGACCTCAGAAAAGAAGCTTTGCTTCTCCTCCCTTCTGAGTTCTGGTAAATCCTCAGGTGTTGTCTGAATCTCAACATCTGATGGATCCGGGGGAATTACTTCTAATGTGGTTCAGCTGTCAGATACCTCACCCAGGGAGGAATGCCTTCTTAGATTAGTGGGATGGGGCCACGCCAGTCCATGTGTGCACCATCAATCAATCAACAAGCGATTAGGGTCTATTATGTGCCAGGCGCTGTGTTTGGGCGATAACAAAAGACAAAAGCAAAACAGTTCCTTGCCCTGAAAGAATTGACAACACATATGAGGAAGTGGTGGCCAGGGAGGAGAGCTTTGTGCTAGGCAGTCATGGGTGCTGTGAATGGAGCCACAAAGCCGTGGACTGAATGTCCTTTTCAGGAGCTCTGAATTAATTATGATCCTCTGAACAAAAGGGTGGGATGGGATGGGAATTTGTCAGTGCAGGGCAGGTGTTAGGAGGCCAGTGTCATCTAACCTCTCCTCTCCTGGTGGGTGGCTGGATGCCGTGAAGCATAGGCTGGGCATCTGGGGCTGGCTGAAGTGGGAAATGGCTATTTATCCTCCAATATGGGCAGCTCCACCCCAGGGCAAGAGCCAAAGTTAAATGGATTGACTGTCTCTGGGGTGATGGAGTCGAGTTTCTGAAGGTCAGGGGTCCAGAAAATCCCTATTCCTAGCAGGGAAAGATAGAAATGGCGAGTTGCTAGACCCGAGTATTCCAGTGGATGACTGAGTGAGGTAACACATAGTCTAGGGCCTTGGAACTGGCTAGATAGTGAGAGCTGAAATGAGTTATTTGGGAGCTTCTTTGACAGGGATGCTGTGATCTTGTGAGATTACACTGGTAAGGACACTTTTTGGCGGAGTGTCATAGATCCTACCCTAGAATAACTTGTGGAAAAAAGCACCTCGGTACTTCAAAAATTTAGCATTTAAGCCTTACCTTATCTGGCCCCAACCTACTTTCCAGCCTCATTGGCCATTGTTTTCCTTCCTGCAATGGTTGATCCAGTCATAGTGGCCTTCTGTATATTCCTTACTTAAGATACGCCATCTTCCTTTTCTATGTCTTTGCATTGGCCATCCCCTCTACACATGGAAAACACTTCCTTCTTCCTCCCACCTCACAGAGTTCATCTCTTCTCTTCAGAGCAGGGGTCAGCAACGTATGGCTCCAGAGCCATATCTGGCTCCACCTCCCGACCAGCCAGTCTGAGCAGAGCCCCAGGATGTGCCCCAGGGGGCCCTTCAGCCCTCCCCCCCCCATATTCCAGCGCCTTCCACTTCCATCCTCCTCCTTCCACAGGCATTTATGGCTCTCATGGCCAAAAAAGTTGCCGACCATTGCTTCAGAGGTAGCTTAGATGTACCATCTTTTGCCGGAATCGCACCTGAATGCCAATGCCTTTCCTCCTAAGCTACCTGGTTTTTAAAAACTGTCATCATTCAGTCATTTTTCAATCATGTCTGACTAGCCATCTAGCTGCTCTACATATAAAGCTAGTAAATACAAATACTTAAATTTTTTAAGGGTCAATTAGGTGGTATAGTGGATAGAGTGCTAGATCTAGTCAGGAGGACCCAGGTTCAAATTCAGCCTCAGAAAGTCGACATATGATTCTGGGTAAGTCATCAACCCTGTTTGCCTCAGTTTTCTCATCTATAAAATGAGCTGGAGAAGGAAATGGCAAGCTACTCCAGTATCTCTACCAAGGCAACAAAGCCAGGCACAACTGAACAACAACAAAAACTTTGTAATTATATGTTATAACATATTGCAAACTTTAAAACACTATGTAAATATTGTCATTACTATTATATTCTTAGGCAGCTGGTGGTGCAGTGGACAGAGGGCTGAGCTGGGAGTCAGGAAGACCTGTATTCAAATGGAGCCTCAGATCCTTCCTAGCTGTGTGACCCTGGGCAAGTTACTTAGCCTTGTCCTGCCTCAGTTTTCTCAATTATAAAAATGCTGATAATAACCCCTATCTCGAGTTTGATGTGAAGATTAAATGATCTTATATTTGTAAAAAGCACTTAGCATAATACCTAGCACATAGTAGGTGCTACATAAATGCTGAGTCTCCTAACTTCCCTTATTCTTGCTCATGGAGGGGTTGCTGACTGCCATCAAGGGAGGAACTTTTCACATTGATAAAATTCCATGTCCAGACCAAAAAAAAAGAAAAAAAAAAAAGGAAAAAGGAAAAAAAATTTCTTAGCAGATGCCTTCTAAACTGACCATTTGCTCAAGAATGAAAAGGAACAATTGTAACATCTGGGAAAGGTTCTTGTCCACACATTTCTTAAACTCATTTGAAAGTTCTATGCAGACCAAAATAAGAACTTATGACTTATGTATTCCAAAAATTGGCCCGCAGCTGTGGCCATTGCACCAGAGGTCTGTGCTGAAACTAGAATGGGAAGGAATCTACCTCAACCAAGAAGTTCTTTCCTTGGAGTGCTCCTGGAAAATCTCTCTTGGTTCCTGAATGAAGTTTCTGGGACATTTCCCATGGAAAAATAGACAGATATGCCAAGGAGTCTGGCAAGTATGGTGCACTCTTGTAATCCTGTCAGTATTCTAAGCCATTCCAGGCTACCTTACATCATTTGAACACCACTTTCAACCTAGTTGGACTCCATGTAGTGATAACTAACATCTGGAATAACAGAGTGACTAGCACATAAATGGCATCCTCTATGGGTTAATAATTCCTGTTTACTTGTGAAAGCTTGGATTCCTCAGGCTATTCCTCTACTGGTCTCTATTGGTTGTGCCTTTTTATAGATTGTCCCCCATGCCTGGAATGCACTTCCTCCTCACTTCTGCCTTTGACCTTCCTTCGAAGCTCAGCTCAGAGAGCTCAGAGATCACCTCCTTCATGAAACTTTTTCTGCTCTCTCCAGCTGTTGGTATTCCTCCACCTTGAATTTCCTCTTTAAGATTTTGCATTCATTATACATACATGTATATATATACATATATACACACATGTATATATGTGCATATATGTAAGTGGGCTTTCAAGTAAGTCTAGGGTCTTTTCCATACTGCTACTTATGCAGAAAGAGGTTCTCTCTCTTTCCTTTTTAAAAATCCTTATCTTTGGCCTTAGAATCAATACTAGGTCTTGGTTCCATGGCAGAAGACTGGCAAGGGCTGGGCAATAGGGGTTAAGTGACTTGCCCAGGGTCATACAGCTAGGAAGTGTCTGAGACCAGATTTAAACCCAGGACCTCCCATCTCTAGTCCTGGCTTTCTATCCATTGAGCCACCTATTGGACCCCAGAAGGAGATTCTTGATTGGAGTCAGTGCTGATACAATGCTATACACTTATTTGAGGGCTAGAATTGGTGGAACAGATATCTTTTTTTTAATTAAATTTAATTAATTAAGAATATTTTTCCATGGTAATATGATTCATATTCTTTCCCTCCTTTCCTCCCACCTGCTCCAATAGCCAATGAGCAATTCCACTGGGTTTTACGTGTGTCATTGATCAAGATCTATTTCCTTATTATTAATATGTGTACTAGAATGGTCATTTAGAGTCTACATCCCCAATCATATCCCTATTGAACCATGTGATCAAGCAAATGTTTTTCTTCTGTGTTTATGCTCCCACAGTTCTTTCTCTAGATCAGTGATTCCCAAAGTGGGTGCCACTGCCCCCTGGTGGGTGCTGCAATGATCCAGTGGGGTGGTGATGGCCACAGGTGCATTTGGGGGCTGTGAATAACTGTAAGGAGGCGGTGATAGTTTGTGACAGGGGGCACTAAGTAATATTTTTTCTGGAAAGGGGGTGGTAGGCCAAAAAAGTTTGGGAACCACTGCTAGATGTAGATAGCATTCTTTCTCATAAGTCCCTTAGAATTGTCCTGAATCATTGCATTGCTGCTAGTAGAGAAGTCCATTACATTCTATTGTGCCACAGTGTATCTGTCTCTGTGTACAGTGTTCTCCTGGCTCTGTTCTTTTCACTCTGCATCAATTCCTGGAGGTCATTCCAGTTCACATGGAATTCCTCCAGTTCATTATTCCTTTCAGCACAATAGTATTCCATCACCAACAGATACCACAATTTGTTTAGCCATTCCCCGCTTTAAGGGCATCCCCTCATTTTGGGACAGATATCTTGAGGAGACACATACTTCAAGAGAGACAGAGTTACTCCAGACTTTTGATCAGTCAATCAATCAATCAATAAACAATTATTAAGTGTCTACACTGTGCCTTCAAGACTGCTTCCAGAAGAGAGAAAAAACAAACATCTTTGGAAACTGTACACTCATAAGAGAAACTAACTCCCTTGATTTCTAACTTTCCTCCCTAGGAACTTTTAAGAGAGAATTACTGTTAGGTAAGTTTGAGCCTCTCTCTCTTTCTTCCAACTGAGATCTTATCTCATTCCAATCAGAAGAACCCATTCATTCTTGTCTGTTTCTCCAGGATATTTTAATCTACAGTACTTCTCTATTTCTGTTTGCTATTTTGCTTGATAAATGAGTATCCTTGTTATTTGCTATCTGCATATGTCATTTTTGGAACTAGTGTTTGGTAGGAAGAGAGCAAGTATTTACACACACACATACATATATAAACATACAAGCATTATGTATGTATAACTGGAAAGGCTGGAGGAAAAGCATTTGTTTTGCCTTCCTGTGTCCCACCCCCCACCCCAAGGGCAATTCCTTCTTAAGAGTCCTTCACTGTTGGATTCTGCCACTTCTCAAATCACCATTGTTGGAACTTGTGATTCTGACCTCGCTTACTGTGTTACACATGGACCCAGGGAAATGTCTGATTTTTCTTGCCAATCACAAGATATTTCCTGCATGGCATCATCTGCTTTCATTCAATGATTCAAACTCCCTTTCATGTTTTTTAATTGAATAAGGATTTATTCATACCTAGTTTGCTTCCCCCCACCTCTTTCAAATCTTTACCTTCCATCTTAGAATCAATAAAAGAACAGTAAAGGCTAGCCAAAGAAGGTTAAGTGACTTGTCCAGGGTCACACAGCTAGGAAGCTAGCCAGATAGGAAGTATCTGAGGCGAGATTTGAACTCATGAATGAGACTTCCTGACTCTAGGCCAGGACAGCTTGACTCTAGGTCCAGTACTTTCTCTCCTAGTAGACCGTACCACCTTAACCTTCTTCTAAAAATGATCTCCTTTCCTGATTCCATGATGCCTGTTTCTCCTGGTTTTCCTGATTTCCACTTATTTGATCTTTATTAGCCTCCTTTGCTGATTCATTATCCTTCTCCTGACCCCTAAATGTGAACCTTCCCAAGACCCTGTCCTTTGCCCTCTTTCCCCTTTAACCCTTGTGATTTTATCTTTTGTCACAGCATTATTTATTACTTCCTTGCAGAAAACTATGATTTGGCTTCTGACCTCATCATTCAACTAAAACTCTTTTCCAGAATTACCACTGATCTCTCATCCTTCTTGACCATTCTTTGGAATTGGACACTGTTGATCACTTTTGGGAAATACTCTTCTTCTTACCTTTTCTCAATACTGCTCCCATCTGGTTCTCCTATTACTTTGACCATTTCTTCTCAGTCTACTTTGCAGATTAAGCATGTCTATGCCATGACTATTAATTGTGGGTATCCCCAAGGCTCTGTCTCAGTCCCTCTTCTCTTTTCATTCTATATCATCTCACTTAGTGAGCTCATCAGCTTCCATGGATTTAATTACTATCTTAAATTTTTTTTTTATCCTTACCTTCTGTCTTAGAATTGATACTAAGTTTTGGTTTCAAGGCAGAAGAGCAGTAAAGGTTAGGCAATTGGAGTTAAGTGACTTGTCCAGAATCACTCAGCTAGGAAGTGTCCGAAGCTACATTTGAACCCAGGGCTTCCTGTCTCCAGGACTGGTTCTCTATCCACTGAACCACCTAGCTGTCCCTATCGTCTTTATGCTAGTGGAACCCAGTTTTAGTTTCTTTTCTGATCTACAGTCTCTGTCCTAATGCTTTTTGGACATTTTGGACTGGATATCCTGTAGACATAATCAAATGCAACATTCCCAAAGCAAAACTCATCTCCCCCCCCAGATCCTCCCCTCTTCCTAACTTTCCTGTTCCTGGGCACCATATAATCCAGGCTCCCAACTTTATTGTTATCCTTGATTCTTCATTCTTACTTACCCACACAGCCAATCAGTTTCTAAGTCTCTCATCCTTTCCAGTATCTCTCATATATATCCCCTTCTCTCTATTCACATAGCTGACACCCTAATTCAGGTACTTATCACCCTTAAAGCTGGGAGTAGGGGAAGAAAAGGGAATAAGAATTTATATAGTCTCTACTATGTGCCAGGTACTGAGCTAAATGCTCTGCACACATTTCATTTGATCCTCACAACAACCTGGGAGGGAAGTGCTATTATTGTCCCCATTTTACAGCTGAAGAATCTGAGGCGATTTGCCTAGGGTCATGTGGCTAATAAGTATCTGGGGCCAAATTTGAACTCAGGTCTTCCTGATTTTAGGCCTAGACTGTTGTAATAACTTTTTATTGGTAATCCATCCTTCACTGAACTGCTAAGGTGACTTCCCTACAATGTCTCCTATCATCCTTTTAGTCAAAAAATTCGAGTGGCTCCTTGATACTTCCAGGATAAAATATAAACTCTTCTGTTTAGTGTGAAAAAAATTTTTTTAATAACTTGGTTCCTTCATACCTTCTAAATCTAAACCAGTCTTCTAAATCTATAATTCTGATATTAACCACACAAAATCATAGATTAGCAGTCAGAGACCATTTTCTCCAACATGTACTTCGATAGGAACCTTCTTTGAGAGATGCCTACAAGTGGTCATCCAGGCTTCTCCTGAAGATCTCTAATAAGGGGGAATCCAATATCTCCCAAGGCATTTATTACATTTTTGCAAAGCTCTAATTTTTCAGTGTAAAGGTAGCTAGGTGGCACAGTGGATGGAGTGCCAGACTTAAAATTGGGAAGACTTCCTGTGTTCAAATCTGGCCTCAGATACTTACCAGCTGTGTGACTCTTGTCAAGTCTTTGCCCCAGTTTTTTCATCTGTAAAACGAACTGGAGAAGGATGGCAAACTATTCCAGTATCTTTGCCAAGAAAACCCTAAAAGGGGTCATGAAGAGTTGGACATGATTGAAATGAATGACCAATAACCACCATAATTTTTTTTAAACCCTTACCTTCTGTCTTGGAGTCAGTCCTGTGTATTGGTTCCAAGGCAGAAGAGTGGTAAGGGTACGCAATGGGGGTCAAGTGACTTGCCCAGGATCACACAGCTGGGAAGTGTCTGAGGCCAGATTTGAACCTAGGACCTCCTGTCTCTAGGCCTGGCTCTCAATCCACTGAGATACCCAGCTGCCCCCAACCACCATAATTTTATTTTAAACCCTTGTACTTCAGTGTATTGTCTCATAGTTGGAAGATTGGTAAGGGTGGGCAATGGGGGTCAAGTGACTTGCCCAGGGTCACACAGCTGGGAAGTGGCTGAGGCCGGGTTTGAACCTAGGACCTCCTGTCTCTAGGCCTGACTCTCACTCCACTGAGCTACCCAGCTGTCCCCCACCATAACTTTTAATGTAAGAGTAGGGACAAAATTAACCCGCTACATTTTAGAATTCACATTGAACTAGATGAACACATGTCTTAATCAGTCTCTAAAGTGTTAGAAGATCCTTGAACCTGAATGAACCACAATGATGTGGCATCTGAATATAAGAATAATCATTTTGGGGGGGCAGCTAGTGGCTCATGGGATTGAGAGCCAGGTCCAGAGAAGGGAGGACCTAGATTCAAATCTGGCCTCAGACACTTCCTTGCTGGGTGACTCTGGACAGGTCATTTAACCCCCATTGCTTAGCCCTTACCACTCTTCTTCCTTGGAACCAATATACAGTATTGATTCGAAGACAGAAAGTAAAGGTTAAAAAAAAAAAGAATAATTATATCTGGATAGAGTGAGGAAATTTGGCTTCACCTGGGGATAATTTATAAATTATTGAGTGAATTGAGATGGGATTAATTTGCAGAGATCAATCTGCAGAAATTTGGCTTCAGTCTTAGCCAGGTCTCTTTATCTTCCCCTCCTCTGACTTCAGGAAGACATTTCAAACTTTGAAGGATCCAAGGGATGCCGGACCTCCTGCCTTCCCACCAGTATCCCAGCATCATCACTCCTGGACAGGAACTTCCATCTTTTTAATGGGGTCTTAGTGGTGATCCTGGATCATTTGGTGTCATTACCTTCATCAGGAGCCAAGACTAGAAGAATTTAGGTTCCCCATGATGAAAGAATAGCCCATGAACTGGAGAAAAGGATTTTCACCCACCAGGAGGTGTGAGTTACTCCTTTGCCACAGGTGCTCTTCATGCTTGAGCTTAGATAATAATAACAATAATCATACTAGCCAACACAGCTTACTATGTACCAGGCACTATGCTGAGCACTTGACAGTTATTATCTCATTTGATCCTCACTATTTGAAAGTGAGGAAGTTAAGGCCAACAGATTAAGTGATTTGCCCAGGGTCAACTCAAAACTAGTCCCTTGGACTCTGTGCTTGTGTGATAGTATATCATGGAATTTTGGGAAGACATTTTGTACCAATCTCACTATATTGCCATATCACTATAGTAAATACCCCTTTGTAAAAGGCTGACTAAATGATTCCCAGTTGATAATCTTGGGCAAGGCACACCAGTAAGGGCTCAAGCCATGGGCAGTAGAGAAGAATCACTCCTCAGGGGTACTCCCCTAGAACGCTGGGGTAGATCTACCTAAATCCATGGTCCCGATTGTCATTGGGAATGCGAGTTGAAGCAAGGATGCTCAGAGCTTTCATGGGCTCTACCAAAAAGTTTTTTCAGGACATCAAGTTTATATTTGCTTCTACAATTTCTATTCAGTCTGCTCTCTTGAGCCAAGTAGAACAAATCTAGAATCCCTCTTCTCCATAGCAGTCCTTCAAATACAAATGACATATCCCCCTTAGATCTTCCCTTTCCCAGCATAAACATCCCCATTACCTTTGACCAGTCCTCATAGTGACATGAACCATCTTGGGTGTACCATCAAGATACTCTCAAAATTGACTAATATCCTTGCTAAATGTGGTACATAAGTGAACACAGTTCTTCATATGTGTTCTGACCAGGGAAGGGTACCGCAGCACCATCACCTGCTTGGTCCTCCACAGGATTCCTCTCTCAGTGTAATATGGTACCCCTCAAACTTTTATCAAGTGCCCAAATAACCCAAAGACATGTATTTCACTATTAACTTTACTTCAATGATGTCTTCATATCACCCTAGTGTATCCTGGGATTTGAACCTGAAACATTAACACTAGACAACAGTATATATGGCATATAATAACTCACATTTTTATGTTTATAAACTTTATATGTTTATAAAATAACTTTCTTTTAAACAACTCTGTACAGAGGAGACAATGAAAGTATTATTGTTCCCATTTTTCAGGGGAGCAAACAGCCTCAAAAAGGATTGTGACTTGTCCAAGGTAATGCAAAGAGTAGGCAGGATTCAAACTTGAGTCTTCTGACTTTCTAGTATGACAAATTATTTAGTTTAAATTTTTATAGCCTTCAATCATGAAAGAGAAATGACCACACTAATTAGGAACCCTATATTTTGCTTATTTATTGGTGTGAAAATCTTTCTGGCATTTGGAAAGGCCATGAGTCAGTGAGGAGGATGAGTTTTGTGCTCTCCTTATAAATTCAATTTGTCCCTTTCTTGTTTCAGCTGTGGTCATTAAAAGGGAGGCTGAACATACATGGCTCCCTACAACCCTTTCCCATCTTCCTTGACTTTTTTTTTAACCTTTGCATTCAGACCGTAGATTTTACAGTGATGAATTTTCTTTTATTACTGACCTCTGGCTGGAGAAAAGGAGGTATTTTGTTTCTCGGGCCGCCCTTTCTCCTTCCCCAAAGACTTGCCTTGTTCAGAATAGGGAGACAGAGCAAATGGGAGTCAAGCCCTTTTACTTCAATGACAGAAACCTCCAGTCTTATCTTATTATTTACAATGGTGATCACCATAAAAGAGCAGCTGTACATTGGTACACCATTAATGATTGCATTGCCGATCTCACTTAAATTCCGAGAAATAGGTGGGCACAGCTCATGTGGCTCACAAAATATGTGTTGATGTAAAACCCAGTGGAATTGCCCGTTGACTATGGGAGGGAGTGAGGAGGGGAGGGAAAGAATATGAATTACGTAACTACGAAAAAATTTTCTTAATCAATTAAAAAAAAGATACTAAATCAATCAATCAATTAATCAATAAATGAACAAAATATGTATTGAATGCCCACTGTGGGTCAGGTTCAGTGCTAGGTATGGTAGGGAGATATAGAGAAGATGACATGGACTCTAACCCCTGGGAGCTTATATTCTAGTTGGGGAGAAAAAAGTAAACATGTGGAGAGTTCATCATTAATAAAATCTACACAGCTATCACAAGGCAATCAACAATTAAGTACCCAATGAGTAGTTTAGACAATTATGTTCTGAATTCAGAGGATGGAGAAAACCTACTGTGAGTTAGAGTGGTGGAGAGGCTTCCTGTAGGATAGACAGGATTTCAGTGGATAGGAAAAGAAGCTGGTATTCTGAGTTAGAGATAATATTCACAAAGGCTAGCAGGTAAAAATGATGAACCTCTTCTACCGCCAAGAATTGGAGCTGGGGGAACTTGAACCCTTAGAAGATGGGAGAGTGCTGGGTGTGGTGAGGGGGAGGATGAGCAGGAGTTTGAAAATCAACAATCAAATCAATAGACATTTATAGATTGTCTATGGTGGACCAGGCACTCTATGATGCCCAAAGTGAAACCATCTCTATACTTAAACAGTTTCCATTCTATTTAGGGAGACATGCACATAGAAAAGTATAGCATGAGGGCAGTGAAGTAGCATGGTGAATAAAGTACCAAGTCTGGATCCAGGAGGTCCTGGGTTCAAATCTGGCCTCAGATACTCCCTAGTTGTGTGACCCCGGGCAAGTCACCTAACTCTGATTACCTGGCCCTTGCTTAGAATTGTTACTAAAAACTAGATCTAAATAATTGGAAAAACATTAATTGCTCATGGGTAGGATGAGCTAATATAATAAAAATGATAATCCTACCCAAATTAACTTATTTACTCAGTGCCATTCCTATCAAACTACCAAGAAACTTTTTTATAGAGTTAGAAAAAATTATAACAAAGTTCATCTGGAAGAACAAAAGATTAAGAATATCAAGGGAACAAAGGGGAAAAAATGTGAAGGATGGAGGTCTAGCAGCACCAGATTTTAAACTGTACTACAAAAGAGGATCATCAAAACAATCTGGTACTGGCTAAGAGACAGGAGGGAGGATCAGTGGAATAAACTAGGGGTAAATAACCTCAGCAAGACAGTGTATGATAAACCCAAAGATCCCAGCTTTTGGGACAAAAAAAAAATACTATTTGATAAAAACTGCTGGGGAAACTGGAAAACAATATGGGAGAGATTAGGTCTAGATCAACATCTCATACCCAATTTACCCAAGATAAATTCAGAATGGGTAAATGACTTAAATATAAAGAGGGGGGCAGCTGGGTAGCTCAGTGGAGTGAGAGTCAGGCCTAGAGACAGGAGGTTCTAGGTTCAAACCCGGCCTCAGCCACTTCCCAGCTGTGTGACCCTGGGCAAGTCACTTGACCCCCATTGCCCACCCTTACCAATCTTCCACCTATGAGACAATACACCAAAGTACAAGGGTTAAAAAAAAAACCAAATAAATATAAAGAGGGAAATTATAAATAAATTAGGTGAACAAAGAATAGTATACCTGTCAGATCTATGGGAAAAGAAAGAATTTAAGACCAACTAAGAGATAGAGAATATTACAAAATGTAAAATGAATTGTTTTGATTACATAAAATTAAAAAGGTTTTGTACAAACAAAACCAATGCAACCAAAATTATAAGGGAAGTAAGAAATTGGAAAAAAGTCTTTATAACAAAAACTTCTGACAAAGGTCTAGTTTCTCAAATTTATAAGGAGCTAAGTCAATTGTACAAAAAAATCAAGCCATTGCCCAATTGATAAATGGTCAAGGGACGTGAATAGGCAGTTTTTAGATAAAGAAATCAAAACTATCAATAAACACATAAAAAGTGTTCTAAGTCTCTCATAATTAAAGAAATGCAAATCAAAACAACATTGAGGGCCACCTCACACCTAGCAGATTGGCCAATATGACAGTAAAGGAAAATAATTAATGTTGGAGGGGTTGTGGCAAAATTTGGACACTAACAGATTTCCACACAAGTTTTCCTAAGTAACGTGATTGAACTAATCTCCCTCCCTTCCTTCCTTTTCCCTTCCCAGTGCTGGCAGGCAATTTGATCTGGGCCACACATGTTTTATCATATAAAACTTATTTCCATTTTGTTCATTTTTGTAAGTACCTAATCTTATAAGATCAAGCCTCCCAAACATAACCCCCCCAAAAAAACAACTGAATAATTATCTGCTTTCATCTTCATTCTGACTCCAACAGTTCTTTCTGTGGAGGTAGAGAGCATTCTTTGTCAAAAGTCTCACCTTCTCATTTAAAAAATTTTTTATTGTCATGCAAAACACATTTCCATGTTGGTCCCATATTACATTATTGTAAGAGCAAAGTTATACATCACCAAAACCCTAAAATAAAACCCCAAATCCCTAAAATCAACATTTATTAAGCACCTTCTGTGTCAGGCACTGTGCTAAGTGTTTTGCAAATATTGCCTCATTGAATCCTCACAAACCCTTGAAATAGGTGCTTTATTGTCCCCATTTTATAGTTGAGGGCACTGAGGCAGATAGAGGTTGAGTGACTTGTTCAGGGTCACATAGTTCATAAGTGTCTGAGGCTGGATTTGCTCTCTGGCCTTCTTGATTCCAGGCTCAGTGCTCTATCCATGGTACTACCCTACTACAGGCTCTCTTGTTACATCACAGAATGTATACAAAAAGAAGAGCAGGGATTTGGGAATAGATGAGAGATATGTAAGGGTTTCATATAAAAGGTGGCACTTGAACTGAGTTTTGAAGGGATCAGAGATGAAAAGGAGGGGCATTCCAGGGATGGAGGGGTAGTCCAAAGGAATGGAGATGGGAAACAGTGTCTGTCCTGTACAGAGAATATCTAGTTGACCATTGCCATTAGACCATAGAGTATATAGAGGGAAGCAATGTATAAGAAGAGGCACTGTGGTATAGTGGTATACTGAATTTGGGAGCCAGAAAGACTTGGGTTCAAATCCTCCCTCAGGCATTTTTAAAAAAATCCTTACCTTCCAATACTTCATATCAATTCTAAGACAGAAAAGTGGTAAGGGCTAGGCAATTGGGGGTTAAGTGACTTGCCCAGGGTCACACAATTAGGAAGTAAGAGCAGATTTGAATCCAGGTCTTCCCAACTCTAGACCTGGCACTCTATCCAATGACCCATCTAGCTATTCCTTCCCACAGGAATTTATTTACTAGCTGTGTGACTTTGGGAAAGTCATTTAACCTTTTACTCTCTTTGAGTGTAAAATAAATAGATTGGACTTGACCACCTTGAAGGCTCCTTCCAGCTAGGCAGGGACCTGGTGGAGAACAGATAGAAGAGTTCTATTTGATCCCGGCAATAAGAGGAATTTACTAGGGAAGGGGCTAATACAGTTAGAGCTTTACTTTAGGAAAATCACTTTGCTAGCCTTGTGAAGGACAGATTGAAGTGGAAAGAGACCAATTTTAAGGCTGTTGCCACTATCCAGGTGGGAGATGATAAAGGTCCAAATTAGGGTGATGGCTGTGTGAGTGGAGAGGAAGGGATGTATCAGAGAGATATGAAGGTAGAAAAGACCCAATTTGGCAGCTGGTTTAATACAGGAGGGGAAAGTGGGGGTGAGGAGTCAAAGACAGCACAGCAGTGGTGAACCTGGGTGACTGGAAGGACTCCTGTGCTCTTGACAGTAATAGGACAGTTTAGAAGAGGTCCTGCTGTCATTTGGCTGCATGTCCCCCTGACAGGAAAGGCTCCACTGACCTCCTTCCCAGGAGATAGCCCCTTTGCAGTCTCCTCTCCATGATTTAAACTGTCAGCCAAGCTGAGTAGCTGTACAAGAGCTTTCTTTTTGGAGTGGGGGGGAGGCTTGGGTGGAAGGAAGGGAGGATCATTTCCCCTCAATGCTGGGTAAATATGCAAACGTGAATAAGTCCGCTGTCCTCATTAGCACTGAGGCTGCCCCAGCAGCCCTCTCTGGATAGTCCTAATTGGCTCCAATCAGTCAGAACTGAGTCTGGGTATTATTAACAGTGACAGCAGCTCCATCGGCAGAAGATAAGGTGGAAAGGTCACTTTGGAAATACGATTTTCTAGCACTGAGTAATTAAGGGAGAGAACCTATTTTGGCTTTTAGAGCTGAATTGAGGGAATCTGCATTTATTAAATATAGGCACGACGGACCCTAAAGTGCTTCTTTCATCTCCTCTGCCTCCCTCATTATAAGGAGGAGCCTAGAATTCTACAACCTCAATGCCTTGAAGGACAAAATAGTGAGAAGGAAGAAAACAAGCACTTATTAAACACCTACTATGTGCTGGATGTTATGCCAAGTGCTTTATAAATATACTACTACTTAACTCTTACAGCAACTCTAGGGGGTAGATATTATAAGGCGAGAGGAGCCTAAGATCACAGTGGAAATGCAGAACTCATTAAATTCCTCTCTAAACTGGCTCTCCTTTAAGCTTCACTTCTATTGAGGACCCCGCCATCTTTCTTTCTTTTTTTTTCCCCTTCACATAAAAACAAATTAGTTCTGTTTTATTTTTAACATAATGTTTTATTTTCCCCTGTTACATGTAAACATAATTTTTAACATTTGTCGTCTAATATTTGGAATTTGACATTTTCTCCATTCCTTCCTCCCCACCTTTTTCACCCCCCCCCAAGAGGGTACGCAATTTGATACAGGTTATACTTGAGGGATCATGAAAAACATATTTCCATATTGGTCTTGTTGCGATGCCGTACAGGCTTGCAACCTTGGAAGCCATCTTTGTCTTTCAACTCTTCATCACCACTCCACATAGCTAATCAGTGGTCAAGTTTTGACATTCCCTCCACAGCATCTCTCCTACGTGTCCTCTTATCTCCATCTTTCTATGTTAAGGTCCATATTACCTCTCACCTGGTCTGCTGCATTACCCTTCTTTTTTTCCTTTTTTTAAACCCTTTAAAAATTTCTGACTTAGAATCAATGCTGAATATTAGCTCCAAGGCAGAAGAATGGTAAAGGCTAGGCAATTTGGTTCAAATGACTTGGCCAGGGTCATGCAGCTAGAAAGTGTCAGAGACCAGATTTGAACTCAGATGTATTAGCCTCTAAACCATTTTCATTCAGCTGTCAAAATGATCTTTTTTATTTAATCATTTCAATCCTGTTCAATTATTCATGACCCCATTTGAAGTTTTCTTGGCAAAGATACTGGAGTGGTTTGTCATTTCCTTCTTCAGATCATTTTATAGATGAGGAAACTGAGGTAAACGGGACTAAGTGATTGCCCAGGGTCACACAGCTAATAAATGTCTGAGGCTGAATTTGAACTCAGGTCTATCCTGACTCAGCTCTATCCATTCTGCTACCTACTTGACCCCAAACTCTTCATATTTAAAGCAATTATTCTCCTTCATGTACTTAACGTCCAAGCCTAAATGGCCTATTTGTTCCCTGGACTTACCATTCTACTTTCCACCCCCTTGCCTTTAGAATAAGTTACTTCTCACACCTGAAATGAACTCTTGACTGACCTTTATCTCTTAGAATGCTCTGGCATGACTTTTTCCTTCCCGAGATCCTATTCCTCCCTCAAGGCTCTCCTGACTTGGTTCATTTGCTCTGATGTCTCTCTTTGCTTGGAATCCTCTTCCTTCTCATCTCTGCATCTTAGCTTCTTGATTAATGCAAATCCTGCCTTGTTTGGGAGCCCTTTCCCAGTCCTTCCCACTCAGCCTATCCCTTCTCAGCTGGTAGAGTCTTCCCAATGAGATGACCCTCAATGAGATTACTTTACCTGCTCTTCTGTATCTGTGCCATCATTTACCTGTCTCCCCTATAGAAAGTGAGCTCCCTGAGAGCCTGGACACCATTTTTGCCTTTCTTGGTTACTTCAGTGGTTAGCAAAATGCTTCGTACATGGTGAGTACTTAGTAAAGACTGGATTATTGATTGCTGACTCTCTCTGTCTGTCTGTCTGTCTGTCTGTCTGTCTATCTATCTATCTATACATATATATATATGCACACATATAAATATATATAAGCTCTTTTCTTGAGACAAATCATTGAGCAAGGTAGGACAAGCGTCATTATCCCTGGTTGTCAAATGAAGTTTAAGAGGCACAGAAATGACTCGTCCAAGGACTTACAATCAAACATAAGTTAAAGGGTGAGAGAACCAATACCTTAAAATCATCCAATACTGAATGAGCAATGGGACCTCTCTACCCCAAGAGCTTGAAGAAGCTAGTAAGCTAGAAAAAAACCAGCTTGAAAAAAATTTTAATCAACTGTCGAAGGAAAAGCAGACTTAGGCATTCAGATATCAATGATGCCTTTTTGTTCATAATTAACACTCTGACCTCTTCTGATCCTCCTGATTGTATCTGGACAGCTGTGTGTGTTCTTCATGAGCATCCTGTTCCAAAGCCTCCCTCTGGTGTGGGGATGCACCTAGAATCTCCAGGAGGAGACAAACTGAGTGCAATCTCTGCAAGGTCACAGCAAACCAGAAGAAGCTGGTGTTGTCCTCAAGGCCAGAGGACCATCTTTGCTAATTCAGAGAAGCTCATCATCAGAGATCTGGCCACCAGGCAAGGAGTTATTCTGGCCACAGAAACCCAATTATGATCACCAGAATTTATATAGGATTTTAAGGTTTTCAAAGCATATTACACACATGATCTCACATGAGCCTTATAACAACTCTCTGAGGTGAGTAGTACATCATTACTGTGTCACCTTCCTTCTCTGGATTAGGTGCTTGAGGCTCAGAGAAGTTACCCAGAATCATACAATTGGCAAGTATCAGGGGTGAGATTTGAACCCAGGTCTTCTCGACAGCAAGTCTGACATTCTTTCCATTCTATCCATGCTTCTTCTCTACCGCAGGGTATGTATGTGTGCATGTGTTCACTAAGGCCTGTTGGGGTGTGACCTTCTTTGGCCCAGAGATTACCTACGCTGACGAAATCACAAATTTATTGATGTATTGACCCATATAGGGATATATACTGTCATCACCTAAAATAGGTCATTCTTATTTTTTCAAAGTCTTGCCTGTGCAAAACCGTACTGTGGACTATAATCATATTCTTAGTACCAAGGGATAATAATGAAGAGATGACATTATGAAAGAAAGAGAAGAAGAAAATGACCACAGAGGAGAGGAGCCACAGAAGAGTGAGGAAATAAAGGACAAAAACATCTTCATTCGAGTGGAAAGAAATGCAAAAACCCTTTTCAAAGGAAATCTATTCTTCTTGGTTTTTTTTCCCCCTTTTTCTTTTTCAGTGTGTGCCTTTATACTTCTTTTTCTTTCAAAGAGCTATCATTTTAGTGGTGTGACCTATATTCAGAAATGCCTCTCTTTGGATTGGACCAACAGAGTTTGTAAGCACACACACACACACACACACACACACACACATGCACACGCACACATCTATTATATATGGCATTCCTCTGATTTTCTTCACCATGTTATTTTCATGAACTTTTACATGTCTGTTCTGTATTCACCTTGTATTAATTATCCTTTCTGGCTATCTGATCTCCTTTACATTTCTGTATCACAGGAAACATAGGCATTCCCCAACTGCTGGACATTTAGGTAGCTCCGAGGTGTTCACTATTATACAGAGCTCAGCCATGAGCCTCATATAAATAGGCCAGTTTTTCCTTTTAATGATCTCTTTGGAATATATTTCCCAGAGTGGGATTACCAGGTCAAGGCTTCATAGACCTTGTTGAGTAAAGCCAAATTACTTCCCAGAAATAATGGACCAACTTGCATGGCTGCCCACGTTGTATGGATGTGCTCGATTCCTCCCACCAGCATTGGATAATAACTATTTTTGACCGTTTAATGGGTGTGAGATGGTGCTTCATAGCACTAACCAATGTTTCTAACCAATAGATTTTTTTGCTTCCAGTTCCTCCTTACCCATGAAAATTAACTCTCTCTCTGCCTACCTTTCTCGTTGTGTTCAGTGGGAGGGGCTCCTCGCTTTGTCTTGCTGTTGGATTTTGATTCCTGTCATTTTGACGTGCTTTTTAAAGATTAGTTTGGAAGGATTGGCAGAGTGGTTTTGACTTTTGCTGCTCCTAAGCCACCATCTTCACTCCGTCCCTCCCCAAATTCATTGCTAACCAATAGAAAGAAGTTAGGGGGTTGATTAGATGACTGTCATTGGGAAAGGCAACATTAGAAATTAAGATTAGGGGGCAGTTGGGTGGCTCAGTGGATTGAGAGCCAGGCCTAGAGATGGGAGGTCCTGGGTTCAGATCTGGCTTCAGATACTTCCCAGCTGTATGAGCCTGAGGAAGTCATTTAACTCCCATTGCCTAGTTACTGCTCTTCTGCCTTGGAATCAATATAGTATTGATTCTAAGATAGAAGGTGAGGGTTTAAAAAAATGGAAATTAAGATTAGTATCTGTGGTGCATTACTGAAATGAAATATTATAATGTAATTAAGGTGGAGGGGAAGGGAACAAGCTTTGCCTATTATTATGTGCCTGGTACTGTGCTGATGAGCACTTTACAAATATTCTTATTTGAGTCTCACAACAATCCCAGTGAGATAGGCGCTGTTATCTCCATTTTATAGTTAAGGAAACTGAGGCAGACTAAGCTTAAATAATTTACCCAAGGTCACACAACTAACAAATACTGTTTTTCAGTTTTCCCAGCAGACTTTGTCAAATAGTGAGTTTTTATCCCCAAAACTGGCATCTTTGGGATCATCAAACACTAGATTGCTGAGGTAGGTCATTTACCCCTAATCTATTCCATTGACCCACCCTTCTATTTCTTAGCCAGGACCAGATTGTTTTGATGGTCACTACTTTGTAGTCCAAATTCACACAACTAGCAAATGTCTGAGTCCATACATGAACTCAAACCTTCCTGCCTTCAGGTCCAGCAGGCTATTCACTATGCCATGTAGTTCCTGGAATACAAAGCAATCTAGAAAGATGGGGGCGGAGGGGAACCAAAACTCAGAACCAGGACAAAGGAGTACACTCTAATTTAAATCCTAGAGGCAAAAGCAAATGAGACTGGACTGATAAATAGTCCAGTTGGAGATTTGGAGGGAATGACTGAGAAAGTGTTAAAATATTCAATACATTAAAATCAAAGACAGTTCTTGCTTTACATAGGGACCATTCCAAAGACCTCCATGATTTTTATATCATGTGAGGTAGGGAAGGAAGGGATGGAGGGAGGCAGGAAGGGGGCTGTATGTCAGGAGAGGGAGGGGATCAACACTCGGTTTACGTGGGGGCAAGCACTAATATAGACAAGAGGCAGAGAGAGAGAGAGAGAGAGAGAGAGAGAGAGAGAGAGAGAGAGAGAGAGAGAGAGAGAGGGAGAGGGAGAGAGGGAGAGAGAGAAAAAGAGAGAGGAAGAGAGAAAGAGAAAGGGAGAGAGAGAGAGAGCAAGAGAGAGGGAGAGAGAGAGAGCTCACCACTTACTATACAATAAAGTTAACATAGATGAGATTTTTTGCAACACAGATTTCTTTCAGAATTCTTTAAGTAAAGTTTAATACTTTATTATACTGGAATATATGCTCATTTACATAAAGGGAGAACCATCTGTAATTTGTTTAGATGTAAATAGTTTCTGAGTGAGTTTTAGCTGTTTTCTGTGGCAGTTTCTAATAAAACATTCAATGAAAACAGTCTCCCAGGAACATTGCCTGCTGGCTGTGATATGGATCATGGGGGAAAATTGTACCACGTTCTCCCCTGAAGTACCTTAGCAATGCTAACTCACTCTGAAGCTCTCCATTTCTCCCATGGATAGGATAAGGGATCTGAACAGATGATTTCAAAGGTCCTTTCCACTTCTGACATTTGGTGATTCTGTGAGTAACGCACCTCAAGGAGAAGCCCTATTTTAACTCAGTTTGAAAAGACTATATTAGGAGCCTGGCAATTTGAATTTGCTCCAAATGAAGTTGACCTGAAGTCACAGAAATAATGAAAGATTCTTCGTGATCCTGCCAATTTCTCATCTTTCTAAGCTAGCAAATGGCAGCTGGCTTATCAGCAGTGAGACAATTACAGCTGTTCTTGGTTGTAGCTTCCCAAAGGAGCCTAGTAGTAATTGCTTCTGTGTCTTTGATGGCCAGCAGTTTACAAAGCTCTTTGCTTGAGAAGAGTCACTGAGCAAGGTAGTCCCAGTGTCTTTATCCCTGGTTATCAAATGAGGTTTCAGAGGCACAGAAATGACTTGTCCAAGGACTTACAACCTACTATCAGTGCTCTTTCCAATATTATTGTTATCAAGTTATTTTTCAGTTGTGTCTGATCCTTCCTGATGCCATTTGGGGTTTTCTTTCTTTTCCTTTCTTTTCTTTTCTTTTCTTTTCTTTTCTTTTCTTTTCTTTTCTTTTCTTTTCTTTTCTTTTCTTTTCTTTTCTTTTCTTTTCTTTTCACCCTTACCTTCCATCTTGGAATTAATACTGGGTATTGGCTCCAAGGCAGAAAAGGGGTAAGGGCTAGGCAATGGGGGTTAAGTGACTTGCCAAGGGTCACACAGCTAGGAAGTATCTGAGGTCAAATTTGAACCCAGGGCCTCTCGTCTCTGGGCCTGGATCTCAATCCACCGAACCACCCAGCTGCCCTCCATCCCCATTTCAGGTTTTCTTGGCAGGTACTGGAATGGTTTGCCATTGCCTTCTCTGGCTCATTTTTACAGGTGAAGAAATTGAGGCAAACAGGATTAAGTGACTTGCCCAGGGTCACCCAGCTAGTAAATATTTGAGGGCAAATTTGAACTTGGGAAGATAAGTTTTCCTGACTTCAGGACTGGCACTTTATCCAATGCATCACCAAGCTGATCTGATTGGTTCCAAACTATTATTGTTTGCCTTTCATTTTCAAAGAGGATCAGTGACATCATAGGTGATGTCTTGAGTTTTGTAGGCACTTAATAGATGATTATTGACTGACTGACTCATAGTCATCTGCTCAGGTGCTATTATACTTATTTTATAGTTCAGGAAACTGAGGCAGATTGAGCATAACTGATTTACCTTAGGTCACACAACTAACAAATGTCTGAGTCTATATTTGAACTCACGTCTTCCTGCCTTTAGGTCCAGCAGGCTATTTACTGTGTCATGTAGCTTCCAGAATACAAAGAAATCTAGAAAGTTGAAGGGGAAAACCCCCAAACTCAGAACCAGGAGAATGTAGTACCCTCTGCTTTAAATTATAGAGGGAAAAGCAAATGAGCCTGGACTGATAAATAGTCCAGGTGGAGATTTAGAGGGAATGGCTGAGAAAGCGTTATTATATTTAATGCCCTGAAATTAAAGATGGATTTTGTTTTAGATGTAGGACCATTCCAAAGACCTCTATCATGTCTGAAGACAGGAAAGCTCATCTTCCTGTGTTCAAATCTGGCCTCAAACATTTATTAGCTATTATTATTAGTGACCTTGGGCTAGTCACTTAATCCTATTTGCCTTACCTGGGTCTTAACTACCCCTGTCGGGGAGTAAGTGAAGGATTTGGAATGTCCTCCTCTGACTTACTTCAGCTGGGTGTGAGGGGCCTCTGGTCCTATTTCAGTTCTTTATTCCCTTAAAGACAGCATCTGACTGATCTAATCTCCTTTCCCATAAGCACTTATCATTGATTCTAGCCCACGTCTGTTGGTTATAGCATTCAGGCGTGAGATTGCCCTGGGAGTCATCCAGGAGAGAGTGACCGCCCTTCACGTAGGGCTTGGATGCAAACCTCAGCCCACTGTTAGGGAGTTTTCTCTCCAAGTGGGCACACAATCATAAGCCATTCCTATGTTTTATGTCTACACTTCCATGGGCAGAAGCAATACCAAGCTGGGCCTTTTCAGTCTTCTCCATCAGACAATGAACCTAACCTGATGTGACTCCTATGGTCACACATAATATATACACAACATAGAGAAAATAAAGGCAAGGACATTGGGGGGTGGGGGAGTGGGGTTCAGGGGAGGAAGATACTAGCAGCTGGGAGGAAGACTGAAATTAGGAAAAGTCTTCTAGAGAAAGGAGTGATTGAGCTGAGTAAGGTAACGGAGGACTCTAATAGAGGGAGTGCATTTTAGACATGGTGGGAGGAAGGAGAGCCTGGGCCAAGGTTTAGAGACAGGAGATGGATTATTATGGGAAGGCAAATAAGTCACTTTGGCAGGACCAAATAGTGGAGCAAAATGTAGCATGGAGAGGTAAATTGGAGCAAAGTGGAAAGAGAACTTTAAATGCCAAATTATTGGTCCTTGGGGCAATAGGGAGCTATGGGAGTTTATTGACAGCATAATCTACTTCTGCGATACCTTGCCCACTCTCCATCATCCTAAATAGTCCAAGTGCTAACTGTTGTAAAGGTAGAGTCTCAAGGCTGAGCATAGCCTGGATGGGATTCTATCTGCAGAAAGTCCTGTGTCCTACAAAGAGAAAAAATTGAAGACTCGGGGATAACATAAGACACACAATTGTAGCTTGCTTAAAAAGGCAAAATGTAATATTTCTCTTCTGCCAGGGGCTTGCTTCTGGGACTGGAACTCCAGCCTCTAAAGCCTCAAGGGCATTCATTTTCCTGAAGCACTTGGATTGTATTTGTCTTTGGCCAAGGAGAAGGAGAGGAAGGCTCAGCATTCTCAGGCTACAGCTCACTGGTGCTCCTGCTGCCCTCAGGAAAGTGATCACCCTGCATCCTTGTCATTTATCATCAATGCTCCTCTGGGTTTATCAGCCTCAGTGCCTGCAGCCCAGCTGCCAGGCATCACGAGAGAGTCAGACATATATGAAGGTTACCATTGGAAAATGGATGGAGGTGACTGGGTCCAACCAGACCCCAGCTCCTCTTTCCTCCTCCTAGCCCTGTCTCTGGCTTAGGGCAAGAGCTCCACCAGCCATTCTTCCAGCTGTTTTCACCCTGTTTGATCATCAGTCCAAGTGGCTACTGGTAGAATTCGAGGCAAGCAGAGCCTAGCAATAGAACTTCTGTTTATTCGTGCCCAAAGCTGGAATCTGTTGCTAGTGAGTAATCTGATTCAAAAGGGATCCTTTGAATCATTATTGCTGGAATTTTCCACTTAGTGTCATTGACTGACTTTTTGTGTCATTTCTTTTTCCTAGGCAAGATATTAAAGAATTTTAAATTGGAAGCAAAATCTATATGTGGATCCCTCTCTGGGTTATCCTCCTTCCTCGTCCTAGTTGTGTGGCTTGTCTCTGGGGAGAACAATTACTCTACTTTCAAGGTACTCTGGGGAATCATAGTCCTGAAACCATAGCTCATGAGCCCCCACTGATGTGTGTCTGCTGACACAATTGGCTCAAAGGCAAAGTAAGAAAAATAGCAACAAAACATCCCTTCTATAAACCTGAGGCACTCTTTCTCACAGATCTATGAAACATCAGTGGGAAGAATGGATGTCCATAGACTTCAAAAGTGGAGAAGCACACATGTGGGGAATATATACAGCTAAAACAACATATACCTCTAGGGCTGCTCCTAGTTTCTTTTCTCTCCAAATCAAAAGGGAGAAGATGGGGGTGTGGGGCAGCTAGGTAGCAGAGTAGATAGAGTTCTAGGTCGAGAGTCAGGAGGACCTGGGTTCGGATCTGACTTCAGATACTTAATGATTATATGACTGAGCAAATCACTTAACCCCAATTGCCTAGCCCTTGCTGCTCTTCTGTCTTAGAATTAATACTAAGACAGAAGATAAGGGTTTTTTTTTAAGGGAGAAGATCTAACTCATCTAAAATTGATTTTTGCTTTTGAAAGGCTAACCCAAGGCTAAACATTCCCTATGCCCCATCCTATGATTTTGTTAGGTTTAGACAACTGAGACCAACAATAATCCCCACTCTATTATATTATCATGCTATTCAGAAAACATTCACAGTCTGTTATCAGGTTCTTTAAGTAATGCTACACTCTATTATCAGGTTGTTTAGGGGAAACTCCCAGGGGTGTGCTTGAGGCAGATCTTGGGAGTTGATTGTGAAATTTTCCTTGTGAACATTTACACCTCAGAAATTGGTAAATGCTACAAACAAGGGCTTCATTTATTTTTTTTCTAAATTGTCTAGATTTAAAGAAAGTAATGGAGAAAATGTTAATAATGAAGATTAAACTTGGAAGTATGTCACATATACCTCTCTTTTCCCAGAGAGATGGTTATTAAATATTTACTTACATACTGCTGAAACTCTTCACCTGTTTCATTACATCAAACTTCCCCAGAAACTTTCTTAGAGACAAGAAGGCTTGGCACACTGATAGCTATTCATAAGTAATTGGAAGTCTATAATCTATAAGTAATTGGAGGTCTGATATGCCAGAGAAAGATCTACTCTGTTCCTTCCAGGCTAATCTTATTAAAACACTGAATTCATCCAAGCACTAGATTTTTAAAAACTTTATAAGACTATCTGGGCCTCAGTTTCCTCATTTGCTAAATGAGGGAGTTGAATCCAGTGACTTCTTAAGAGAGATTCTTAGTCCTGGACAATAGAATGAACACAAAAGAGACAGATTTTTGGCTTGATGTAAGTAGGATAAACTTACTAATGATTTTGTTGTTTAGTCGTGACCTCTTTTGGAGTTTTCTTTACAGAGATACTGGGGTTATTTGCTATTTCCTTTTATAGTTCATTTGACAGATGAAGAAATCAAGGGAAACAGGGTTAAGTGACTTGACCAGGGTCAGATAGCTAGTAAGTGTCTGAGGCTGGATTTGAACTCATGAAGATGAATCTTCCAGATTCCAAGCCTAGCACTCTCTCCACTGCTCCACCTAGCAGCAATAAATGAGGCTACAGGGTGAAAAGCTTATAGTCAATCAATGGACCCAAAATTCTATGTCCAAAACAAGCCCTATCTGCCTGTGGCTTTCTTGACAACTATTTTCTTTGCTCCTACTCCCAAACTCCCAAGTGCAATAGGATGAAGTTGACTGAGTCACCAAACCCAGTACAAATATATGATCTAATCCCAACTGGATCCTCACTAGGATGAGCCAGTGGCTTCATTCTGTCTCGATAGGTTTACAATGATTCTCCCTGCAGTAGCCTTTTCAAATCGCCTTCTCTCTCCTCAGGGCCCCCAAGTCTTTCCCATTGGCTTGCCACCTCTAGCAGGGGACATCTGCTCTTACTATCCATCCCTCATGCTGGGAAAGCACTCACCCCTCATCTTTACCCTTCAGACTGTGATAGTTAGATTAAGTCTACACTGCCCATCTTTAGATTTAATCACCAAAGGTGAGAGCACCTCCAAATTCTGGGAGGTCCTAACCCACGTGTGCTAGAGTGAGTGAGGAATCAGAATAGACTGACCGCCCCCTAGGCAGTACTATGAGAAGCGTCTATTGTGATTGGACATGCAAGCTAGGGGAAGGCACAGGAAGTGACACCTAAGTGACCCCTTTAAAAAGAGAGAGTTGAGTGAGGGAGGGGTCTTCGGTTGAAGAGGATGTCCAGTGACGGACCTCTTCTGGTTCATGGAGGAGTGTTGGAACACTGAGACCTTAGTGAGACTCCTTTAAATATCTTCTTTGAATTCCACATGGTGAGTTTAAAGACTGACTGAATCTTCCTGAACTTCTCTTAAGAAACTTCTTTTAATAAGACTCTGTGAAAGAAGTTTTGCTTCATTCAACTCTGGGCCTTGGGCCCTCTGACTCTCGGCTGAGGGTTAAGATCTACCCGGATTAATTAGAGGATCGTAGTAAATTACCTATTGGGTTAGATTCTTATTTCCTTATTTCCTCTCTCTCTTCTTAATTGTAAATAAACTTCCATAAAAGTCAATTTTGACTTGAGATTATTCTTAATTGAAGATTGGTAATAGTTCAATCTTATGGCGACCATCTTTTAATATATTAGACCCCCAAAACCTCCTTTTCCCTCTTATAAGACATTATCTGCCTTTAAGACTTTGCTCATTTAGTAGTTTTTCCCCCCATCAATATTCCCTCCTCCCTCAAATATTCCTAGAGGACATTGTCTGATCTCTCTTTTTGCAGTCAACGATTCCCTCTAATAAGAGGGAGAGGAAGAAAGAGGGAGGGGACAAAAGGCCAATCTCTGTATACTTTGTGTGCTCAGTTTACCCCAAGCATGTGAACGCTTCCCCTAGCACAGTGGGCAGATGAGAACAATTCGTCCCAATGGTCATGAAGGTGGCTGAAGCAGCTGCTGTGATGTGCCGGGAGCTCAGTCAGACGTCGAAGATGCCAAGGTCATCTACTGCATCTTGGACCGACGAGCCATCCTGACTTTTGTCTTGTCACTGATGCTCGATGACTCTGGAAGAGAGAGTGAGGCTGATGAGGAATTGGTGCTACTCTGCCTCACCTACATGCACAAGTCAAGCAAAGCATCACTCTGACGCCATTGGTCATCTTCAAAAACAAAGGACAAATAACATTCTCTCCCCACCAGACAGTGAGATCCTCAGTTTTGTCCTTATCTCTAGCATCTAGAACTATGCCTTACCATTAACTAATGTTTCTTCTTTTAAACCCTTGCCTTGGGGGCAGTTGGGTGGCTCAGTGGATTGAGAGTCAGGTCTAGAGATGGGAGGTCCTGGGTTCAAATCCAGCCTCGGACATTTCCTAGTTGTGTGACCCTGGGCAAGTCACTTAATCCCCATTGCCTAGCCCTTTACTGCTCTTTTAACTTGGAGCCAATACACAGTATTGATTCTAAGATAGAAGGCAAGGGTCGGAATCAATAGTATATTGTTGGAATCAATAGTATATAGTATATGGTTCCAAGGCAGAAGAATGGTAAAGAGCTAAGCAAAGGGGGTTAAGTGATTTGCCCAGGGTTGCACAGCTAGAAAGTATCTGAGGCCAGATTTGAACCTAGGACCTCCCATCTCTAGGCCTGGTTCTCAATCTACTGAGCCACCCACTTGCCCCCATTAATCAGTTTTTAATCAATCAATCAAGAAGCATTCATTAAGCATCTACATTGTTCTAGGTCAGTGATTCCCAAAGTGGGCACCACTGCCCCCTGGTGGGTGCTGCAGCAACCCAGGGAGGCAGTGATGGCCACAGGTGCATTTATCTTTCCTATTAATTGCTATTAAAATTAAAAAAAAAAATTTCCAGGGGGCTAAATAATATTTTTTTCTGGAAAGGGGGAGGTAGGCCAAAAAAGTTTGTAGGTGCTAGATAAATGCTTGTTGAATAGAGTTGAATGGGATTGACTGGATTATAAAACAGAGACAAGTTTGGGTGTCTATACTAGGATTATTTGCCAGTTCTTAAGTCTTCTGATTTGGCTTCCTGAGCCACAGCTAAGAGAAAATAAACTCAACAATGACCCAGAAATCCTGGCTCCATTTTAATGGGGAGCTCTGCCAATGATAAGCATCCCATTTAGCTCCTTTGCACCATGGAGGAAATGATCATCACTGGACTCTACATGACTGTTGTTGGCAGGAAAAAACTAATAACAATTGTAAAATGGAATGATTTGGAATTAAAAAGAACAGTAGAAATATATTTTTTTTAAACCCTTACCTTCCATCTTGGAGTCAATACTGTGTATTGGCTCCAAGGCAGAAGAGTGGTAAGGGTAGGCAATGGGGGTCAAGTGACTTGCCCAGGGTCACACAGCTGGGAATTGTCTGAGGCCAGATTTGAACCTAGGACCTCCCGTCTCTAGGCCTGGCTCTCAATCCACTGAGCTACCCAGCTGCCCCCAGAACAGTAGAAATATTGACGAAGAGGAATAAAGTCTTACCATCTCTACGCCTTCAACTCTAATCAATCTCCTATACCCCCTCTTCACTAATAATAAAGCTCAGAAATGATCAAAGCAAAAACTTTCTAAGACTTTCTGGGCCTTGGTTTCCTCATCTGTAAAAAAAAAAATCAATAGCGTTTAATATTCCTGCCAGAGCTAGCTCTATGAACCTGTGAAGCTCTAGGTTGCTTATCTACTCTGTATTACTGTTACTTACATATATATGTATATGTATATGTACATGTATATGTATATGTATACACATGTACATATATTTTATAAAATATTTCAATATAAATGTCAAATAAAAATAAAATAAAATTTATAAAATACTTACATGTATTATTGTTATTTAAAAACCTTCACCTTCTGTCTTAGAATCAATATTGATTTTAAGACAGAAGAATGATAAGGGCTAGGCAATTGGGGGTAAGTGACTTGCCCAGGGTCACTCAGCTGGGAAGTGTCTGAATCCAGGACCTCCTATCTTTAGGCCTGGCACTCTGTCTGTTGAGCCACCTAGCTTTCTCCTCTGGCATGTGGAACTAGGAATGTATTGGTAAATATTTAATAGCCAACTCTCCAGAAAAAATATGTACATAACATATTTTTATGGTTGATCTGCATTATTAATATTTTTCTCTATTCTCCAACACACCTGTGGCTAGAAGGGACCTTTGATACCATTTAGTCCAAAGCTCCTTCCATGAGGCTTTTCCTTATTGTGTTAAAATTGAGTCTTGCTCTGGTACCCCTGCCTATCCCGTCCCTCTTCTGACCAGTATAGTAAGTGTATATGTAGCTGGTATAAAGGGGCAATAGCAGGAAGTAATACTGTGAAAGGCAATCTGGAAGTCTCAAAGATCAAAGGAGCATCATTTACCAATTATATGACATAGAAACAAAAAAAAAATCACATCCGGATAACATATGCTGGCTCAGGGGAAGCCATCGAGGCTTTGCTGTTAGAGCCTTTTGGCCATATGTGTGAATTCCAGACAAAATCCAGAAGACTAGCAGATGACCAAATGGTGCTGATCTGGGGATGATGCTATCACTACTGTTCAGTCTTATGCAATTCTGTGATTCCCTTTAGGGTTTTTCTTGGCAAAGATCTTGCGGTCATTTGCCATTTCCTTCTCCAGCTCCTTTTTACAGATGAGGAAACTGAGTCAAATAGGGTTAAGTAACTTGCTCAGGCTCATATAACTAGTAAGTCTCTGAGGCCAGTATTGAACTCACAAAAAGGAGACTTCCTGACTCTTTTGCCAGCATTGGCAAAAGGTTTTAAAGTTTGAGTGCTCAGAGGGCAAATTCAAGGTGTCTGTGCCTCCCCACCCCCAATTACCTGAGAGTAGGGAGGAAATGCTAGACAGAAGGCGGGGGGGGGCATGCAAAAAATGTCATTGGGCCCTGGGAAGAGGGAGAATGGAGCAGCTTCCCGAGTGCCAGCTGGGCACACGTGGTGGTATATTTCACCAGCACTATTCTAGGCTGAGTGCTCTATCCACTGTGCAACCCAGCTGCCCTTTGGGACAACATGGACATGTTCATTTTAAACTTTTACTGGCAACAATGAAATTATTTTGATATGTTAATGAATTAACCCCCAAATTGGCCCAGATTTGAATCTGTTTCCCCCAAAACCTTATAAAAATGGGATCTCAAACTCCTGCCCATCCTCCCCTTCTCCCCACCCAGGACTTTTCCATATTTTTTATTTGGATTTTTTATTTTAATTGCCATGTAAGTTTTTCAAAGTTATAGGATCCATATTGTCTCCCTCCCTTCTTCCCTTCCTCTTCCTGAAGCTGCCAAGCAATTCAATCATGGACTTCTCCATCTTCTAAGGGTCCTGTTCAAGGGCTCCCAACTCGAATTCTTGATTATATAAAATGGCTCATCTCCTCCCCACCATCTTCCCTCTCTACTGTCTGCTTTCCTTCAGCACCACATCCCCTGTCGCCACACCATGCGCCTCTGTACCCATTTTGCTGCTTGTCTCTGTATTTTCGGGGCTGTTTGCCCCCAAACCCTCTGTACCTTATTCAAGAGTGATTGTCTCCCTGTTACCTGCTTCCATCAAGGTCTTTCTCAGTGACCACCTAAAGGACTGGGCATGTCTTCCCTCATTTCAGAATTCCATACATTTAGGATCAATTCACTTATCTCCCCACAAATTACTTTATATACGTCCTCTAGATTCTCATATGGGTGCATGTTTTCCACTCAGTAGGATATACATTTCTCTCTCTCTCTTTTTTTAAACCCTTACCTTCCATCTTAGAATTAATACTGTACATTGGTTCCAAGGTAAAAGGACAGTTAGGGCTAGGCAATGGGAGTTAAGTGACTTATCCAAGGTCACACAGCCAGGAAGTGTCTGAAGTCACATTTGAACCCAGGACCTCCCATCTCTAGGCTTGGCTTTCAATTCATTGAGCCATTTAGCTGCGACTTAAGAACATAAACTTCTTGAATGCAGGGATGATGATGATGATGATGATGATTATTATTATTATTATTATTATTGTTTTCTTTTTACTCTATCTCCCAGCACAAGTCTTAGAATTGGACTCTTTGGGTGAGATAGACAAGTTGTACGGAACCTTGGTCATAGAGTTTTATCCCATCATTCCACCTCAGAAGAACAGAAGAATAATTCAATGTTACAAAACAAGGAAACTGAGGCACAGACCTGGCATATAGTAGACACTTGTTGACTGAATAACCATAGCTATCAGTTTCATAGCAAGGTTTGCAAAATACTTTACAGAGATGGACTCATTTTTTCCTTGGCAGGTAAGTGCTCTTATTACTATCTTTGTTTTGCAGGTGACAGAATTCGAAGGAGACTGGGGTTAAGTGACTTGCTCAGATTCACACAGCTAGTGAGTATTTAAGTTTGGATTTGAACCCTGAGCTTCTTGACTCCAGATCCAGTCCTCAATCCCTGTGCCATCTAGCTGACACTGCATGAATGCTCTCATTTGAAAGATCATAGATGTCTGTCATCAGATGACCTTAGTGGCCATCAAATCCAATTCTCCCTCATTTGCAAAATGAGGACATTATGGCCCAGAAAAGTTAGCTGATTTTCCCAGGTTCACACAGCAAGCAAGTAGCTAAGAGAGGAATTTGAACCAGGTCTTGAACCCAGGCAGCTAAGTGTTAAGGTGGATAAAAGTGCTGGGTCTCAAGTCAGGAAGATTCTTCTTTGTGAGTTCAAATCCAGCCTCAGTCACTTACTGTCTGTGATCCTGATGAAATCATTTAACCCTGTTTACCTCAGTTTTCTTTGTAAAATGGACTAGAGAAGGAAATGGCAAACCACTCCAGTATTTGTGCCAAGAAAAACCCCAAATGAGCCATGAAGAGTCAGACATGACTGAACAACAACAAATTGTTGACTTCAGGTCCAGGGCTCTGTCTACCAGACTCTACTACTTCTCAGTGATAGGATACCATTGAATTAGGTCCAAATTCCTTACCACTTGCCCATGATTTATTCTCATGTCTACCTTTCCAGGTTTTTCCAGCTATGTGAAACAGATCTGAGTTCAAATCAAGCCTCAGACATTTGCTAGCTGTGTGACCCTGGGGAAGTCACTTAACCTTTGTTTGCCTCAGTTTCTTCATCTATAAAATGAGGATAATAATACCACCTACTACCTTTAGGGTCTTTAGGAAAATAAAACCACAGCTAAGTGGTTCAGTGGATTGAGAGCCAGGCCCAGAGATGGGAAGTCCTAGGTTCAAATCTGGCCTCAGACATTTCCTAGCTGTGTGACCCTGGGTAAGTCACTTAACCCCATTGTCTTTGTCATGAAATTTCTACTTGTTCGAGCCAGTTCATTAGCATGTCCGAAACACTCCAAATAGAGATCACGGGTTAAGAGTCCATTGAAGATGACCCAGAACTAAGGGTTCCGAGTCCAAGTCAGAGAGACTTTGATTGGTTCCTGAGATGTGATAGACCAGCGCACAGGGAAATGAAGTGGTGTGGAGAAAGAGGACTATGAAAAATGAGAACATATCGGAGATCGGGTCCTTCTCTGGAGGTCTTTGGCTGGGGGTCTTTCTGTGATTCAGCATTGGTGGCTCAGGCAGAAGACACTCTCATGGGCTGATTATGACTAGGGTAGTAGGCTGGGAAATATTTTTCAATTTCCTTCCCTCCCTATTTCTTTCTTAGATCATATTTATATTAAAATTAAATTGTTAAAAGCGACTATCATCCTTGTGATTTAAGGGCTAATTATTTTATAAACGATGACCATAATGATCTTTTTTTAAACTAATATTATATTTCCAAACCAATTTCTAAATGTTACATTTTAGCACATTACATTTGGCATAATATTACTTTTCAACATTACTCCTAGCCCTTACCACTCTTCTGACTTGGAACCAATGCATAGTATAGATTCTAAGAGCAAAGGTAAGGGTTTGTTTGTTGTTTTTTTTTTTTTTTTGAAGAAAGATAAAAAAAGAACTTTGCAAACCTTAAAGCACTATATAAATGCTAGGTAGCTCTTATTTTCTCAATTCATTCTAGCCAAAACCTACCAAAACATTTGACATGTACAAGATATTGTGTAGATTTTATTGTTTAGTTGTTTCAGTCATGTCTGACTCTTGGGGTTTTCTTGGCAAAGATACTGGAGTAGTTTACCATTTCCTTCTCCAGCTCATTTTACAGATGAGGTAACGGAGGCAAACAGGGTTAAGTGACTTGTCACACAGCTAGTAAGTGTTTGAGATGAGATTTGAATTTAGGAAGATGAGTCTTCCTGTCTCCAGGACTGGTACTCTGTCCCCTGTACCACCAACTACCTGACAAAGTATATTTAGGGAATTACAATGAAATAAGGCTAGGAGGGTAGGGCAGAACCAGGAGGGCCTTGAATGACAGCCTAAGAAATGTTTCCATAATTAAAGATTCCCTTAAAGATTCTTTATCTTTTTGTATTTCCTGGATCTGGAGAAAACTAAGGACCCCTTTCTCGGGAAAAAAAGCCTTTAAGAATACAAAATAAAATACAAAGAATTATGAGGGAATCTAATGATATTGAAATAAAGATAGAATCCTCCCCCCTCCCCTCACCATGGACCCCCTGATATATCCATAGACTCCTTGGGGATCTATAGATCCCAGGTTAAGAATCCCTGTTCTCTAGACAGCTGGCTGTATGACCCTGGACAAGTCAGTTCGCTTCAATTGCTTTGCCTTCTGCCTGCCTTGGAACTGACTGGATGATATTTAGTATTGGTTTTTAGACAGAAGGTAAGGGTTTAAAAAAAAAAAAAGAATCTCTGTTCCAGAGGGTTTTGAGCAGGGAAATGGCATATTACATTAGGAAAATTACTTTGGCAACTGTATGAAGGATGGATTAGAGGGGGGAGAGACAGGAAGCGGAGAGACCAGTTACGAGGCTATTGCAACTGTCAAGAGGAAAATTGATGAGGGCCTGAAGTAGGAGAGTAAAATCAGAGTGGAGAAGAGTTGATGGATGTAAAAAATATCCTATGGGAAGAATTGACAATAATAGTGGACATTCATGTAGCAATTTCCTGTTTATAAAGAGCTTTATACATATCCTCAGAGCCCTACAACCACCCTGTCAGGTAAGTAATGCAGCTATTTGGATCCTCATTTTTATGGATGAGGAAACTGAGGCTCAGAGGGGCAGAGCGGCTTGTCCACAGTAACCCAGTGTATGTGTGTCAGCAGCAGGATTCGAACTCAGGTTGTCCTGGCACCAGGTTAAACACTTTATGCTATTCAACATGTTGTCTCCTAATAGCTAGACAATAGAAATGAACAGCAGGCAGTGTTGGAGGTTGGGAAAGAAGTCTTAAATTTGACTCAGAGTTTCTAAACTTCAGAAACTAGATGGATTCCGTCTTCAGAATTGTCATAATAATCAGAAAATCAAAGGAATTGAAAGGAGGCAGAAAGAACTTAGAGTACTCGACAGTTTAGAGAAGCAGTTCTCAGGCCTTTTGGTTTCAGAACCCCCTTATACTCCTTAAAAAAATACCTCTTACATTCCATTTAAGAATCGATATTTTGTATGCCATGGGGTTTAAGTGATGTGCCCAGCGTCACATAGCTAGGAAATGTCTGAGGCTGGATTTGAACCCAGGAACTCCTGTCTCTAGGTCTGCTCTCAACCCACTGAGCCACCTACTCATCCCTACCCCTTATACTCTTACAAAGTATTCAGGACCCCTCCCCAAATAACTTCTGTTTATGTCGGTTATATCTATCAATATTTACCATAACAGAAATTAAAACATCTTAGTATTCATGAAAATAGTTTTTTCCTATTTGGTCTGTATCCCAAAGAGATCATAAAAAAGGGGAAAGGACCTACTTGTACAAAAATATTTGCAGCCCCTCTTTTTGTGGTGGCAAGAATTAGAAACTGAGAGGATGTCCATCAGTGGGGGAAAGGCTGAACGAATTGTGGTTCATTTTGGTGATGGAATACTATTGTGCTTTAGGAAATGATAAGCAAATGATTTCAGGAAAAACTGAAAAGATCTGTAGGAACTGATGCAGAGTGAAATAAGCAGAACTGGAAGAACATTGTACACGGTAGCAGCAATACTGTGGGATGATCACTTAACTACTCTCAGCAATACAATGGTCCAGTACAGTTCTGAGGGGCTTAGGACAAAGAATGCTATCCACCTCGAGAGAAAGAACTGTGGGAGTCAGAAGCAGATCAAATGTATCTTCCACATTAGTTTATTTACAGTTTTATTTGGGGATTTTGATTTCATGTGAGTACTGTCTTACAATGATGACCAAAATGGAAATATGTTTTGCATGATAATATATGTATAACCCAGATCAAATTGCTTATCATCTTTGGGAAGGGAGGGAAGGAAACAATTAGGATCTTATAATTTCAGAAAATGTATGTTGAAAATTGTTATTTCATGTAATTGGGAAATAAAGTTTCTTTGAATAAAAAAGAAGGAAGTGGTTTTGTCTTCATGGACCCCTGAGTCTCTGGAACCCCCAGGGGTCTTCAGAAAACACTTTGAGAACTTCTAGTCTAGGAGTCCTGGCTGTTGTGGACATGGATAGCCTTTGGGATTCACTCAAGAGACTGTCTGTGTTGCTGATTCAGCTCGCCCCATTCATAATCATCTCTCTTGTTAATTTTTAGAATTACTCCCTTTTATTGCTTCTTTACTCTGTTTATAGTCTACATTTGGTCCAGGCTAAGCCCTGCATCATAAGACAAATGGTGACTTACCCCATCTAGTGGGTGCTTTTCATCTGGATTGGCTTTATTATAACATAGAGATAAGAGCAGGCATGTCCTCATTTGAGAGATCTTTTGGGGACAGGTAGGTGGACTGAGAGTCAGGCCTAGGTTTAAATCTGGCCACAGATACTTTCTAGCTGTGTGACCCTGGGCAAGTCACTTAACCCCTAATGCTTAGCCCTTACCACTCTTCTGCCCTGGAACCAATACACAGTATTGATTCTAAAAGGGAAGGGAAGGGTTTTATTTTTTATATGGTTTTAAAATTTTTTCTACATTAATATAATTTTTTGTTAACAGATATTTTTAATTGTAATGTTTTTATTTTTTCCATGGTTACATGATTCTTGCTGTCTCCCTCCCCTTTTCTCTCCCCCCTCCTGGAGTTGACAAACAATTTCAGTGGGTTATACATGTATTATCACTAAGAACCTATTTCCATAGTATTCATTTTGTAATAGAGTAATCTTTTAAAATCAAAACCTCAAATCATATACCCATACAAACAAATGATAAATCACATGTTTCCTTCTGGATTTCTACTCCCACAGTACTTTAGATGTGGATAGCATTCTTTCTCATAAGTCTCTCAGAATTGTCCTGGATCATTGCATTGCTTTTAGTAGCAAAGTCAATTATATTTGATTATCCCACAATGTTACAGACTCCATGTATAATGTTCTCCTGGTTCTGCTTATTTCATTCCACATCACTTCATGGAGGTCTTTCCAGTTCTTATAGAAATCAAGCGGTTCATCATTCCTTATAGCACAATAGTATTCCATCACTATCATATACCAAAATTTGTTCAGCTATTCCTCAATCAAGGGACATCCCCTCATTTTCTAGTTTTTTGACACCACAAAAAGCATCACTATAAATATTTTTATATGAACAGAACCTTTCCCATTTTTAAAAATCTCTTTGGGATACAAACTCAGTAGTGGTATTGTTGGATCAAAGGACATGCATTCTTTAAAGCTCTTTGGGCATAATTCCAAATTGCCTTCCAGAATTGTTGGATCAATTCACAACTCCACCAGCAATGCATTAGTATCCCCATTTTGCCACATTCCCTCCAACATTTATTATTTTCCTTTACTGTCATATTTGCTACTCTGCTAGGTATAAGGTGGTACCCCAGAGTTGTTTTGATTTGCATTTCTCTGATCAGGAAGGATTTAGAACATTTTTATATGATTATTGATAGTTTCGATTTATTTGTCTGAAAACTGCCTATTCATATCCCTTGACCATTTGTCAATTGGGAATGATTTAATATCTTATAAATTTGACTTAATTCTTTGTATATTTGAGAAATTAGACCTTTGTCAGAGAATTTTGTCATACATTTTCCCCCAGTTTGTTCCTTCCCTTCTAATTTTGGTTGCATTGGTTTTGTTTGCACAAAACCTTTTTAATTTAATATAATCAAAATTATTCATTTTACATCTTATAATGTTCTCTTTTTCTTGCTTGGTCTTAAATTCAAATGTAAAGGTTTAAAAAGAGAGAGAGAGAGTGATAGACTTAGCTGCTTCCAATAATGCAATGATACAGGACAATTCTGAGAGACTTATGACAAAGAATGCTATCCATCTCCAGAGAAGGAACTGTTAGAGTCAGAATGCTGAACAAAGCATATGATTTTTCACTTGTTAATTTGGGTTTTATATTTGGGGGTTTTGGTTTTGTAAGATTATTCACTCACAAAAATGAACAATATGGAAGTATGTTTTGCATGATAATACATGTATAACCCAGATCAAATTGTTTGCCAGGTCTGGGTTGGGGAAGGGGAGGGAGGGACAGAGATAAGTTTGATCATATAACTTAGGAACACTTGTGTGGACATTTATTATTACATTTAATTGGCAAAAATAAAAATAAAAAAGAGAGACCTTTTTGTATAGATCTTCTTTAGATTATTTTATTTTGTTTTTTTTTTCTGAATTTTTATTTAGAATATTTTTCAAAGGTTACATGATTCTTTATCCTCCCCCACCCCCAATCTCTCCTCTCCCCTCCCAAACTTGACAAACAATTTCCCTGGATTATACGTGTATCATTGTTCAAAACCTATTTCCATGTTATTCACATTTGCAGTAGAGTGATCTTTTAACATCAGAACCCTAATCACAACCCAGTTGTACTATGTGTTCGATCATATTTTTTCTAATGCATTTCTGGTCTCACAGTTCTTTCTCTGGATGTGGATAGTGTTCTTTCTCACAAGTTCCTCTGGATTGTCCTGGGTCACTACATTGCTACTGGTAGAAAAGTCTATTACATTTGATGTACCACAGTGTATCCGTCTCTGTGTATAATGTTCTCCTGGTTCTGCTCCTTTTGCTCTGCATCAGTTCCTGGAGGTCTTTACAGTTCACATGGAATTCAAGAGAGACCTTTTGGAAAATTCTATAATTCTTGTCTACTAGAACACTTTGATGTTTTGCTCAAGATTTGAATACTCTATAATGCCATTTGGTTCATGATTATGACTTTAGCTGTCATGATACTAGAAACAGTATTTAAAAACTGCACATTTGGCTACTCTCTTGCATCATCTAGCCTTGGTCCTGGGTTTCATCAAGGCAACAGAGGAGGGCTCCAGATTGAGATAACACTGCTGAAAGCCATAACATCAGGAAGAAGCACAATGTTTCTGAGTTGTAACAGTAGGGGCTGCTACAAGGCATCAGCTCTGGTACTTAAACCTCATCAGAATCCTTAGTTCCTTAGTACCCTCCGCCCCTCTGATTGGAAGACTGGAAGGTGAAGCCAAGAATTATTTCCAAAGCTTCCATTTAAAGAGGGTTCCCAGATTAGCCAGCTCCTCCTTTCCCAGCAGTCTGTATTTCTTTGGGCTATATTTCTCTCTCTCTCTCTCTCTCTCTCTCCCCCTCTCTCTCTTTTCTGTCTTAGAACCAATATTGGCTCTAAGGCAGAAGAGTGGTAAATCTCCTCAATTTGAGCTTCCTTTTCTGTGTTGTCTTCCTGTCCATCAGATTGTAAGCTCCTTGAGTGCAGAAACTGTCTTCTTTTGCTTATTTATATCACCAGCCCTTAGCATAGTGCCTAGTACATAGGTAGGTGCTTAATAAATATTTATTGACTCACTGACCATTACATTGAATCTCCCAGCAAATATTATGCTATATATATTATATGCTCTAGGATTTATGGTGACTTGGCCTGAAATATACCTCTTCATAATCAATAGTTCTGATCCAACACAATAAAAGCATATAAAATGCCTTAATGTGCTAATAACAATAGTTAATATTTATATAGTCCTTACTTTGTGCCAGGCACCATGGCTTTACAAATTATCATCTCATTTGATCCTCACAACCACCTGGGAGGGAGGTACTATTATTATACCCATTTTATAGATGAGGAAACTGAGGCAAACAGAGGTTAAATGACTTGCTCAGAGTCACCCAATTTGTAAGTATCTGAGACTGGGTTGAACTCAGGTCTTCCTGACTACAAGTTTGGGGCCTCTACCTCCTTAATTTCATAAGGGGCAAAACTCAAGACCCAGAAAGGTTAACTGATTTAGTTGCAAGCGAGAGTCACAGGATTTGAACCCAGTATCTATCACTCTTTCCACCAGTTATTTGGTAAAGTGACATTCATTTCCCCATTAAATCCCAAGCTCCTTGAGGCTCTCAATAGGAGCCTCCCCCCACCCCCCACAGCAGGTGTTGGATAAACATTTATTGAATAAGTCATACGGTATCATTCTTTTCTGAGCAAACACAAGAAGTTTTCTCCTGGCCATCTATGAATTGTGTCCAGGCGAGGGAGGAGGGAACTCCCCCTCCCGCCCCGGAAAACTGGGCTCTTTTTTTCCCACAGCAGGAGCCACATGCTCTTTAGCTAACTTGGGCACTTGGTTCTCCCAATCCTTCCTTGTCCAGCTTGCTCACTGAACTGCATGCTGCTCAGGCTAGGAAAAATATATTTGGTAGAAAAAAGGCAGCTGTGTGAACATCAGCTACTAACCCAGAGTCAGAGAAGTCTTTCAGCATGTGTGTGTGTTGTGTGTGTGTTTTGAAGCAATGTTTACCTTAGGAACCCTTATCTTCCATCTTAGAATCAATACTGTGTATTGGTTCCAGCGCGGAAGAGTGGTAAGGGCTAGACAATGGGAATTAAGTGACTTGTCCAGGGTCACACAGCTAGGAAGTGACTGAGGTCAGATTTGAACCTAGGACTTCCCATCTCTGGGCTTGGCTCTTAATCCATTGAGCCACCCAGCTGCCCTCTTTCTTGGGCAGAAACCCCAAGTATTTAGCATTTGAAACCCTTGAAAAGAAGCAGTTAAGTAGCACAGTGGATAAAGAGTCAGACCTGGAGTGAGAAGGACCTGGGTTCAAATTGGCCTCAGACGCTTCCTAGCTGTGTGACTTTGGATAAGTCATTTAACATTGATTGCCTAGCCATTGCTGCTCTTCTGTCTTAGAACTGATGTTATGACAGAAGGTAAAGGGTTTTATTTGAAAGGAAAGAAACCTTTAGAGAAACAAGACTCTTCTTCCTCCACTTACTCTGTCCTGCTAATTCTTACCTGGAATATTTCCCCTTATCCTTCTTGAAAAGGACATGACGCTATGCTTCATCAAGTCTCCTTATTAAACACAGACCCAGATCTGGACTTGGCTGTGTCCTGCCGGATGACCTTGACAAGACACTGAAGCCTCGTGGTGTCTGTTTCCTTGGGTCTAAAATGAAGGGGATGGATAAGGTGCACATTAAGTAAGGTCTCTTCCATCTCTAACTTCTCTGATCTTCTTCCTCTGGTCTGGCATCTTTATTCTCCCAGGCTAAAAGAGCTAGAATTTAGAGGGTAGGCTCTTTTGAAGGAGCATCAGCAAGAGGAGAGCACTGAAAACTTACCCTGCTTTGGACTCCTGCCTTCCTTCTTAATTGTCCATTAAGAGTCCGGGGTACCGATGCCCCAGTGCCATTTTTAGCCATCAGGGATCCATGATACACCACAATCATGTCCAATGTAGTGCCAGCTCCAGATTGTTCTTTGGTTTTTCCAAGGTGGGGACGGATGGGTTGAAGCTCTATGACTCAGCATCACAGACAGTGTCAATCTCACCTGAGCAGCCTGATTCAGAGACTCCTGACTCATTATCTTTCCCCTCAAATCAACCTCTCACCTTCCTTCCAGACGTACTCAGGCAATCTTATTCAGAGACCTCCTCACTTTCCCACTTCAACTTTCCCATTTTTTAAAACCTTTACCTTCTATCTTAGAATCAATACTAAGCATTGGTTCCAAGGAAGAAGAGGGGTATGGACTAGGCAATGGGGGCTAAGTGACTTGCCCAGGGTCACACAGCTAAGAAGTAGTTGAGGCCTGATTTGAACCTAGAACCTCCCATCTCCAGGCCTGGAGCTCGATCCTTTATGCCACCTAGCTGCCCCCAACTTTTCTTATTCTGTAGAGGGATAGAAATGCCCCTATGGAAGTAGCTGGATGGTGCAATGGATAGAGTGCTGGGTCTAAAGTCAAGAAGATCTGGGCTCAAATCCTGCTTCATACTCTTACTGTCTGCCTCAGTTTCCTCAAATGTAAAATGGGATTGATATTACTACTTATTTCTCAGGGTGGCTATGAGAATCAAATGAGATATAAACACTTGCTTGCTTCCTTCTTTCTAATCATCCAGGTTCCCAACTTCAGAGTTCTTTCTCTCCTTCCTACCCCACCTCCAGGCAATGCCTCATAGATTCTATCTCCACAGCATCTCCCAAACTCAACCCTTTCCTTCTATTCCCAAGGCTGCCATGTTAGTCCAGGTCCTTATCTCTCATATGGACTATTGTAAAAATCTTGAAGTTGGTTACCTTGCCCTATCTAACCATGCTGCATTATATCTTCCACAAAACTACCAAAATGATTTTTCTAAAGCACAAACCAGACTAAATTACTCCCCTGCTCCATACACTCTAGTGGCTCCCTATTACCAAAAAGAAAAATAAAAACTCCTCCAATTGGCATGTAAAGTGCTCCATGGTCTGACTCTAATTTACTTCTTCTTGTTTGGTTCACATAAATTCATGTACTCCATGTACTCAGTAGAACAGCTGAACCACCCACCACCCACCTGTTGTTGCTCCCATCCTCCCCCTGTCTTTGGGCTAGCTGTCCTCCATGCCTGGAATGTGTCCCTTCTCACCTCTGCCTTTTTAGAATGCCTAACTTCCTTCAAAACTCAGCTTAAGGGCAGCTGGGTAGCTCAGTGTATTGAGATCCAGGCCTAGAGACAGGAGGTCTTGGGTTCAAATCTAGCCTCAGATACTTCCCAGCTGTGTGACCCTGGGCAAGTCACTTGACCCCCATTGCCCACCCTTACTACTCTTCCACCAAGGAGCCAATACACAGAAGTTAAGGGTTTAAAAAAAGAACTCAGCTTAAGTCCCATCTCTTCTATGAAGACTTTCTTAACATTCCAGCCCATCCTCCCAGCTATTGGTGCCTTGTATTTTCTTTGCCTGTTTGTTATATTTATTTATATTATACATATTTGTTTCTCCCAAAGAATATAAGCTCCTTGAGATGAGGCTCTGTTTTTTTGTCTTTGTAACCTTAGTACCTAGGACAGTGCCTAGTGCCTAATAGTCATCTAATAAATGCTTACTGATTGGATTGACAGATTTAAAAACAGGGGTCAGGGAGAATCAATGGAGAATTCCCAATTCCCATCTTAACTTTGGGCATCAGCTTCCTTTTGGATGCCAACTTCCTACCAGAACTGTGCAGAAGAAATCTAAGGAAGTCATTGAGGGCTAAGGAGCAAAGGGGGCAGTTAGGTGGCACAGTGGTTAGAATGCTGCTCCTGGAGTCAGGAAGACTCATCCTTGTGAGTTCAAATCTGGCCTCAGACACTTACCAACTGCGTGACCCTGGGCAAGTCTCTTAATCCTGTTTACCTCAGTTTCCTCATCTGTTGAATGGCCTGGAGAAGGAAATGGCAAACCACTCCAGGATCTTTGCCAAGAAAACCCCTAAATGGAGTCACAAAGAGTAACACAACAGAAAATGACTGAACAACAAGTAAAAGCCTACAGTCAAATGGTTCCATTCCTATGGTAGGATCTCTACCAAGATTGGGAAAAAATGAAAAGAAACTAGATTCAGCCATAATGTGCAAGTTCTGTTTACAGGCTTTGGCAGGGTGAAATGCACAGATGATCCCTCTCCCACCATACTGATTTCTGGTCCCTGAAAGACTTACATGACTTCTCTCTAATAATCTTTGGTACAAACAGCTAATTTGTTTCTGTGGAAGAGAAACAAGCCAGAGGGCCTATAATATGCCATCTAGTCAAATGGATTAATGGCTAAGGAAACTCTGTTATAAGAGACCTTTTCCTCTGAAACCCATCTTTCTTCCTTACTTCCCTATTACTGTCAAGGGTACCAATATCCTTCCAGGCACTCTGGTTCATAACCACATCATCATCCTCAACTCTTTATTCACCCCCCAGCCCCTATCGCCTATCAGCTGCCATATCCTGTTTATTCTCCTTCTAAAACATCTCTCCCAGCTGTCCCCTCTCCTCCACCACCTTCATTTACAGACGAGACTCTAGTTCAGACCCTCATCACCTCTTGCCTAGACCATGTCCACAGCTACTAATAACTGGTTTTCCTGCCTCATCTCTCCCCTCTCCAGTCCACCTGCCTTATAGCTTCCAGAGTGATTGTCCCAGATCATAGCTCTGATCGTGCCATTTCTCTACTAAAAACGTTGCAGTAGGGGGCAGGTAGATGGCTCAGTGGATAGAGAGCCAGGCCTGAAGATGGGAGGTCTTGGGTTCAAATCTGACTTCAGACACTTCTTAGCTGTGTGACCCTGGGCAAGTCACTTAACCCCCATTGCCTAGCCCTTACCACTCTTCTGCCATAGAACCAATACCTAATATTAATTCAAAGATGGAAGGTAAGAGTCTAAAAAATATGTTGCAGTAACTCTTTATTGTCTCTAGGAATCCCAAGGTTGCATCTTGGGAGTGTGACCTAAGGGCAAGGACATATGGGAGAACTCTCCCAAAGTGAGCTCTGTGCATACTTATTAGAATTTAAACTCTACTGGCATTTCTAGTCCCTTGCAATGTGGCTCCACCTCGCTTTTCCAGACTGATTTCATGTTGTTGTTCTTTTTATGCCCCATGATTCAGCCAATTTGTATTTCTTGCTGTTCCCCTGGCCATCAAGCCTAAGGGGCATTCCCTCCTCTCCTGTCTCTTGAAATCTCTAGACATTGAGGAGACTCAGTTTAAGCAGAAGGCTTTCTCCTGTCTTCAGAGTCATCCTCTACATAAATATAGATAGATCTATGAAGATAGACATAGATAGATGTATAGGTATAAACACACATAGATAGATCTAGATACACACACACATGCACACTTTTTGTTTGTTTGAAATATTTTGTTTTTGTTTACCTGGGTGTATGTTGTTTGTTGCCCTCTCCCTCCCCCAGGAAAATATAAGCTTTTTGAGGGCAGGGATTCTTTTCATAATTATGTATGTGTATCCCCAGTGCCTAGGCTAGTGCAAGAGTTTGGAACTTGGGGTCAATGGACTGGATAGATTCCAGTGGACCAGTGAACATGGATGGGAAGAAAATGACATCTTTATTTTCACTAATCTTTCATTTTCTTTGTAATCCTATGCATTGCCTTTCATGTATTGAAAAACATTGTTGAGGGGACAGCTAGGTGGCTCAGGAGATTGAGAGTCAGGCCTAGAGAAGGTCCTGGGTTCAAATCTGGTCTCAGACACTTTCTAACTATGTCACCTTGGACAGGTCACTTAACACCAATTGCCTGGCCTTTACCGATCTTCTGCCTTGTATTGGCTCCAAGACAGAAGGTAAGGGTTTTTAAAAAATCCCAAATATTATTGAGAAAAGGTTCATAGATTTCATCAGATTGCCAAAGTTCTGTGACACAAAACAAAGGTTAACTCCCCTTGTCTAGTGAATTATGTTGTTGTTCAAACATTTCAATGGTGTCTGACTCTTCATGACCCTATTTGGGATTTTCTTGGCAAAGGTAATGGAGGGGTTTGTCATTTCCTTTTCCAGCTCATTTTACAGATTAGGAAATTGAGGCAAATAGGGTTAAGTGATTTCCTCAGGGTTGCACAGCTAGTGTCTGAGGCTGGATTTGAACTCAAGTCTTCCTGGCTCCGGGCCCTGACTCCACTACCTCACTGTGCTACCAGTAAATTGTAGGCACTTAATAAATGAGCCTGCATTTTAAAAAATCATTTAATAATTATTCCTGAGGTTTCTGGGAAAGGCTTACATTTATGACTGAAGGGGAACTGATGAGTTGAGTTGAATTGAGAAAGACGTGAATCTCTCAAAATCAGGCAGGGAACAAAGGAAGAAACAAGGTCAAGAGAATGGAAAAAGTCATGGGAAAAAAGACAGGAGTGAAGAAGTTTAATGCATGACTGCAATGAGAAAGCAGAAAAGGTATATAGGCTGCTTATAGCCTTTGACCTTAACTCATTTGGGCGTGCACATCTGAGTTAACACTTGGCAAGATAACTAATAAATAGAACTGCTGGCCTGCACCTTCTGGCTGTGTTTTCAAGATTGAATTGTTTTTCCCCTCCTCCCTTCTCCCATCCCCTTTATCCTGGGGGAAAGAGTGGGTGGCATAAGTGGGAATAAATGGGAGCCTCCATTCGAGATGCCCCAAACCCGGTGGTTTAGGACAATTGGGTTGGCGATGGGCATTTTCTTTCCAGAATGGAGCCTTCCATTCCTGATCTCTGTCTTCCCTTTGACACTAACAGCTTAGATGTGGGTTCCCTTTAGGACTCCTATTAGAGTTTCACTGAGGGAGGAACAAGTTCTTTTTCATTTTCTCATTTTGTTTGGGCTTCTCGAATGAAAGCGTGTCTCTCCTCCTTGGCCTTAATGAAGCTTTTCTAACTCAATTTTTAGAGGTAATAGCCGAGTCACTTCTGAGTACTTGGTCCACAGTTGCCTTGGTTTTCTCGAGCATGGAGTGTACCTGGGATGCTCCTACGGTCTGTGCCTGACAGCTTTGATTTCTCTCTCTGCATTGTTATCCAGTGTGAAGGTTCTGACAGCACTCTACCCATTATTCTCTCCTTAATGTTGTTTTTGTTTTTCTTACTGTCAAATTACGTCTTCTTAAAAGCAGCCTCCTGTCCTGTTGGGAGCAGATGAAGAAAAGTAGCGACAGGCTGTCTCTTAGAGCCCATCTGGATAAATTGCCTTTTATTATTGATAAGGCTATAGCCTTCCAGGAAATGTGACTCTCCTGCTTATCCAGGTCAAGAGGGAGGAATTTTTCTTTACCCTCCATTCAGCTTCTAGCTCTTCAGTGATAGGAATACAAAGTAGTTTTCCTTGTAGACATTATACATACACAGACAGAACCCACACCATGTAACTCGCCTCTCCCTCACCCCAACCCGCCATGGAAGAAGCCTTAACGTAAGCATGGCATGTAACGTAATCCAAGACAGTCATTTACCAACTGATGGGTGGTGGCCAACATTAAGGTCTATGGGAAAGAGAGCACAGAAGAGGACTGAAAGTCTCAATTCCTTTTATATCTCATATTCCCCAGCGCCACAGCTAGATGCCACCCAGTCATCCTCTCTGAATTATAACAGGAAGAGGTAATGGTATGGATATTTGCTCTCTTGATGGGGTGGCCAAGATGGGCTCATAGATCTGGAGCCAGGAGGGACCTAAGAAGTCATTGAGTCCAACTTCCTCACTTTTCAGATGAGGAAACTGAGGTCCAAGAAAGAGGCAAAGTGATTGACCCAGAGTCACACAGATAGTAAATGGGAGAGTTAGTATTCAAACTTAGGTTCTATGACTCCAAATTCAACGTGGTTTTCCCTAGACTACATTATCCTGCAGCTAGGGGTGCCATAGTGCACAGAGTACTGGGCATGGAGTTAGGAAGTTCAAATCCAGTCTCAGATATTTATTAGCTATGTGGACTTGGGTAAGTCACTTAACCCTGCAGGTCTCAGTTTCCTCATCTGCAAAATGAGCTGGAGAAGGAAATGGCCAACCACTTCAGTATCTTTGCCAAGAAAACCCCAAATGGTGCCATGAAGAGTCAAACATGACTGAAGGAAATATCCAAACTCTCCGGTATCTGCTAAAAAAATCCTCAATAAAGTCATGAAGAGTCGGATATGACTGAAATGGTTGAACAACAACACACTATTCCAATTAGGAAGATAAGGGAGATGTCACAGGCACAGCACATGTGGCTTCCAGCGAAGTCTAGTAAAGGCGAGCACCATATCACCATCTCCTATAGACAAGATGGAAAAATGAGACTGGACAAGGGCATAGTTATGTGGGTTTGAAGTGATTCAAAGAATAGTGATTTATGAATCGATGCCCTCCTGAAAGGTAATCTCTGTCCAGTGCAGTGCCTCAGGGCTCTATCCTTGGTCCTATTCTGTTCAATCTTTTCTTTAACTATTGATTTGGTTGAATAATAATAACTGACTTTATCCTAGATATCCGAAGAGTTTTGGTGCAGTTCTAAGCTTTATAAGACTTGCGATTTTCAAAGCACTTTGCTCAATACAAGCCTGGCAGGTAGCCAGGATGAGCATCAGTAATCTCCATTCCCTAGATAAATCCTAGCTCAGACACTTACTAGCTGTACGATCTTGGGCAAGTCACTTGACCTCTGTCTGCCTCAATTTCTTCCACTATAAATTGGGGGATAATAAAAGTACCCATCTCCTGAGGTTATTTTGAGGATCAAATGAGATAATATTTGTAAAGTGCTTGGCACAGTGTCTGGTATATTTGATATATACAGATAAACCTCTGAGAGCTTTACCCTCCCTGAAAGAACTCCTAGGGACTAATATCAGTAAGTAGATAGAGTGCTGGAGTTGGAGTCAGAAAGCTTCTTTTTGTTCAGCTGTGTCCTACTCTTCCTGACCCCATTTGCAGTTTTCTTGGCAAAGATACAGGAGCGGTTTGCCATTTCCTTCTCCAGTTCGTTTTACAGATGAGGAAATGGAGATAAACAGCATTAGGTGACCTGTCCAGGGTCACACAGCCAGTAAGTGTCTGAGGTGATATTTAGACTCATAAAAATGAGTCTTCCTGATTCCAGGCCTGGCACTCTATCCACTGTGCCATCTAGCTGGAAGATGTATTTAAATCCCACCTCTGACACTTCTTATATCTGTGACTATGGGGAAATTATTTCACTTTTCCCTGCCTCAGTTTCCTCATCTGTAATAAGGCAATAATTTCATCAATACCTATCTCATAGGATCAAATGAGATTATGCAAAGTATCTGACAATGTTTAAAGTCCTGTATAATGTAGATTATTTCTCCCCTTATTTTTATAAAGCCACTTAATCAATGTACTTTGAGAATTTCCTTGGATTTTATTTTTATTATTATTATTTTTATAAAACCCTTACTTTCATCTTAGAATCAATACTGTGAATTGGTTCTAAGGTAGAAGAGTGTTAAAGGCTAGGCAATGGGGGTTAAGTGACTTGCCCAGGGTCACACAGCTAAGAAGTATCTGAAGTCGGATTTGAACCCAGGACCTTTCATCTCTGGGTCTGACTCTCAATCCACTGAGTCACCCAGCTGTCTGTCCCCTTTCTTTGGATTTTAGATCTGATTGCCATGAGCACTTGCTCCTCAGATGTAGCTTGAAACTTACCATACCTGGTCCTCCTGGGTGAGCTTCTCCATGTCTTAGTACACATAGGGTATCCTTCTAGCGTCCTCCAGTGGTTTCTTATTACCTCTAGGATGAAATATCAAATCCTCAATTTTCCTTTAAAAGACTTTCATGGACCCTTCCTACCTTACCAGTCTTTTTACCATTTGCTCCCAGAGATGTATTCTATGATTCAATGATACTAGGCTTCTTTGTTGTTTCTTCACCTCTGGGCATTTTCTCTTCCTTCCTTCCTTCCTTCCTTCGTTCCTTCGTTCCTTCCTTCCTTCCTTTTTCTTCCTTTTTCTTTCTTTCTTCCTCTCTTTCTTCCTCTCTTTCTTTCTTTCTTTCTTTCTTTCTTTCTTTCTTTCTTTCTTTCTTTCTTTCTTTCTTTCTT